>NC_140948.1:83150028-83467528 GCF_014529385.1 Adiantum capillus-veneris | reverse complement strand
GATTTATGCATACCAAAGCTGCCCTTCCAGAGGATGGTGAGGTCCATATGTGATGAAGCTACCTGGGGCACCAAAAGGTGGAAGGTGGTGGCATTAATGGCTCTACAGGAAGCAGTTGAGGACTTCCTACTGGAGTACTTCAGTGACATGACCATTGTTGCAGCCCATGCCCACAGGGTTACTATAATGGACAAAGATAGTGAGACATTGAAAAGAATAAGGTGGAGGTATGACAAACTGCTGGTCCCCAATGTCTGCAAGGATAAGAAAACGAGAGAAATTTTGTTATACCCCCCGGAGCTAGTGCCTCAGCTCACAGTTGTAGATGTCACACATGATGTGAATACAAGGGCAAAGGCAGAGACTATTGCTCGCCAAACAGAGGAAATGAGGGAAGCAGAGCTTCAAGAGAAAGCAAAAGTAGCAGTGGAGTCCCAGAAACAAACAGAGTGCAATGTGACCCTGTCTATAGAGGCAATGAATCAAGAAACTCTACTTTCAATGAAGAATGGTTTGCTTGCAGAGATACCATTTGTAGATGGAACCAGAAACCTAGCTCTGGAAAAGGTGGACATTGATTTATTGCAGAATCCAGATGCTCAGATTTCAGACACAATTATCTATTCTTGTCTTAAGTAAGTGTTACTATCTTGCTAGCTTTGAAAACTCAGATAATAGGTTTGCTAACTCAGGTAGAGTCTCTGCAGCCTGATCAAAAGTCAACTCCCATTGCACACTCACACAGAGGTGTTTCTCCTTGATCCACAAATGTCTGTAATTATTAGACAAAAGAATAGTCCATCTGGGACCTTTGAGAGCTGGTTTCGCCACTGTGCTATGCTGGAAGTTACTGTGATCATCTTCCCATATGAGAACAACCATCACTGGAGTCTCATATGCCTTGATGTTGACCAACCAGCAGTGTGGGTGTTCAATTCAATAAAAGGAACCCACCCTGAAATTAGGCTGTAAGTGTTTTGTGTCAGAAAGTGTTTATTATAGATATCCATGTAAATTTGAAGCCTCATGCTAACATCTTGACATTGCCTTGTGCAGTTGTATCAAGAGGTTGTTGCTTGCCTATGGCAAGCTATGTGGAAGGTATGAACTATACAAGGCCCCAATCAAAGAAGTACCTGTCCCAAATCAAACCGATGGGAATTCTTGCGGCTGGAGATGTCTTCTCCATGCAGAATATGTCCTGCAAAGCTACTTTGCATTAAAACCTTTCATGACTAAGGTACCCATTTTGCAATGCATTCAGTTAGTTTTGGTTTAGTCTATAAAAGAATTCTCATCATGTGGTCTTTCAATTTTGCAGAGTGCTTTAAAAAACTACACATATGATTATTTGCAAAGATACCGGGTAAGTTTAATACAACACCTGCTTACTATGTCTAGCCCTAGAGAGCTTGAAGATAGCGGCTTGGATGAGCGCACTATTGATCTTACAAAACATGACGTGCCACCACGACAAACCCCTACATCCGATACAGTGGAATCGCATCGGGCCGAGGGTGTCATATCAGCAGAAGATCAAAGAGTCGAGGATGAGGAAAGGACAAATGAGCATATGGAAGCTGCTAAGGTTCAACCGGAGGAGACAATGAAAGAGCCAAGTCAGCCAGTGGAACAGCCAAAAGAGCCTATGGCTGAAACCGAAGATGAGGAAAGCAGGCCTATAGATGAGCAAAAGGATATGGATGAGGAAAGCAGGCCTAGGGATGAGCAAAATGATATGGATCAGGGAAGGATGTATGAGGCAAGCCGATCAACCTTGAATCAGGCAGAAAGGGCCAGGGGGGAGACCCCTGATGAAGATTTGAATGATGACTATGAAGATAAAGCGGAGGAGAGCAAAAACGACATGAACACTACAGAGACCCAGTATGGACCCTTGCTACCTGTAGATACGGTTGTTCCGGTAATGTCTATTCAAGTATGGCAAAATATGTTCAGCTTCTAACTACTTATATGTACTTGTCAACTTTTACAGAGGTTGATTATCTTGGACGTCAATGGATTGTTGCTGATGCGGGTGCCTCTCGGTGACAGAGGACCCTTTGAGGATTTGCAAACGTTTCGGATGGGAACTTGTCGAGTCGTGGTTCGTCCAGGAACCAAGGAGTTTATTGAGTTTCTTCTTCCGCGCTTCAGAGTTGGCATATGGTCTTCAATGCAAAGGCAAAACTTATCGCCACTAGTTGCAATAGTTTGCAGTGTATGCCAAGCTCACACGTCAGATTTTGCCTTTTTGTATGATCAAAGAAAATGCGTTACCGTTGAGGGCCACTACCACCCTAAAAAACCAGGATTACCTCTTTTGTACAAACCGTTTAGCCAAATCGGTGTACCCTTTGATGCAACTAATACACTACTAATTGATGATACTCCCGAAAAGGGAGAACTAAATCCGCCGGGAACAACTATCTCAACACCTTCTTTCGAGGGGCATTCCTTCGATTTTTACCTTGAAGACATTCTGATTCCATACTTACAGAAATTGTATCTCAGTCCATTGTTCACGGACGAGTTTGTACTTTCTAATGAATTAAGATGATCCTTCTATCTGTCTTTGTCTTGTCTAACATATATATATATATATATATATATATATATATAATATAGACAGAGAGAGAGAGAGAGAGAGAGAGAGAGATTTGACGTGGTAAAGAAATGTATTTCAAGCACACTTTTTCACAGGGCACAATTGAAAAATGAGATCAATAAACTTCATGTCTTGAAAGTCATTTGTATACACTTGGGTTTACAAGAATATCTGTTACATTGACACTACTTCAACCCGACCATCCAACTCTTTGCACAAAATATCTTTTTCTCTTCGCCGCATCACCTTACGGCCAGCTAAGAAAAAGGAAAAATATGATAGTTCCTTGTCCATTGACTCTTCAATGATGTCATTTTGCAAATGCTGAAGACTGCATAGCTCCCTTATTGTAACCACCAATAGTAGGCCATTCTCTTTATCAATCACTTCCACATCCACAGTAGGATTATCTTCCAAACCTGCAGAAACTTGGTCGATAGGAATGTACTTACCGTTTAGCATTTGTGATCGCATATACCAAAATGAGAGTAATAGTGATTGGCTTGCAATCATGTACTTGACAACTAGAGTATCAAGCGCGACCTCGCACTGTAAACCAATCTCTTCCTTTGCATACCATCCTTTGTCAAGAAGTTTGTCACAGGATGACTGCTGAAATGACTTGCACATGAACATAGTTTTTGTAACTCTGATGTTGTAGCTATGAAACAGCTCTATGAAGAGTGCAACAGGACAAAAGTTTGCAATTCGAACCAGTTTGGTAGGAATAGAGCTACGTAGAGACCTTTGTATATCCTTGTAGAGCTTACTTCGCATTGCCTCCACCATTGTTTCCTCGGGAGCTGGCCAGTCCACAGTGTTCCAATCGGTCGGTAGAGGCAGTTTCACCAACATGTCATTCTTATTGCCTGAGCTGAGTTGGTAAAAGTGGTCATAAAAAAAGATTCCCTCATCAGCCAATCTTTTGCTGCTCCTCTCTGAATACTGTAGAGAACCAATATGGGCATGTACAACATGGAAGAGGCCTATTATGCACTCCACAGGCTCCCATTGCTCATAAGAAGAGGGATAAACATCTGCAATATATATAAGAAGAGATAAACTAAGAGTATCAATAAGTACAAATGACAAATCTAATGTAATTGAGTTGTGAAGAGTAGAGACATTACTCATAACAAGCGGGAGAAACATTGCAAAATATATAAGAAAAGTTATAATGAGAGTATCAGTAAGTTCACATGTCAAGAGTACTTACAATTGCAACGTGGTTGATGTATATTTGATACATTTCCACTGTTTGCTATCACCTCTGGATGGGTAAACACATGCTGAACAAGAACTTCCTTTACAGATCTTTTGCCGATCTCAACTTTGAAATCCAACACCCTGGCCTTCCATGCTGAGCGGTAAACGTTGATACCACTAGACCTCTTGGGTCTTCTTGGTTGCATGAGGACCCATGAACCTTTGTTTATCCTTTGTCCAACCCATTGGTTGTCTGCACTTATTGAAGCTGGTATTGTAATTGAGGATATGCTACTACTTGGCCTTCTAGGCAAAGTGCCGTTGTTGTTTGTTGGTGTGAGAGACAGTAAACACCTTGAGGCTCTTGGGCGAGAAGACGTGGATGCCATAACTCTCAGAGAAAAGCTTTAGTGGAGGGAGATTCACTTTGAAAGCATTCTAATGGAGGGAAAGTGTTTTAAAATTCCAATATCTTGTGCGGGCTTAATGGTCACCCTCCAGTACGTTAATGACCATGAGAGAATATCAGAAGTGGGACCACACGCAAGCACCTAAAAGCTCGGTAAAAGTAAGGAAATTACTATGCTACAATCCTAGTTTCGTGAAAGTTTTATGCTATTTTCCTATTTTTTGAGTCTTTCCAGGTACTTTTCTACGTAACGTAGCCTTCATGCTCATTAGACGCGCTCTATTTTTCTCTCTCTTCATTGGGCCCTCCAAATGACCTCCAAAATTTCCTAACGAAACATATAGCAACATTTATAAAACAATACAAAAAATAGAAAAGAATAAACCCTAATAATAGCCATGCCACCGCGAGAAGTCAGGATGTCTATAAGGGCATTTATGCCCTTCGTGCCTGCGTACTCACGCTCGTACGGTGTGGGATCACGTCCTGTAAACGACCACTGTCAAAACATACAAAGAATCCATTATGTTAGAATTTCAAATTCCATAAACCCTAAACTATCAAACATAGATGTGAAAACACTTACAAAATCAGCCGCAAATGATGCCCACCTGCCGCTCCCCAAGTGGTGCGAGCTCCCTGCCTCTACTCGCGCTCTAGCTGCCTCCTTTTATTGCTTCCACTTGTCGGGATTCTCGCGTGCTTCTTTCTTCGCATGCTTCCAATCTTCTTTGTCCAGCCAATCTAGTCTGCTCCACCCATGCTTGATTGCTTTTTGCACTTCTGAGCGTTTATGCTTGCAGTATTCGCGCATTCAAACCTTCATCACATCTTCATTGAAGCGGTCATCCCGTGTTGGAATGGAAAACTCGTCATGAAGCATGCTGATGACTCTGTCTTTTAATTCATTCGGTACTTCACTCTAGGTGTTTAGTATGTAGTGTCTAAACACCTGAGAGCAAAGACCGCGCATGCGCGCAATCACCTTCTTTCCTTCATCATCCAAGATGATGCCGACGCTAAAGTCGACGGAGTAAGGCAAGCCCTCTCGCCGTTGACGCGTGAACCTGGGTGTCTCGGCAGGGGTCTCTAGCGGCGTGTCAACGGGGGTACGGACGCCAAGTGTCTCCACTGGAGTCTGAGCCCCGAAGCGAGGAGTGTCCACTGGAGTGACTCATGGAGAAGTAGCTAGTGGTGTGTAGCTGCGGGGAACGGCACTCAGCCATGCAAAACCTGGTGTCGATGCGGATGCCATGGCTGGTGTCGGGACGGGCAAAGAAAAGGAGGGTAAAGAGCCTCATCGAGCACGAGGCGGTGTCGAAGCATCGGTGGCGCCACCCCCACAAGAGCGTTGGTGCCTAGACGAGTGTGAAGATTGTTTCGTTGACACGGAAGCTTCGGAGCGCGCTGAGGACTCTGAAACAGAGGGAGATGTTGATGGAGTAGGAACGTGCGATGGTGCGCCAGAGCGATGACGCTCCACGTACCACTGTCTCTGCTGGGGTGACAAAGAAGAAAGAAACTCCTCATCATCCATACCTACATTAAACACACGAACATTTAAACTTAATATTGAATGGATGGAGTAGAAAACATGGACAAGTAGAGAGAGAGAGAGAGAGAGAGAGAGAGAGAGAGGGAGAGAGAGAGAGAGAGAGAGAGAGAGAGAGAGAGAGAGAGGTGCTCGTCGTCACTGCTTATGAGAACATACCTAGAACATACGTACCTGGAGTGGACGCAAAGACCAATAAATACAATGACGCAATGACGCAAATACTTAAAGATTCGGAGAATTGTACAAGAACTTAAATGTGCTTGTAGCTTTGGAATGTTCAAAGGCTAGCAGCAAGAGAAAGCGTTCTTCTTCTATTTAACTTGAGTGATGGAAGAGGCAAGTGCATAACTCTGAATTTACAAAACGGAGCAAAATTTTTCAAATACAATATTTATGGCTTTAAGAGATCTCTTTCTCATCCTCGCATAGCTCAGCATAACTTCCTATATCTATATAGAGCTCTCCGTTTAAACAGATGTCCTCTGTTTCATTTTGTAGATCCTCTGCATGCACCCCACAGAGAGTAGTAGCTTGATGTTCGTCTGGCACCACCTCCACGGGTTCTGACTGAGCATCTTCTCCGATCTCCTCCATTGATGCCCTTGTGATTGGCACATGGTAGCCTTCATACGTCCATGCACTACGAGGGGCTACCTCTATGATGTACCACCAGTTTGATGCAGACTTTGTAGGATGAAATATCACCTGCCAGAGCAGAGAAAAATGCCGCAAAACCTTTTGCGATTTTTTTTTTCCGTGGAGATCTACTCGATATCTTTCGGAATCACATTTCAAACACTTCTCCATGTCTATGTATTCCCTTCTGAAAAGAATGCAGTCATTAGGACAAGCATGGATCGAATTGTAATCCATCCCCAAGTTTCGCAAAATCTTTCTTGCTTCCTCTCGGGAATCTGGCATCACATTATCAGCTGGTAGTATGTGCTCTTTGAGCAATCTACACAACATAAAAATACGGTACAATTGTGTAAAAATATATCAGATCATTATACATTTAGAGTTTTATTAAAGTAAACTAATTGTAATAGATCACTTGAAAAGCGATGCGACGCTAGTGTCACTCCATCCAAACTTTGTCTGCATGTTGAGAAGAACCAGGCGCGCTTTCAATCTAGACACACGTGCTCCATTATACAATGGCGTATCGGCTTCACTTTTCATATCATCATAGATAAGCCTTTCTGAATCCATGATCATCTCGATCATTTCATCAATCTCGGACTCAAACATTGCCTCGTTGTGAATGTGGTCTGCATGATCATCCCTAGAGCTATCAGAGGCTACATCTTGTGGCCTCACATATGCTGCTTGACCAAAGCGCCTGCGAACACGTCTATTGGGTTGCAAGATTACTGCCTTTTGGCCAGCGTCAGAGTCCGACGAGTTATAATTGGCAAAAAATCAGTCTATAATAGAAGGATCGAACTCGCCAAATTCGCGAACGTGCTGCAAAGAAATGCGTCTTGTCCGTCGCACAGCATGCTTGCAATGGTTACAAGGACATAAGATCCTTGTTGAGAGATAGGTGTTTCGGTTGGACGGCCCCACATCCTTGTCACTACTCATAATGAGGGTAAAAATCTTATAGCCTAGACAACAAATTTAATCTTCTATTGGGATTCTTCCTCTTTTATCTCTCTCTCTCTCTCTCTCTCTCTCTCTCTCTCTCTCTCTCTCTTTCTTCACACTGTAAACTACTTCACATTCTCTAGTCATGTCCAATCCCCGCACACCTCGGTCTAGAGGTGCACAAAGATCAGAACCACTGGGTTATAATCTCGTCTTTATTGGTGAATTCCTATATTTGTGGGTCTAAGAAATCTACACACCCACGTCTACATGATACTGCATGTAGTGGAAAAAACCCCTTTTCCTCTTCTCTAACTGTAGCATTTCAGAGCATCTCAGCATCTTTTCACAGTAGAGCTTTCTTTGTAGCATGCAGGTACGCCATTCTTGCAATGTAGCTGATGTCTGCTCACGGCACTTAATTCTTAATCTAGATTTGACGGGATGTGGTGTGTGTGACCCTTGGAATCGTCATCCTGCATCACTAATTTCTGTGTAGTCTCAATTTTGCTCTTCCATTAGCTGAACATGACGGCTTATTGTATGGTAGCAGCAGTCGAACATGCAGGTGGAATTGCTGGTCCGCATGGATAGTCGAGGCTATGAACGCAGGAATTTTTCTCGCCATTTCTTCTAACCTTATCTTAAACGATAAAAAGAAGAAAATGGTATAACCTTTCTATCACCCAAGTGTGGTAGATTGGTTATGCCAATTCCCTCTTCAATAACAGGTAAATAACCTAAATTTAATCTAATATAACGTAAATAAACCTAAATCTAATCTAATATAACGTAAATCTAAATCTAACGTAAATAAACCTAAATATAATCAAACGTAAATCTAACTAAAAATAAACCTAAATCTAATTTAATTTAACTTAAATAAACCTGAATCTAATTTAATGTAAGTCTACATCTAACCTAATCTTTAATGTCTTTTGGGATAGTTTCCTACGACAATAAAACTCTCTTCTTATTATGTGTGTGTGTGTGTGCCAAATAAAAAGAGAAAAATGGTATAAACTTTCTATCACCCAAGTGTGGTAGATTGGTTATGCCATTTTCCCTCTTCAATAACAGGTAAATAACATAAATCTAATCTAATATAACATTAATAAACCTAAATTAATAAACCTAAATCTAATCTAATATAACATAAATCTAAATCTAGCGTAAATAAACCTAAATTTAATCAAACGTAAATCTAACTAAAAATAAACATAATCTAATCTAATTTAATTTAAATGAACCTAAATCTAATTTAATGTAAGTCTACATCTAACATAATCTTTAACATCTTTTGAGATAGTTTCCTACGACGTTAAAACTCTCTTCGTGTGTGTGTGTGTGTGGGTGTGTGTGTGCCAAATGTAAATAAACCTAAATCTAATCAAACGTAAATCTAACTAAAAATAAACATAATCTAATCTAATTTAATTTAAATGAACCTAAATCTAATTTAATGTAAGTCTACATCTAACATAATCTTTAACGTCTTTTGAGATAGTTTTCTACGACGTTAAAACTCTCTTCGTGTGTGTGTGTGTGTGTGTGTGTGTGGGTGTGTGTGTGCCAATAAAAAGAGAAAAATGGTATAACCTTTCTATCACTCAAGTGTGGTAGATTGGTTATGCCATTTTCTTGTTGAATAAACAGGTCTTGAGTTCAACTCCTCGTCGGCTAGATTTTTAGGTCTCTTTAATTAGTTTCCTACGACGTTAAATTAAACTCTCTTCTTCTCGGGTGTGTGTGCACGCCAATAGAAAAAAGAGGAAAATGGTATAACTTTTCTATCACCAAAGTGTGATAGATTGGTTATGCCATTTCCCTTATGAATAACATGTCTTGAGTTTAACTCCTGTCGACTAGATCTTTAAGGTCTCTTGGGATAGTTTCCTACGATGTTAAGACTCTCTTCTTCTTCTTCTTTTCTCTCTCTCTCTCTCTCTCTCTCTCTCTTTTCCTCTCTCAATGTGTGTGCATTCTTTGTTTATGCATGTGTGTGTGCATTTTTGGTTTATGCATGCTCTCTCTCTCTCTTTTCCTCTCTCAATGTGTGTGTGCTTTCTTTGTTTATGCATGTGTGTGTACATTTTTTGTTTATGCTTATGCTCGCTCTCTCGTTCTATCTCTCTTTCTCTCAAAAACACAATGTGTGTGAGAGAGAGAGAGAGAGAGAGAGAGGGAGAGAGAAAGAGGGGAAGGGACCATGAGAGTGAGGAGAGGGAACGATCATCCTTGGCTCTCCTTCTTCTCCTTGTGTGTGTGTGTGTGTGTGATAGAGAGAGAGAGAAAGAGGGGGAGAGAGAAAGAGGGGAAGGGAACATGAGAGTGAGGAGAGGGAAGGAGCATACCTGGCTCCCCTTCCTCTCCTTGTGTGTGTGTGTGTGTGTGTGTGTGTGTGTAGAAGAAAGAGAGAGAGAGGGAGAGCGTTATCTTGCTTGCTTGAGCGCGCGTCGAAAACTCAGATATGAGATCTGAGTTTTTGGACGCTCTCGGTTATTTTTTTAGCCTTGACGGTGTCGTATGAGCGTCGCTATGTTACTTTAAACATAGAGACGCTCTGCTTTTTTATGTTTGAGCGTCGCACTACGAGCATCGCTACTATAAAGCACGTCTTGTAATGAGAAGATCCCAGACCTGCCTACATTTTGCGAATGACTTGACTGAAGAAGAGGAAGAGTTTTTGCTAAGCTTACTGAAAGATTATCGAGATATCTTTGCTTGGTTTTATAAAGATTTGAAGGGTGTTGATCCAAAAATTTGTCAGCATACCATACCTATAAGAGATGATGTAAAACCAAGTAGACAATGTCCATATACTTATAATGGAACATTTGCCAAAATGATAAAAAAAGAGATAGACAAGCTCAAGGAAGCCGAATTCATTTATGAGATTGAACACACAAATTGGGTGTCTCCAATTGTGGTGGTAACCCAAGAAAATGGAAAATTAAGAGTATGTGTTAATCTCAAAAAAGTGAATGCAGTGACCATTAGAGATAACTACCCTCTTCCAATCACCAAGCATGTTATAGAACGGGTTGCAAGAAAAGAAGCGAACTGGGCTCCAACTGGCATTGTGGAAATTCTTGCAGCTTTTCTTTTTTAGTAATCCTCTTCTTTGCTTTCTCAGCTGCTTGCATTGTACCTATTAGGAAAATACAACTTGTAGCTAGAAAATTTCACAAATTTTGCTCTGAAATGCGTTGTGTCTGAATTGTTGGCAAATGATGTCCATTTTACTTCAAAACATTTTTGGGGCATGCATAGATACATAAAAACATGTAAAGATTAAAACCATTCAATCCAGGTAAAATTTGCAACCAAAGTAAATAATCATGATTATTTATAGTGGGAAAAGTTTTCCAATTTTTGCATTTTTTCCTTCGCAGGCTTGAAAAATATGTGATTTAGATACTCTGAGTGAAGTGTGGGCTCATTTGAGTGCATAGGGTGGAAATGGTGTCAGATTTAGGCTTCAAACTCTGAAACAGTAGATATGAAGGAACTTTGGGTTTTTGTGATCCAAATGTGGTCAAACTTGATTACTGGGCTTGTCACATCATGTACTTTGGTCCCATAAGGTCAAAGTTGAAATTTGGACTCATTCTGATAAATAAATAAATAATAGAAATTCTTAACTTTTTCATCAAATTGGACATTTTTTATTGTAAGCTGGTTCTAGACATGCTATAGACCCTTTGTGTGAGATATGGGATGATTCGGATCAAAATATGTGACAAATAACTCAAAATGTAGACAAAGGAGTCTTTAGTGCATTTTTTGGAAAAATCTGATTTTTTCTTGACCTTTTGGGCTCAAATTTGACATGTCGCATGAGATAGATGTGTACAAGTGATAGCTGAAGCAAAACAATGATTCTCAGGCCAGCTATGCACAAAAGTAAATAATCGAGATTATTAACAACAATCACTTTTTTTGTTTGAAAAGATAATTTCACGACCTACACATTTTCATTACATCTAAAACAAGTCCTAAAATGAGTTCGGAAAGATCTGGTCGTGCCGGCATCACTTCGCGCTCTTCTCGACTCTCAAATGACCGGTTTTTGTTACTACTTGGTGTGTAGAGTTGTTTGGTTACTTTTGACGCCATGGACCTATCCGCTACATAGTCCTCATGCTGCTCATCCAGTTTCGTCTCATTTGGATTCAGTTTGACTTCATATGTCAAATTCGACGCTTTGTAGTCTTTGAGTTGTTTCCTACTGTTTGAGAGCTTGCCTTGAGTTTTTCCTTGAAACCATCTAGGTACATTGTGTATAGACCTTGTCTATAAACTGCCCGTTGTCAAGAAGTGCGCAGTGCGAGTAGGAAAGCGCCGGGCCTCTGACTGTGAGGATTCGTAGCAAAATTAAGCAGGGCGTAGACGATTTGAAGCCAAAAACACACTAAAAAAGAACAAAACACCATCCATGAAATCTCCAATTTGAAAAAGAACCAATACTTACTCAAAACTCTTGTGTGTGTGAAGATTAGGTGTAGCCTCGCTCCCAATTGCAAAGATGCAGTGCTCATTCGACCTGTTAAAAACCCTAAATTTACGCTTCGATTCTTCGTTGTGACCATTTCAGGGAAGCTTCATTAATTCATTGGAGAAGCCCAAGTAGTTATTTGAGGAGGGGAAACCCTAATTGGAGGCCTCACAACCTCAACCATGTAGTGGAAGCAGCACTGAACTACACTAGCACCCTGTAAAGGAATGGCTGTATCTTCTTGCTCATGTGCCCAAATGAGCTCATTATTAGCTCTTAAAATTCCCACACAGCTTGAGCAACAATTCCAGCATCGTTGGTGTGGAATTTTGAGCTAGTTTGAGCATTTTTAAGGCTATTTTAGACCATTTTTAGCCCAAAAATGTCACTTTTTGTCCGTAAAAAGCCCAAACGAGCTGGGAGACATCCCTAAAATTGTGGAAAAATCCCATTGGGCTCAAATTTCATGTTGAACCTCATTTTCTCACTTGGTAAGCACTTTGGATATGTCTTTTACGTCAGGGCACGAAACCTGCTATTTTTGGCCGAGATTGTCCGCATTGAACTTTCTAGGCAAAACGAGCGTGCCACTTCGAAACACTTGACATTTGTACATTCCTAAAGCAAATTAGGCATATATTTATGTGTAAAATCATTCCATGGTGCCACGTGCAGGGCCTCGCCCACCCGGCAAGGTATGTACACGACTGCAACCGTGACATCCATTTTCGCACATATCACACTATGTACATTGTAGCATTTGGTCCCACACATCATAAACAATAAGAGTGAGGTAGATACTTTAATTTCACATTATGCACGTGCCATCGCACGACATCCACCCCCTCTAAACCTGCACATCCTCCGGCATGTGCCACAGATATCTTTTGCAAGTTCAGTCTTCATTTAAGTCAACATACATGTCGATCTCATCATCGCTCGCAACAAAATCTAACGCATCATCCTCTTGTTCTTCATCCACATCCATACCATTTTCATCAGAGCCTTCATTTTGACCTTCCTGTGAATCAAAGGGATCTGTATCACCTCTTCTTTTGAATAACTTGATTCTTTTCCCTGCAATGGGAATCTTCATTTTTGTCCCATCTAATTCATGCAAGGTATAAGTTGCATTCCCATGTACATGTTGAACCATATAAGGAACAAACCATCTCTTTGAAAGCTTTCTTATTGTTTAATGTTGGTTGTCAAGACTGGTGTCATACACCAGCATCAATCACCTTCCTTAATAGCTTTAGGTCTGAGCCTATGCCTCTTATCAAATCTGTCCTTATTCTTTAACCTTGCATCTTTCAATCGTGCTACTGCAATCTCAATATCTTGGGGCCTTCTTTCTAACTGTTGTATGTGCAAAGCAAGAAGGTCTTCGCTACTCACTCCATCTTCCCAAGGTAATACATTCCATGTGGGAATTACATCCTCAATTGGCATTATAGGTTTCTTACCATACATCAACTCAAAAGGCATATAACCAGTAACCGAGCTATGAGTTGTACGATCAGCCCATAAAGCATAAGGCAACAACCTAGGCCACTCTCCCATTTTACCTTTGCAAGCTTTAGCTAAAGCTTTAATGATAGGAGGATGCCCACACTCTGATTTTCCATTTCCCTCAGTATTATATGAAGTAGTGAGAGCAAGTTTAATGCCCAACCTAGAGAAAAACTCCCTTGCTTTGTCAGCATCCAACTCACCCCTGTCCGCTGTTATTTTCCCAACACAACCATAACGGCTAATTACATCAGGAGGAACTTACATATCCCTTCTGTGCTTTTCGTTCTTAGAGCACGAACTTCAACTTGGTTGGTTAAATCTTCCCGTGCTAGCACTATGTATCGCATTTGCCATAAGCCCAATGGCATTGTAACCAGATCTACTACCCACTTGTAATGCATGGCCAATGGGTAAGTAGGGTGAAACCCATCACGATGACGTACATTTGAATACATTTGACAAGTTTCACAAGACTCCACAAAGTGAGATACATCTTTATACATACCTTTCCACCAATACCTCTCTTTCACTTTAGTAAAGGTGGCCCATACACCTCTATGTCCAACATAAACACTCTCATGAAACTTTTTTATAAGCTCATTTTGAGCGTCCTTATCATTCACGACTCTCATTGGCATTCCATTTCTTTGTTTTGGACGCTTCCATAAGTACCCATCTTTCAAAAAGTATCCGTAGACCTTTCTCCGTATTCTTTTGAACTCTTGATTAGTCACCCCTTCTTGCCTTGTCAAAGTGCTCAGATAGCGTCCAATGAGCAACCAGTCACCTTGATATAGGTCCTCTGTAAATGACTCAAGTGCATTTGACAGACAAACATGATCGCCCTTGGCATGAGAGATACTATAGAACTGTGTGCCTACATCATCGCCCTCGACAACCATGTCTTCTTCTTTTTCATACCTTGCTCTTGAAATCATATCTGCAACTGGATTATCTTTCCCTACAATATGCTTAAATTCTCGGTTCAAGGACTTTATGTAGGCAATCCATCTCAACATAGCAATGTCAAGAGTTGAGCAACTTGTTATCATTCCAAGAAGGGGTAGACAATCAGTCTCCACTATTACATTTGCTCCTATCAAATACTCTTTGCCACATTTCAAAGCTATGATTACTCCCCATAACTCTCTTTTTACCTGTGGATAGGTGCATTGAAGAGCACTTAGTACTTTTTCTCCAAACCTCACCACATATCGCTTGCCATCATTATCATCTTGCCCAATCGCCCATCCAATCCCTATGGGGCTAGTATCCACTGTCACAATCACATATCTTCCACATTCATAGTTTGATTTTCTCAAAGTTGGAGACATAAGCAGCAACTTCTTTAATTTCCTCATGGCATGGGTATACATTTCTTCCCATTAAAACTTTTTGTTCTGTCTCAAGAGCTGATACAAAGGCTCTGCTACATGTGCATAATGCCGAATCCAAATAACATAAAACACGCATGCACCCAAGAACCTTCTAACCTCAGTGACATTTATACATTTCTCTTTCATTCTCTGGATACATCAATCTTTGTAGGACAAGGCCTTCTACCATATGGCCCACACATATGTCCCACAATAAGAACTTCATTCACAGCAAACACTGAATTTTGGCCAGACAAGGTAAGGTTCACCTCTTCCAACCTTAACAAGATATTATCACAATCATTGATATGGGTTGCCACATACTTTCGACACCCCCTCGAGTCTAGAGCCACATCTTTATCACTTACATCACATCCTTTGATTGGCACATCTTCAAGGAAAGGCATTGTAGTTTGAGGTATGAAGTCACGTAGGACTTTGTTCATACCATTCATCATATGTGCAACAGAATTAGTTTCCCCCTGAGGTAAGGTGCACATCCTTACTAAACCCAAGGGTGTCCTCATGGTAGTCAGGTCCCTGCTTTCCATTGCTAGTTGGAACTGATCATACCCTGAGTACAAATCTCCCATAGAATATATTTCCCTTCCTGCAAATGCCTCTGCAAACTCATTGACAATTGGCCCTATACCCACATTTCTGATTGTCACCTTATTTACATGTTGCTTATCCTGAATAAAGCGTAAAGAACCATTTTTCTTCGAAACTGTGAACCACCTGTTTGAATACGGAGCACAAGAAGGCTCCAAGATACCCATCTTGATCTTTTCATTAAGCAAATCAATGAGTTTTGTCAAATGAACCTTTGGAACAGGAATAGGTCTCGAGTTCCAAGGTACATGAGGGATAGTGAAGATCACCATAGGAGCAACAATGGATGGATCAAAACACCCTATCTCATAAGGCTCAAATGCAAAAGCTTTTCCGTGTTTGGCAAGCATGTCTTCAAAGCATATCTTTTCAGCTTTTGCCAAACTCTCCTTGCAACCAACCTGTAACTCCTTCAAAGAATCCTTTGTGAACTTGTGTCCAATCTTTCTTAGGTCTCGAAGGCTAGGTTGCAAAGCAGCTTGTTCCATCTTATTTGTGCAGTCTTTTGGTAGAGGTAATGCCACTGGTTTCACTTTCTTTGCAAATAGACTTATACTTAGTCTCCACTCGTACATCAGTACTTTGAGTATTTTTGAAATCCTCAATGGCCTTATACATTTCTATTGAGCATACTTTAACAACCTCACTTCCCATATGCAAATTGCAATCCATTAAAGACTCCAAATCTTGCATTGTATCCACAAAAGAACACTGATCATCAAACACACCTGCAATGCATTCTTCATCTTCTACCAAACCATTCATCTTCAAACGTCTTTGTACACTATTTACATGTTGTCGTTCACCCCACTTTAAGTCCTCACACTCGGTAAAAGCAATAGATCCATAGTCTCATAATCCTACAAAACCTGTAGAAAATGTATCCTTTGCATATACATCATGCAAGAACCTTTCTCTTCTTGTACCACAACAATCCCGCTCTACAATGGTACATGGCCAAAACACCTCATATCCCTATAGTCCTTGAATTCTTTATTTGTCTTTGGCAAGGGTTGCTCTCTAAGACTTTCACGGTTCCTTTCATGGTCCACACAAACAGTAAGGAAATGTACTGCACGCTTTCCATCCCTGCTCCTAATCCTTGCATAAGTTGACCCATCATCCATCACCTTGATTTCCATGCGAGTAGCAGTGATGTATGGCTGTACAAGGATGAGAGGATATGTAGACATCTCCTCTACAAAGAAATTTTGGTCATCTTTCACATCTCCAATAGTCACCTTTACATTTGGACAAGCTCCGTACAGCTCCCCTGATGAGTTTTTTAATGCACGAATCATCCATCCATGATTTATATCAATTGGCCATTTTCCTTTTTGATAAAGACTCTTGGACATGAGGTTAATTTCCGACCCATGATCTATCAACGCAATGTATGGCTCTTGTAAGTCTCCCACTTTTACCAGTGTCTCAATAGTTGCTCTTGCCCAGTGACTATTCAAGTAGTAGCTCTTGTGTGTGGTCTCCACTTCATCTTCATCATCCAAGAAGCGAACGTGTTTTACTCCTCCCCTAGACTTGTAGCATCCAACAATAGTTTCATCACCTTGTTTTCCATAGACATGTACACCATGTGCATTTAAAGTCTCTTCTTCACCCTGTACATGGATAGATTCAGTAAGAGACTGCCGCTTCCTCTTTAGGATATCAATTATTTCTTCGTGGAATTCCCGCTTTGCTATACCAAGGACCTCCCCCAAGGTAAATTCCACCTTACTGTTTTGAATCCTCTCTTCCAAAACCTTTTTGAGATCCGTTGCTGCCTCTATATCGGATTGGAGTTTGTAGGCCGGACCTTTTGCTTTGTATTTTGTTGCATCCTTCTTCTTTTCTTTAGAGGCTTCTTGCATAGGCACTTCGGGGACAGGCATCTGTTGTGGGGAAGGTGATCTAGGAGGCACTGTGTCATTTCTACCTCCACTCCTTGTTGCCCGCTTTGAAGGCCCTTTATCCCCATTCTCGCGCCTACGTTTCTCTTCAACAATGGCCTCATTTGCTTGACATTTGGCAATATATTCATGCACTGTCAAAGAGTTGACAGGGTCATTCCAACCTGTTTCAAGCCAAATGCAATCTCCAGCTTCATGTAAAACCTCTGTAGTCATTTTACCCTTCATGGTAGACTCTATAGCGCATGGCCATAGCTCTCCAATACCATTAGATTCCTCTTCTCCAACCTTGATTGATCCTTTTCTTTTAATAGGATCCACCTTCAACCCATAGGCGGCTGCCTCAACCATTGAGATAGCATGGCTAGTAGCCATGTCCTCAACTAGTTTCTTCATCCCGCCTTTGCCAAAGTTCGTTCCCAAGAGCTTACCTGTTTCACGTAAGTGAGTTTTTCCATCTTTAAAGAAAACGAGCTCCTTTGTCAAAGCGTCTTTAAAACTTTCACAATCCCTCCTTCCATGGTCAGTACTATCACACCATATGCATCTATTGACAAAGCCTTCTCTGGTTTGTGGTCGTTGCCCTATAGATTGACCTGATGGTTGCCCCTTTTCTTCTAGCCTTGTAAGCTTTAACTTGAGCTCTTGCATTCCTTTGACAATATCATCTAGGATGGATTTGTCACTCTTTGGAACCACAATCACAGGCTTTATAGGACTCTCGGGAACACTTGGGGATTGAGTAGGGTTGACTATCATCTTGTCTCTTCGTCGTTGTCGCTTAGCTAGCAGTGAAATGGAATCTTCGACCTCATTCCAATCAGTCTTCAAACCCTATTCCACATCCTTATCCTCAAGTAGTAGCTCTAACTTCCCTTGAATCTCTTTACCTATGGCTTGAAAAAAGAGCTCGGTCTTCTCCGAGTTTAGAGTAGCCTGTTCAGTTCTTGAAAGTTGATCATAACGGCGTTCGAATTCCCTTAGCAGTTCGGTAGGCGAGAGCCCCTCTTTTGGCCGAACTACCCACTCTAAGAAAGTCCTCTTTGTTACCCTTTTGGAGTCCTCCATGAAATAATCTTCCTTCAATGATAATTTGAATGCTTCCCAAGTTTCCCCATGCTCATTTCTAATTCCCCTTACATGCTCTCTGATCTCGGGAACCACAGCAAGTTCAAAACTTTGCACCATCTCTGCTTCGGGCACTCGATGAAGCTCCATCTCCTTTACATATCCACAAAGATACTTTGTTACATATTTGCCTTTAAATTGGTCCAATTTCTTCACCACATATTGAAGCACCTTGGTGGAGGAGAGCTCCCTCCTTTCTGCAGCTTGCTGTTGCTGCATAAACACTGCAAAAGCTTGAAACATTTTGCATCGTGACTGGATCAAACCGAACCCCCTGTTGCTCTTGTTGCTCCATAGCTTTAAACATTTCTTTTGAGACCTTCAATGAAGACTTTAAACCCTCACCCTAGCCTACTTCACGTTAGGTTCACCAAAAATGTGTCAAGAAGTGTGCAGTGCGACTAGGAAAGCGCCGGGCCTCTGACTGTGAGGATTTGTAGTAAAATTAAGCAAGGCGTAGACGAATTGAAGCCAAAAACACACTAAAAAAGAACAAAACTCCAGCCATGGAAGATCCACTTTGAAAAAGAACCAATACTAACTCAAAACTCTTGTGTGTGTGAAGATTAGGTGTAGCCTCGCTCCCAATTTCACCGATGCAGTGCTCATTCGACCTGTTAAAAACCTTAAATTTACGCTTTGATTCTTCATCGTGACCATTTATGGAAGCTTCAGTACTTCATTGGAGAAGCCCAAGTAGTTATTTGAGGAGGGGAAACCCTAATTGGAGGCCTCACAGCCTCAACCATGTAGTGGAAGCAGCACGGGACTGCACTAGCACCCTGTAAAGGAATGGTTGTATCTTCTTGCTCATGTGCCCAAATGAGCTCATTATTGGCTCTTAAAATTCCCACACAGCTTGAGCAACAATTCCAACATCGTTGATGTGGCATTTTGAGCATCTTTAAGGCTTTTTTTAACCATTTTTAGGCCATTTTTAGCCCAAAAATGTCACTTTTTGTCCGTAAAAAGCCCGAGTTGGGAAAAATCCCTCAAATTGTGGAAAAATCCCATTGGGCTCAAATTTCATGTTGAACCTCATTTTCCCACTTCGTAAGCACTTTGAATACGTCTTTTATGCCAGCGCACGAAACCTGTTATTTTTGGCCGAGATTGCCCGCATTGAACTTTCTAGGCAAAACGAGCGTGCCACTTCGAAACACTTGACATTTGTACATTACTAAAGCAAATTAGGCATATATTTATGTGTAAAATCATTCCATGGTGCCACGTGCAGGGCCTCGCCCGCCCGGCAAGGTATGTACACGACTGCAACCGTGACATCCATTTTCGCACATATCACACTATGTACATTGTAGCATTTGGTCCCACACATCATAAAAATTAAGAGTGAGGTAGATAATTTAATTTCACCTTATGAATGTGCCATCGCACGACACCGTGGAGTCATAATTCAATTATGGCATATGGCAAAAACTTAGATTATTTACTTGGGGGATCCCCTTGACCCGTGCCGAATGGTCATCTAGTGATATGGAAGTGTTCTACTATCTAGGGACATGCTATCGTTTAAGTTTTGTTCAATTTCGGTTGAGCTGACAGGCCGCTAGGGTCGTTTTTTTGTCGTAGAAATTTGTACACAACTGGGATTCTAGGGTTTTTTCATGGGCATAGACTTGCTATTCGACCGTATAGAAATTCTCTTTGATGAGTTTAAAACTTACCCCTCATGTCTTGTGTGAAACCACACGAAAAATGGGCATCTGTGGACTCTGAAAATCGTGCACGAAGAAGGTAGAGAGCTCTCTTCTCCAAGAGTGACTAGTGGAAGGGAGGTGATTTTTGGCTACCTTGGATATCTATACTCGGTCTTCCCAAAATATTTTTCCCAAATTCCTCTATTAGTACTAATAAGCTGTGAAATCTACGTTAAACTCAAAAATTTCGTCGATCGGATTCCGTTAGCTCATTATGCAAGAATTTGCAAAAACAGGTGCTAGCGGCCTACATTAGGCTTCTCGCTTCTGTTTGTCGTTTTGATTGAATTTTTTTGTGCCTGTCCGTCTTGTTTTTTTTTTCATCAGCATATCTTCAGTTTCTCCATCAAAGCTCATTTGCTGTTTGTTATTATTTTTTGACTTGTTTATTAAAAAATCAAATAAAATAAAAAAAATCACTAAAAAAGCAGTTAGAAAACTCAAGAATGAAGAAAATTCTTTAAAAACACTTACTTATTACTTACTGACGGGTTTCTCCATTTTTATGCTTCAACATCAAGAAAATTTGATAAACATAAACAAAAAAGACTATCTTTTGGTGTATTTTTTGATAGTACTATTTACACTGATCGGGGAGATTTTATCAGCTGAAACTCCCCTATTGATGGTTTTTTAGGGCCTTATTAGGTAAGTTTGGAAAAAACCGTCCTCCCTCTTCAAACATTGCCCTTAATTAATGGAGTTTCCGTCCACCCCTCCTAGATGAAGTACTCCGAGTCAACTGTGTACATGGGTTGAACAATTCTGTCTGTGCATAGCCCTGGTTGCTCTATCATGCTTTGAAGGTCAATGCAATTCAAATTAGTATGCAATGCAAGAGTTGGGTCTTGAGTAGTTAAGTCAGGGGTTTTCAGGGTCGAGGTTTCTTGTTGATGCTTTCTAAATAGCAGAGTTTGTAATTTATGTGCTCTTTGCCTGATTGTACCATCTAGATTCTTTAGCAGATTGATTTCCTGAGCTGTAGGTATCAATGATGATGGTTGTTGAGATTTAACTCTCCATTGGTATTTTGGTTTTCTGTTGATGGATTGGCGTGGTGGAGTTTTTTGAGATTTAACTTTCCATTGATTCGTTGGCTTTATAGTTTGTGGAGAAGATAAATGCTCTTTTGGTTTCCAAACCCATCTAGTGCTAGTTTCTTTTTTGAAAGAGGTTTTTCACTGAGTTGCTAGATGCAAACTGTTTTCAATATAGCAGATGAGTTTTTGGGCACCCAAATTTGAGACGGATTGTCCTTCATTTGTGGTTTTGGTACCCAAAATTTTCCTCACTCCTTGCATGCTGCTTGTAGCATTTTCTTGTCTAGAGGTTGATGTAGATTGAATATTCCCTTGTTTGTTTTGTGGGCGACCTCTTTTTCACTCCTCTTTGCTCGCTGCAGTGAAACTAAGAGTTGTCCTTTAAGTGATAGCTTGAGGTGATTGGTGTCCCAATCAGGTACTGCCTTGTATGTCCGCATCCATGAGATTCAAAGAATCATTGTTGCATTCATATGTTCATTTGGTATGCACACAAATTGATGAGGGCATGAAAATCCATTACTATCACATTCAAGTTGACTACTCCCAATGCCAGTGTTGGGTTTTTGTTGCATCCTTTGATAATAGATATTCCCGATGCTAAAGACTAATTTTTAGTAGGATGCAGGTACCTCTGAACAACCAAATATAAATATACCATCAGTATCCTTTACAGATATGGAAACACAACCAAAAGAAGGGTAGACAGGAGATTCTGAATTCCAAGTACCAATCACCAAAGAAGAATAATTGTCAATGGTTCAGCTCTCCAAAGCTGAAGAAGATGCACTTAAAGAGAAAATTATTCATGAAGTTCATACTGAATGAAAAACAACGACAATGGATTGAGAGTTGAGAGTTCTTCACTTTTTCAATGTAGCACAGCTCACTCCTAACCAAATCAATTCTCAATGGCATTGATAGTCACTGCCCTACCCTTTGATAGAGGTGGAGCTACTGCAAGTAAAAGAAAGACTATACAAGGATATTCAAGAAGAAAGATGAGATGCTCTCTACCCCAAATTGAGGAAGAAATGGCTCAACAAAAACTCAAGGTATCTCATTTTGTTTACAAGATCACCTACCTCAATCCAAAAAGATCCGACACTCTGTCGTGTACCAAGGGTAAGGACATGACATGCACACGAAGCAATAAAGAAGAAGAGGCCAACTTGGGTCAACTACCCTAAAATGCGAGCTTCAGAGAAAGGATCAACAACTGAAGAATACATGGTGAAAACCCTAACAGGAGCCATGAACTTCTTCAAGACCCTCCCTAACCTCTCATGTGAAATGCTATATAAAATTTGGAGAATGCTACTCACATGCATCCAAGTTTTTCATGAGCCTCAACAAGCAGGAGCCCCATGGATGTCACTTTTAGAAGGTAACAAAGGCTTGTGCTATCATTTCAGTGGACAAACTTCAGAAGAAGTCCTCTACGACTTCTATGCCAGATGTATGTTCTTGCCATCAAGCAATATGTTGGATTCTTCACATGGTATACAAAGATTCTTGGGCGAGTGATCAACAATCTAATAGCAAGGTTTGTTGGCTATTCAGCCATAGAACTCAAAAATAAAGTCACTTTTCAGTTTCTGCAAGTCCCTGAGAAAGAACGACACATTAGATATTAAAAAGCTCTACAAGCACTTAGAGACCGCCTCGCCAATCATCAACTTGAAGACTATTGCAATCCATGAAAGTGTGTCAAGGGACAACACAGTTGAGGAGGAAGGGAATGTTAGTAGCAAACTAACCTATATAACATTTTTTGGGAGCTTTATTGTAAAAACACATTTTCTTTTGATAAATCGGGAATATTGTAACTCCTATTTTCCAAGTGGATATTTTAATCGATGAGCCGGAGCTATGAACTTCCAAATTGTATCAGTTTATCCCTAGCTAGAGCTCTAAAAAGATTAGTTTTTGACCAAATAAACCTTGGCTAAGGTATAAAAGCCAATTTTTGTAAAGTTATTATTAAATTTTTGGATAAGAAATACACAGCATGAGCTAATGACACTCACTTCTCTCCTTCTCATGCTTCCTACTCCCTTGTCAGTTGTCACATTGCAGTGCCATCTATTGCGTTGCAACCACTCATAAGAGCTCTACGCATTGACATAAACATGTCATGGTAAAGCGTAGCTTTTGGCGTCGCCGACCCGCGGCCTAATTTTCATCATAAATAGAAATTTAAGCTAGGAAATCACAAAATAAGCATAGGTAGGGTATTGGGGCATCGTTGCTAAGCATTTAGATGCATTCGGGGTTAGAAACGACTAGGTCAAAAACTCACTGCTCTTAATGATCGCGTTTTTTGCACTTCATCAAAAGTGAGATTTGAGACCATAAGCACGTGTGCTTAGGTCTTATATACTTGTACTAGAAGTTTTGTAACATTTGGATGTTGTTTGATGCTGTAACGATCGTGTTTTCTTTGACGATTAATGACTAGTTTCTGATGACTTGGGTCATTTGAGTGTAGCTTGTGTTAGATGCGAGTTGTCTGTTCTTTTCCAATAGATTAACACCCTCTTGTTGTTTCTATGAACTAGTGGAGTCACCTTCGTCCCCTGGATTGACAATTATGTTTGTGGTCTCAATATGTCTACAATAAGATAAGAGTGAGGTTAGGAAACCCATGCACAACCTCACATGGTGATTTCAAATCTTAATCATAACCATTCACAATACACATAAGACCCAAAATTTCCACATCCACTTAGAACAGTTTGTATCAAAACATGATAGGATTCATGTATACACAACAATACATAAATGTGCTCTGTATTTTTTGATATTCAATGTGATCCCATAGTCCTTATGAAGAGTCACACTCATCATTGATGAAGACACTGCATACCTGGTGCTTCTTTGGTTCTATCCGTCCCCTCTGGATAGACCAAAAGTACACTTCCATGCAACAAAAACCTTTAAATGTCAAGGCAATCTTTCATCTTGAAAGAAAATCAAAAAATGAAACATGAAAAAATGTCTTCGATTCATAAATATCAGCACCAGCACAAAGCTAGTGATAAAAAACATGAGAGTAATGTCAATTTCATAGTAAGAGGTAAGCCCACTAGTCTTTATAGGGATTGACATGTGATCGCATGTTACTATGATCATTAGAATCTAGAGATGTGGAGGCCTCCTCCCTACTCCACTTGTTAGGACAAAGAAATGGAAACACATATCCCAAATTGAGTGACTCATCAATGTCTATTGCATCACATGCCCGTTCCGATGTCATGTAAGTTGCAAGTAAAGGAGTTGTACCACAATCAAGATCCAAATAAATACCCTTGCATCATATCCACAAAACATGCAATGAAGGAATGGCTCCGCTACAAGCTTCCCCGCAATGAATTGCCCTAAGATGATCTAGCCTGAGAGAGCTCTAGAAGATGATGCATCATGAAAGAATCCAAACACTAGATACCAAGGCAAGAAAGTAGGGTATATCTCTCTGCTATGAAGAAACATGGACAAATACCTAATTTGTGAACCATAAAGAGAAGAGACCAATGACAATGCATTGCAAGCGATTGTATTAGAGTAAGAAACAATAAAAAATAGATAGATATTAACGTAGAAACAAGTGTATCACCTTAACATGGCCGCCAAGACTCTCAAAATATCCATATGATCCATGGTGGAGCACTACAATGCGTCGATCAACAACCATCTCAGAAGAACAACAAAACCTCTCCACCCAACCAATGGCCTCTTCTATTGAGAAAAGCAACTATCAAAGACAATCAGCAAATGTTATGACTTTATTGCATGATCATGAAAAGCACACATCTGCCATAGATACCATGATCAATAACCACCCAACTTCGCCAATGTTGAGAATGCTAACTGAAAGCCAGCACGTACGTGATCCTCAATGCATATGTCCCAAGGAAATAGAACAGTGGAGCCCAAATGGGACCCACCAAAGGGAAGATTCAAGAAATAAAATTAGCATCCCATGCAATGCTTCTCCCGCACAGGTGACCAAAATACTCTCTCAGCATGCCCATGTGAGGTTCTTGTGAATAGTAGTCCATGCAGGATTGCAGACACCCTCCCTAAATTTTGCAGCAATGGAAATATAGTCCCTGACTATGGCCATGCATCATGAGCCAACAGAAGTAGATAAGGAATGTAGAGGAGATTCCATAACATAGATGAAAGAGATACTCTTTCTAGCCACAATCGTGCCAAGGGAAAATAAGATGAAGTATAATGAGCCATGTACGGAGCATTTAGAAGGAAAGCAGTAACAAAGATCTTAATTGTTTGCCTGGCTCTAGCTCTGCATCCTCCTCTATGATCATATCAACAAGTGCCTCCTTTACTTTGCAAGAAGTGCATGGCTCTTAATCAAAACATTTCATGTTAAAATACTATGCAATATAGCATATAGTAGTATGTGAAAGAGTTAATTATAACTACATGAATCTCTTCTTCTCTTCTTGGAGGAGAATTGTGCATCACATCATGGTTTGATATCACCTCTTGTAGCTCTATCTCGTGGCCAAGAACATGGCCCTTATCCATATCTATCCACCATGGGAAATTGTCTACCTCCAATTGAGTCAATGTGTGCATATCAGGGGGATACATGAAACCATCCTGAGTCGCCACCTGATTCCACTCTCTTACCATAAATGGAATGGCTAGCAAGATACCCTTGGATACCAAGAATGCCAAGAATATACAATAATTGATAACAAATCACACGAAGGTATCACCACAAAAAAACCATAATAAATTTATAGAAATTGATCAATGGATGGCTCACCTTACAGTCAATCGTTGTGCTGCCATTCACGATGTGTCTACCTTCTTCAATGTCTGCTTCTCCACATCCTTTGTCTTTACTTCAAGAGACACCTCAATTGGAAATAGGTAGAAACTTGCTAAAAAACTGATCTCATCAAAATAAAAGACCATGGTGAAATCATGTGTTAGAGGTATCCCTCTTGGAATATCCAAAAAGTCTCATACTAGTTGCAATACCCTATCAAAAACCCAAGCCATAGTAAACACTCCCTGTGAAGCCAATTATAGCCCAAATATTATGTGAGGCTACATTAGACAACAACATATAGACATCACTTTTTATATAAGTGGTACTTACATTTGAAAGATGTGATCTCTCTTCTTAAGACTGTATGCACCCCTTGTAATCTTTTCCGCTTCCAATAATGAGACCCAATGAATCTTGCTTTTCCAAGGGGCATCTTGAACTGCTATCAAATTGAGATTGTCTAATGTAGCCGAAGTATCAATTCCCCATTTTAGGGACATAGTTCTTGCTAGCCAATCGGGTCAAAGGTTGGGATCCACAATGTTCAATAGTAGCTAAAAAATAAAAAAGCAAGCAATAAGAAAATAAATCAATCAAACTTCTATTGAATGCAAATACATTAAACACCTTTCCTATTTGTTCTTGATATTTTTGTATAATCTCCTATTGGATTCTCCCATGTCTTTCTTAAAGTTTTTGTCGGACAAGCCATGCTTCACATACGCTAATCACATTTCCTTATCTTTTTTCATTTGAACCTAAAGTCAAAATCAAGTTTACTTAAATGGTCTTTATTACAATGACATGAAAAATTCAAACAAAAACATTTGAATCATAACTTACATCATAAACCAATCTACCAAAGTAACTTCATGTAAGTGGGTATCAAGGATCTGTACCCTTTGCATATTATCTGCATACAATAGCAACAATAAGATTTTGATCTTCATCAAGCAAACCCTTTAAGTATATTTCTCATTCCGCAACACACAAGTTTGTGGTATTCACAACTAAGGCATGAGTATTCATGATACATTGAAAGAGAAGGAAATCATTTTATTTAGACAAGGAATTTTTTTGTGTATTTACTTTAATGTATATAAATCAAAATAAAACAACTTACTCCTTCATTCTTTGCAAGATGCTAAGCAAAGCTATCTCAGGAACCTTGGTGGGATCAATGACGGTGCATAAAACTCAACAATGCTTCTCCTTTGAGGTTGAAAACTGCTGCTTTATTGCCTCTATCCATGCAACATTCCGTTGATGAAGAGAATTGATCATACTATCTACCTCATGATATGGGAGAACATCAGAGCTCCTCCGATTTTGAGATCGGCCAGGGGAGCCTGGATTGCTCAAGAAAAAATAAAATTATATATGGCATGGATCAAACATCAAATTGTTTCCTAAACGTTTTTCAAAGAATACCAACATAAGTTTTTGAAATAAATTGGACACAGTCTCCTTTGTACACATAGCATAATTTCAAAATATATCATAACCCTTTAGTGCACATCACATGAGGTTTTTCTTGAAAATAATATCAAAATCTTCTATCTTTTTTTAAAATATTGCATTAATATGAAGCTTACTCCAAAATAAGATAGATACAAGTTTTCTAAAATAAAATTGATAGAGTTCCCTTCACATGATTTCACAATATAATATAACACGCTAGATCTCCTCACATGATGGAAATAGATTCTTAAGAAAAACCATTTATACAATATGTTCCTACTTATGGATGTATTGTAGCTTTGGATGGATAGATCAATTGTTAGAAAAAGCCTTTAATCAATGTGATGCTGATTTGTCCCCGAGAGTTAGTATTTTTAGAAGCCATTGACACATCCTTAAAGGAAATAATCATTCCCTTTCTTTCAAAGATCTATGAGCGTGCCATATCAAAAGCTGGAGGGCCTCAGAAGGTGACAACCATCTTCAGCGACAATACTGCAAATTACAAAGGTGTAGGTCTTGCAATGCAAGCAAAGTAAATGGAATTAACATGGGTACCATGTTGATCACATTCTATCAATCTTCTTCTAAAAGACATTGGCAAATTTGAAAAAATAAAGACTACTTTGTTGGAAGCAATCACAATAGTAAAGTTCATTAGACATTAGGAAAAATATGGACTCTCCTTGGGCCTTTTTGATTAGTGAAGGCTTAAGGGAGAACCAATCAGAGGGCTCTTGGGATATCACCTAGAGGGGGAGGAATGGTAGGGGTGCAGCCTAATTGTCTCCCTCTTCAATGCTTGGTTCTTAGAGAGAGGTGGGAGGGAGGCTGGGGGGGGGGGGGGGGGGGGGGTGTAAATAGGAGGAAAGAGGTGTCATAAAAGAGGGAGGGACCCTCCAAAAGAAAAAATGCGAAGGTTTAAAAACCCTAAAAAATGATTTTTTTTTTAAAGTGTCAAAATTGACTCATTTGCCTCCAAAAATGCTTCAAAACATAAAATAACTTCAAAAAGTCAATTTTCCCCCCCAAAATCCACTTTTCTCTCTTTCCCTCACTACTTTTCTCTCCCATACTCTCCCTCTTCTCCCTCCTCCCATTCTCTCTCTACAGTCAAGGCAGCCATAGCCAAAAGCTTTCCACCACTCTCTTTCTCTCTCCATAGCTCCCCCTTCTCTCACACCTCCATCAACCCTCTATAGTCCCACACCCCATAGCCCACAGCTCCACTATCCTCTCTACCTCTCACTCCTCCCCTCTTTCTCTATCTCCACTGTCAAAGCCACCATAGCCACCTTTGGCAGCTCACCTCACCCTTCCCTCAGCTCCTCATTCTCTCTCCACAGTACCCACACACAATAGCCCACATCCTTGCCCACTTCTCTCCCTCACCTTCCTCCCACCCATTTCCAATCCCTTCCTAAGCCCAACTTCCCAAGCATGTCCACCATTAACACGCATAGACGGCTCAAACCAGAGATACAGGAGATTGTGTTGCACAACGCAAAAAAATTCAGTGGGGGGATGGATCCCATAGGTATTCAAGAAGTGTTCATGGGTCTACATGCAACCATCCAGTGTTGGACCTCATCGCGTACGATGTTGAGGCGTATTGGAACGCTAGTGGAAGGAAAGACTATTGGCATTCAAAGAAACCAAGTCCGGAATGGTGGCCATCGTGTAACACGTGTACAGTGCAGCTAAGATCCACCTGAAGAGAGCTTCAACTCAATTTGCACCTCATTGTGAGTCCTCATGGTTTAGCTATCACATGCATATATCATGTTTACATTTATGCGATCATTATGTTTGACTAAGGGCATTTGTAAAGATTTTTTTCCATCCAGCTTAGTTGAGGAGCAGCCGCTTGAGTGCCGCTCAGGCACGTTCATGGTTGTGCATGCTCACATTGGGGAGCTTATGTTTCCTAATGTCTCATCGAAAAAACTGACCGAGCAACAAGTATTCATGTACTCCCACAAGTACGTGGTGCCGAAGTCAAGCCAAAGCTATGGTAGGTTAGAAGCCGTGGAGACACCCTCATTGCAGAGTGCAGAATGGCCAACTCCAGACCATTGGGCCTTGCTTTCTTTCAAGCGCAAGGTGATGCAAGATTTCCAAGGGTCCCTAAAGTTTGGTAAGGCAACTAGATCGGTGGGTCTCAGTTGGCATTGTCCCATTCATTTGTTTGTGCATGCATTCCGCTCTCTGCCGATTGTAAAAACACCAACAATGTTTGTTTGCACAGAAGTTGACATAGTTGGGGCTATGTTGATGGTTTGCATGATGGTGACCGTTACAAGTGCAATGTGTCCCCCACACAGCTTTGGCTTCGGTATTTGAAAGCAATGTGCACCTTGTATGCACGGTTTAGCTACGAGAGGTGGATGCACATGTTGAGAGAGAAGGAGAGAACACAGAAGTAGAACCCCAAAGTGTGTAGAATACACACATGAGATGATGTATATATAGAGGGGACCTGGGTGCCATATATAGAGAAGCCATATATTGAGTAGCTTCACATATAAGCTCAACACCCCCGCTCAAATAAGGGTCCCTAACTGTGGATGAAAAAACCCTTGGGGGATCAAGGGAAAAACCCACAGCTCTATATACACCCACCGTTATATTATAAAAATCATTGAATATACAAATGTTTACGAGGAGCTACATCACTCCTTTTACAATGAATGTTTTATGAGGAGTTACATTACTCCTATCAAATACAATAATGAATACAAAGGTTCAATAAAGAGGTGTAAAAGCTATCGATTAGCTTGTAATCAAAAGTGTCTCCGTGAATCTGCTGTGTAGCTTGTCATCAATATCGCATCACCAAACATGTCTTCATGTTGTCATCAATATGGCATCACCAAACATATCTTCATAAATCTTTTATTGTCACCAAGTTTGTCTTCATAAAATCAATTCTTTGATCAATCCTACATAGATCATAGACTCCAAAAAAAAACATGTCATGAAAATTATTAGCATCGTTAATGAAATAATTACGTTCACAATGCCATAAGAGATGGTTCGCGACGCCACTCTTTTGACGACATATATACGCACGACAACATATGGTACATAAAGTATAAACGTAAAAGTACAAAATGTGTGATTACGTGATACAAATGATATGTGTATATACTACATAAAACAACATTTATCAATGTAGTGATCAATGAATACCATCAAAGTATTAACAAAATATCATCATTATGTCAATAAAAATGAATAAATGATCATGGTATCAACGAAAAGCATCATGATATCACCGAGAATAATCATTGTATCAACGAAACAACATCATGGCATCACCAAGAATAACCATGGTATCAACGAAATATCACCATGGCATCACCGAGAATAACCATGGTATCAACGAAACAACATCATGGTATCACCGAGAATAACCATGGTATCAACAAAACATCATCATGGTATCAATAAAAATCACCATGGAATCAACGAAATATCATCATGGAATCACCGATAATAACCATGGTATCAACGAAATATCATCATGGCACCACCGAGAATAACCATGGTATCAATGACATATCATCATGGTATCAACGAAAATCACCATGACCAAAGTATTAACAAAACATTATCATGGTACCATCAAAATCACTATGGTATCAATGAGAAATTATCAATAAAACGACGTAAACTATATCTCTAAAAGAATAATTATACGAGAATCAATGAACGAGTATATCATATAACAAAAGATCACGTACCAACAGTAGCTCGATAGAATTTGGACGATCATCAACGGCTCGATTGAATCGGAACGATGTGTAACTGGCTTCTGCAGCAAAGTTACGTTAGTAACAAATATATGATTGATGAAGAAAAATATAATTGAGAAGTTTTCAATTATGAGAAAAATCAAAAGCAAAAAGTAAAATTTTGATTTTCAAACATATTCGCAGTTTGAGACGATAACCCAAAATTAGTGCAGAATTTAGAGAAACTTTCTTCTGCAAAGTTATAGACCACATCGATTCCAATCCCCATCGCGGGTAGTTTCTTCTGCAAAGTTGTAGAACACATCGATTCCGGTCTCTCACGCGGGTAGTTTCTGCAAAATCGTTTTCAATAAGCAGAAAAATAAAAAACAAAAAACGGAAATTGCTTTTTAGGTATGTACGTAGTCCGCGAACGATAACTCAAAATCAGTGCAGAATTTGAAAACACTTTCTTCTGCAAAGTTGTAGACCACATCGATTCTGGTCTTTTTCGTGGGTAGTTTGCAGTCTGCGAACGATAACTCAAAATCGGTGCAGAATTTGAAAACACTTTCTTCTGCAAAGTTGTAGACCACATCGATTCCGGTCTTCTACACGGGTAGTTTGCAGTCCGCGAATGATAACTCAGAATCAGTGCAGAATTTGAAAAAACTTCCTTCTGCAAAGTTGTAGACCACATCTATTTCGGTCTCTCTCGCGAGTAGTTTCTACAAAATCGTTTCCAATTAGGAGAAAAATCAAAAACAAAACGCGGAAGCTGTTTTTCAGGTATGTACGCAGTCCGCGAACGATAACTCAAAATCGGTGCAGAATTTGAAGAAACTTCCTTCTGCAAAGTTGTAGACCACATCGATTCACTGCAACCACCTCCACCTCATTATTGGGCATGCGGACACAAATTTCAAAGGATTGAACCTCTTCAACTGTCAGAGCTGCAAGGATATCCATTCGCTACGTTTGTGTTGTTAAGCTTATATGTGAAGCTACTCAATATATGGCTTCTCTATATATGGCACCCAGGTCCCCTCTATATATACATCATCTCATGTGTGTATTCTACACACTTTGGGGTTCTACTTCTGTGCTCTCTCCTTCTCTCTCAACATGGTATCAGAGCAGTACGTTTTTGTTTTCGATTTTTCTCCTGATCAAAATCGATTTTGCAAAAACTACCCAAGGAAGGGATTGGAATCAATGTGGTCTACAACTTTGCAGAAGGAAGTTTTTTCAAATTCTGCACCGATTTTGAGTTATCGTTCACGGACTGCGTACATACCTGAAAAACAGCTTCCGCGTTTTGTTTTTGATTTTTCTGCTAATTGGAAACGATTTTGCAGAAACTACTCTAGAGAGAGACCGGAATCGATGTGGTCTACAACTTTGCAGAAGGAAGTGTTTTCAAATTCTGCACCGATTTTGAGTTATCGCTCGCGGACTGCGTACATACCTGAAAAGAAATTTTCGCTTTTTGTTTTTGATTTTTGTGCTTATTGAAAATGATTTTGCAGAATCTACCCGCGTGAAAGACCGGAATCGATGTGGTCTACAACTTTGCAGAAAAACTACCCGCGATGGGGATTGGAATCGATGTGGTCTATAACTTTGCAGAAGAAAGTTTCTCTAAATTCTGCACCAATTTTGGGTTATCGTCTCGGACTACGAATATGTTTGAAAATCAAAATTTTACTTTTTGCTTTTGATTTTTCTCATGATTTTTCTCATAATTGAAAACTTCTCAATTATATTTTTCTTCATCAATCATACATTTGTTACTGACATAACTTTGTTGTAGAAGCCAGTTACACATCGTTCCGATTCAGTCGAGCCGTTGATGATCGTCCAAATTCTATCGAGCTACTGTTGGTACATGATCTTTTGTTATATGATATACTCGTTCATTGATTCTCGTATAATTATTCTTTTAGAGATATAGTTTACGTCGTTTTATTAATAATTTCTGATTGATACCATAATGATTTTGATGGTACCATGATGATGTTTTGTTAATACTTTGGTCATGGTGATTTTCGTTGATACCATGATGATATGTCATTGATACCATGGTTATTCTCGGTGGTGCCATGATGATATTTCGTTGATACCATGGTTATTCTCGGTGATACCATGATGTTGTTTCGTTGATACCATGGTTATTCTCGGTGATGCCATGATGATATTTCGTTGGTACCATGGTTATTCTCGGTGATGCCATGATGTTGTTTCGTTGATACAATGAATATTCTCGGTGATATCATGATGCTTTTCGTTGATACCATGATCATTTATTCATTTTTATTGACATAATGATGATATTTTGCTAATACTTTGATGGTATTCATTGATCACTACATTGATAAATGTTGTTTTATGTAGTATATACACATATCATTTGTATCACGTAATCACACATTTTGTACTTTTACGTTTATACTTTATGTACCATATGTTGTCGTGCGTATATATGTCGTCAAAAGAGTGGCGTCGCGAACCATCTCTTATGGCATTGTGAACGTAATTATTTCATTAACGATGCTAATAATTTTCATGACATGTTTTTTTTTGGAGTCTATGATCTATGTAGGATTGATCAAAGAATTGATTTTATGAAGATAAACTTGGTGACAATAAAAGATTTATGAAGATATGTTTGGTGATGCCATATTGATGACAACATGAAGACATGTTTGGTGATGCGATATTGATGACAAGCTACATAGCAGATTCACGGAGACACTTTTGATTACAAGCTAATCGATAGCTTTTACACCTCTTTATTGAACCTTTGTATTCATTATTGTATTTTATAGGAGTAATGTAACTCCTCATAAAACATTCATTCTAAAAGGAGTGATGTAGATCCTCGTAAACATTTGCATATTCAATGATTTTTATAATATAACGGTGGGTGTATATAGAGCTGTGGGTTTTTCCCTTGATCCCCCAAGGGTTTTTTCATCCACAGTTAGGGACCCTTATTTGAGCGGGGGTGTTGAGCTTATATGTGAAGCTACTCAATATATGGCTTCTCTATATATGGCACCCAGGTCCCCTCTATATATACATCATCTCATGTGTGTATTCTACACACTTTGGGGTTCTACTTCTGTGCTCTCTCCTTCTCTCTCAACATTCTCTGTCATATTTCTCACAAAACCTATGTTTTGCAGGATGTTTTGGACATTGACACCTGGGCGCAACGGTCAGGGGGGAGGAAGACGCCGTTTGAACCTCAAGCGGAACTTGGTCACTACCTCGGCACACTTCCGACTGGTGTCGTGGTGTTTGTGCATGTCGGCTACTCTCCCAATGGTCGCTACAACATTTTTTCTCTCCGTTCACTCTCCAAGGCGTTGTGCTTAACAACCCTTGCTAAATCGGCCAACCTTGTAGTGCTTGTAAAGAAATATTTTGCAATATCCACTTTCGAAGTTAATTTTCGCGGGCGCTTTATCACCCATGTCAGCATGAACCAAGTTGTAGGGGTTAATGACACCCAGGAAATCACAACCACTTTACTTAACAGGGAGCCACCCCAAAAGGCCAAGCACCAGAAAACTATAATCCGAAAGATCCTAAAGCAAAATCCGGATATCATGTAAAGCATTGCTTTCTTTAATGAAACTACTTTTTGGTGTCTACGACTCTCTTACTTGCAAGTTTTTGAATTTGTTATATGTTTGACTTCCATTGTGTATGAGAAGCACCATAATTTCTGATATGACTACTAAAGGGTTTGGCCGGCCTTAAAATTATTAATATGCATACTTTGTTATATGCTAGGCTTCCAAAGTTTTTGATTTGCCTACTGAAGGGCTTGGAAGGCACCAAAATGGGCTGCCACAAGGGAGCGCATTTGGGCCTTCCATCAGCAAATGAAAGGGGCAAATGTGTGCCCTTTTGTAGCTCATTTTGGAGCATGTAAAGCCCATTTAGGAGCATACCCAGGTACATTACATGTGCAAAACCCAAAGAAAAGAGATAAATATATTTTGGCAGCTCATTTGGGGTAATCTCAAGCCCATCTTGGACTAGACCCAGATACTTAAAGTTGTTATATGCTTTCTAGGCTTCCAAAGTTATTGGTTTGCCTACTAAAGGGCTTGGAAGGCCCCAAAATGGGCAGCCACAAGGGCGCACATCTGGGCCTTCCATCAGCAAATGAAAGGGACAAATGCGCGCCCTTGTGGCAGCTCATTTTGGAGCATGTAAAGCCCATTTAGAAGCATACCCAGGTACATAACATGTGCAAAACCCAAAGACAAGCGATAAATATGTTTTGGCAACTCATTTGGGGTAATCTCAAGCCCATCTTGGACTAGACCCAGATACTTAAAGTTGTAATAACAAATCACAAGAGGAAACCATGTGGCAATCTCTAGCCCATTTTGGAGTATAGGCCTGACTTCACAGTTGCAATAACCATCCTTCAAAATTTACATGCTACATGGACTAAAGGGGGATGATTTCTAGATGCATCTATGCTAATTGAAGCATTGAAGCAAATAAAATATCCTTATTGCTTGTTAAAATTTTCTAGAAACCATTGGAAAGGGCTTGGAATGCCCTAGAAAAGGCTGCCACAAGGGCGCGCATTTTGTCCATCCATATGCCTCTGGAAGCCCCAAATGCTCGCCCTTGTGGCAGCCACTTTGTGGGCATTCCAAGCCATTTTCAAGACTTTCTAGATGCTTTTGCCATGCAATAGTGAGTTTTCCCTTGCTTCAATGCTTCACATAGCATGGATGCATCAGGAAGTGCATGCCCCACTTAGCCAAGGTGCTTAACGTAGGCAAGTTTTCACAATAACAAGCTAATGGCTACATACATACAAAAGAATGTAGACAAAACATGGACCAGTGCTACATCGCATGGTACAGAATTAAAGCAATACAATGTGCAGTGGGGTATACAATAAAAGACGCTTATATTCAAATTCTTCCCAATACAATGCACAGAGTGGGGTATACAATCAAAAGACGCTTATATTCAAATTCTTCCCAATCTTGGAAGTTTCGTAAATACAAAAAGGTTTGATGCCTAATTACAAGCTATTCCTAATGGCGCAAACAGTGAGAAAGCTGCATATCCTTGGGCATAATGGTTACATGCTTTGCATGGATGGCACATAGGTTCGAATCCTCGAATATGCTAGTTAGATATTGATCTGCTTCCTCTTGGATTGCCTCTATGGCCACGGCGCCCATCTGAAACTGAGTGTTGTACAATTGCAAAACCTCCCTGCATAGCCTTGCAAAAGGGGCCCTCCGAATCAAGAGCTCGGTGGTGCTCTTTTGATAGTGGCGAATCTCCGCAAAAGCACGGCTACGCTTTCACACCTTCTGAGGTCGACGGGGAGGTGCATTTGTTGCACGAGCTGGGGCAGCTTGCTTCCTCTTCTTGTAGACAATGCTCTTTCTCTTTTTTTTCCGCACAGGCACTTCCAACACCTCATATCTGATTCCACCCACTCTCCATCTGATTCTTGCTCTTCACTATTGAGCGGATGTGATGGTGTAGGTTCACTCCCTTTAGGGAGTGTCTTACCCCCAATAGACATGTGAGCCTCATAAGTTTGTATTTTGACGCCAACCCATGGGGCATCTTCATCTGTTTGCGTCTAAACGGAGCCTTCTGATGGCTGCTTTTGGCTGTTTGTTTCTTTGCCTTGGTCGTTCTCATCCTCCCTATTGCCATAAGAATCGTTGGAGTCAGATGAATAGACAACAAGGCGATGCTTCCTTCTCTCTTTTGTTGCTGTAGAGGACTAGCCATGCTGATTTGAAGATCCAGCTTCATATGTGTGGACCTCACCTTGAGCTTGTGAAGTTCCAGCTTTTGTTGTTGTACCTTTGAGTCGTTGGCCATCCGGCCCCTGTGGATATGCAATCCTTGCCGTTTTTTTTGTTCTTGCCATGGTAGCACCTAGTAGGGAAAATGACAAAATGAGCGCCTTCAACCTTTAAATAGGTTTTTCTGAGATTTTGGCCCTTTCACACTATGCGTCCAATTAAGTGAAACTCAAATAAACCAATTGAATTTAACAAGTAAACCTGGATCATGCAGACGACTAACGCGACCCCTCACCTTTGACCCCCAAACGTTGCCCAGGGACGCTCGCGAGCGTTTCCACTTCTCGGATGCTGCAGTACGGGAGGCGTTGCATAACTGCTTTGCTAACATCGACTCTCTTGCTTTCTCAATAGTGTGAGTTCTCCCAAAGGTGTGCCTAAAAAACCAGCTAAACATCTCTTGGAGGTAGTTGGAGTGTGAACCACCACCACCATGCCAAGTATTCTTGAAGTAAACTCCTTTTGCTCGATAGTGGGACTTCTCCATGCCTTTTGTACTCCATATATCAAGCGAACCATAGCGGTCCATGAAGTATGCACCATGCGCATAGAGAATGTGCTAAAACAACCAAAAAGGAGATAAGACAATAGAAAAGTTGCATTTTCAAACATTGCATATGTATTAAGTTCGTTAAAACAAACCATGTAGTGTGTAATCTTGCTTTCAGACCATCTGTCCTTAGCGGCCTTTGTGAATTCATAAAGCACCTTCTTGAACTCCTCTTGCTGCTCAACGGTGGTGCTTGAAAGATTCATCAATTGCACAACCTTTTGAAAGGATGACCATACTAGCTTACGTTGGTTAGCAACCTCCACATTGGGATCTTTGTCCATCGTGCATGAACACAAATCTTTCCACAACTCCCACCGCTTCTCACTTGCTAGATCGACACTTGCCTTGGATACTTGTATTGGATACTTTGACATCTTCTTGAAGAATCGACGTGCCTTGGCTCCATTTATGGAAACCTTCTGTGCCACCTCATATGTCTTCTCCCTACAAGTCTCTGCTACAATGTTCACCCTTGATCGGTGACATCCAATCTCATTAATGAGTGTCTCCACCCCTTGCAAGAAGTCTTTTGACCGTTGAAGGGGATTCATTGTGAAAGCATAATCAATGTGATGCTTTAGGATCCTATCAAATATTCTCATAAACGCATGCAATGTACAAAAGTGAACATTGTTGAGGGAGAAGGGAATTATGGGGTTCCACCCAGGATCTTTGCTATCCCTATTGGGCACTTCTAGCATATCACATGAAAGAACCGAAGTTTGCCACTCCCTATTTATATGGTCATCATTATCTTCGTCCTGACCTTCCAGTTGAGTTGCTCGACTTGTCTTGTGCCCTTTCACACAGAATGGGCAGGGTAGTAAAGAATTTGCATCTTGATTGCATCCAAGCATGCACTTTATGGTCTTTAGATCACCACCTAAATTCCATTCAACATCAAACTCCCCACGTCCTGGAACCATGAGCTTCTCATCATTTATTTGAGCTTTAATGACCTCTGTGACCCATGGGATTCTACTGAAAATCCATGCAAGGACTTCATGTGTCTCTTTCGGAACTTCAATTGCACCAAGCCACCATATATCCTTCTCTAATTGCACACTAAAAGAGGGCTTTGTCGCTTCAAGATTGCTTGGCATAAGCTAGGGATTCATTCATAAGCGTGATGCTCATTCTCTCCAACTTTCTCCCTTTTACAAATACACACTCATCCAACTTCAGCACAAATTCAAGCTTGCCTTCAAGAACTGCCAACAATATAAAGCCTCAGAATGCATGTTATGACACATCATAGAGCATGTAGGCAACCCTAAACTAACTTGCATCACTCAAATTGTAGAAAACAGCCATGGAGTGCTACAGTCATATCAAGTCCACAAAGATATTGTTGAATTTGGTGTAAACAAACCCTTCGGTCTGCAACACACTATTAGAAACAACACGGCTTCCCTTCCCGTGGACCTTCCTTCCTTGTGATTTTCTACGAAGCAGCTGAAGAGGCATTGTGTCTTAAATATACAAGTAGTCCCCTAATCGATGAACAATATCTTCATTTGACACCCTCTTGGCAATCGCCACTCTGTGAGGAAGTGGGAATAGGTTTTTTGTGACTCCTCGACTTCTTAATGCATCTTTTAACACTTGATGTATTGCTTGATAGCCCTTCGTACTAATCCCAACAACATCACAAATATTCTGAACATCTAGATCAATGACAATATTAGAAAAATCACTAAGAACTCTCTTAATGATTGCGTCTTTCAAGTGTTTTGCCTCTGGAGCATCAAGCATCCCAATAAAGTCCTCTTTGTTGAAACAAGAACGAAGTAAAGAAGCCCGAGCTGATGCATTCTTGCCGCGGCACGTTTCTTGGACAAAGTTCCTACTACTCATAACAAGAATGATGAGCGGTATTAGACTTAAACAACATGAGGGTCATAACATCTTACCTCATAGCTGTCACCCTTCATTTTCTTGCACCACCACGTGGTGCAAGAGTCTGAATTTCGGACAACTCTCGTTTCCTCACCCTACCTTCCATGGCAGTACTCTTCATGTGTGAAAGAGTATCCTCAATCTTTTTAATTACATTTTCCTTGGTTGTGATGGTGCTCTTTGCCTCCTCAAGCGCACTAGTAGCTGTTTGCATCTGATCTTGAAGATTTTGGAAACTCCCGTTCAGCCAATGACGCAAGTAGATCTCGGACCACGCAATCTCGTGTCTGTTGAGTCTCTTGCAGTAGCCCAACAAACCTTGCTCTCCATTTCCAACGTATTGCAACAGTGATGGAATGTTTGTAAAAGGCGGATGGACATTGAGAGAAGGATCCTTTGGGTACAATCATCCATCTGTCCAGAGATCCACATTCTTCTCCCTTTGAGCGCGGCGTTCGTTGGCTGAAGGTAATGTACCCAAGCATGTCTTCTTTGTCGGAACATACTCTTTAGGTAGGCGTAGGAAAAGCCCTGGAGACCTACCGCGTGAAAAGTTTGCTGGGACATTGGTCACGTCGTCAAGAGGCATTGTAGCATGGAGAGATGGATCTTGAAGGATGGAGAGATAGAGCTTGTAGGATGGAGCTTGAAGGATGGAGAGATGGGTGTGTAGGTGCAGCAGTAGGTGCAGGTGCAAGGGGGATGGGTGTGGGAGAGGAACTTAGATTAGGAGGGATAGTTTTCAATTTTGGGGGGAATTTCCTCAAAGTTTTGGAGGGAGTCAAAAAATGTTCAATTATGAGTAATTTAACTTAAAAATCTTTTTTTTGATATGTATATACGTTGGGGGTACTTTTTAGGGGGAAATAGAGTTTTTTTGAAAGTTTTTGAAAAAAGTCATTTTTTTGACCTCTTTGACCCACGGATTTGATTAGGTGGCATGGGAGAGTTAAGAGGCCAGTTACAAGTTGGTCAAAAAGCTAGAGAGAGAAGACTCCCTACCCCCCTACTTTTCAAATGGTTTACCCCCCCCCCCCCCCCCCCTTTCCCCTACCTTTTTAGGGGTCAAAGGTGGAGGAGACCCTACCAAAATAGCCCCATTCAAAGCCTTTGTCCCCCTTAATCTTGTCAGGCTTCCTTGAAATTAGGGATTCTTACAAGGCCCATGGAGAGTCCATATTTTTCCTAATGAGAGCATCACTTTTCATATCATCTATTCGGAACAAAGTTTCCTAACAAGGCATCACAAATCTTTTGTGCGACTCGGTTTGCTACTTCATATTATGTGTTGTCAACATTGAAATATGCTTGACATGCGCTGGTGAAGACAATTGTCGACAAACAATAGGATGCATGGCTTAGCAAATATCCTAGCTACCAAGCTACAACATTAAGGGTTCATCAACTCGTCAATTCTTCAGTGTTTTGGAGAAATGTGGAAAAGGTTATCAATGTTACTAAAACCCTTTGTGGACCTGCTGTGCTTGGTGGATAAAGAATATTTTGTCTTTGGAAATATGTACTAGTATATGTTAGAATCCATTCAAAAGCTTTGAGTCAAGGACTTTCAAGGCTACACTAGTAGATATAAAGCATTTCTAGTTTCATGCGTAGAATCTCAATGGGAACAAATGCACACTCCGTGAAACAATGCAACATTTGCTTTGGATCCAAATTTTTATCTCTCTGAACAATCCTCCAAATCAAAAGAGATGCATGGTTTCAAAGCTGTGTGCATGCAGCTCGTAGGGTTGGATGAGGGGAAAGATTCATTTTATCAACCTGTTGACTATGTCAATAGGGTTGGTATGTTTGGTGATCCTTCGCACATTGACGCCATCAAAAATGTTAGCACACCTATGTGGTGGAAAGAATATGATGGAGAAAAGATAGAACTGCAACACATAGCTATTAGAGTAATATTTGTTGCTCTTTCAAGTGGTAGGTGCGAGACAAATTGGTTTGCATTGGACTTCTTACACACTAAAAAGAGAAATAGATTAATACAAAACAAGGTGAAGCTCTGGTATATGTGCTTTTTAATATGAGATTGTTGCATGCTCCAACCAAAGTTGCGATGAGAGTAGCTGAATATTGTTTTGGTATAAATCAAACGCATGAAGAAATTGTTGATGAGGTACAAAGTGATGGTGAGTCAGAGTGGCAAAATGTTCCGACATGGAAGAAGTTGATGGCATGGTTCCGATGTTTCAGGACGAAATGTTTAAAAATACCTTTGGTACAACATACTTGTAATCAGCTTGAGTTTGCTGGCCATATCTTAGGATCTCTCTCTTTTTTCTATGTCACTTTGTGTTGTATGATTGTCTTATCACTTTTATTTTATACTTATTGTATACAATTTATAACCAAGATGAAAAAGAGACAAAGCAATAAATATTTGATTTCATTATTTAAAATGATTAAAAAATGTTGGCTTGAAGGATTACAACAATAGAAGTTATATCTTTTACAACTTAGCATGCTGAGTGAGATTTGCCAAAATCTCATTCAAGCGAAATTCATTAGAGCCAATAGATGCAGAGTTGGAAGGTGCAACCAAAAATGCATTGAGGTTGGTTGTGGCAGTTGCAAAGTCTTCTTATGCAAGGGGACCAAACTTCTCATTGTAATTTAAAATCTTGCTTAGAGCTAGTGCAATCTCTCTTCTAGTGGCATCAAGCTGTGTCTCAAGCTTTAACACCTTCAATTTCAAGCCTGCAGAAGTTTCACTTTGGTTTTCTAAGTCAAGTCCCTACATTTTAATCTCCACAATGTTTGCATGCTCCTCTAGTAAAAAGACGACATGAACTTTCGTGATGGCTGGGGCCTTTGGTCGTTCTACATGGAAACCTTGTCGGCAATGTGGCCAAGCCTAACACCCACGTTAGGAAGCTTATCATCCCAACTAACTCTCGTATCCAATATGTAATGTGCATAGCACTACTCAATGAAGTATATGACAATATAATTATTATTGGGGATATCTCATTGTTGATTGATAAATCGTTGGAGAAGAACTTGAGCTAAGCCCATATGTTGCAAGTTAGACATATCTACTAGTGGATTTCTCTTTGTGTGGCCACTTGTTTTGAAAAGGGTATCCCAAACAAAGTGGTTTGTACATAGTTATTTGCATTGCTTGTGACTCAAGGGCTCCTCCTCCAGGTTCGATTTATCTTCTTGAATGTTGTGAATAATGTTGAGATGTAGAGAGAAAGAGAGAGAGAGAGAGACGAGACAAGAGACACACCATATACGCTCCCAAAGACTGATTCATATTGAGGACAAGATACAAATATATAGGTGAGACCAAGTTGAGTAGAGTGAGCCATATATAGCTCCAACACCCCCACTCAAACAAAGGTCTCTAGCTTTGGATGAAAAAACCCTTGGGGAGTTCAAGGGAAAAACCCAAGCCCCTATACAATGTGAAAATATGAACCAGCGATGATGATGTGAAAGTGAATTGTGCATCTATGTACAAATATTCAAGTGACAAATCTATGTACAAATATCCAAATCAACTCACGAGCTGCAAGTGATGCCGCAACATATTCTGACTCAGTCGGAGAAACTGCAACACAACGTTGTTTCTTGCTAGTCCAAGAAACAAGACAACCATTTATAAAGAAGCAATTTCCACTAGTAGATCGCATAGATAAATGTGAGCTTGCCCAATCTGCATCTGTGTAACCCAGAAGAGAAAGAGATTGCATAGAATCCGATGTGAGTTGTCGTCGATAGACTAAACCAAAATCTGTAGTGCCTTTCAAGTATTTCAACACACGCTTTGCAGCAGACCAATGCTTAAGAGAAGGACATGCAAGATGTTGTCCAAGATAATTAGCAGCAAACAGAATATCAGGACGAGTGTTCATGCCAACAAACTGAAGACATCCAATCAAGTTAGCATAAGGTTGATTTGTGACAAGTTGACCGCCATTGTCAGAAGTGTTCTTCGTAGAGCTTGCAAGACAAGGTGTGTTGGCTGAATGTGCAGATTCCATACCAAATTTTTGAATAGTATCTGCAATAAACTTTGACTGTTGAAGGAATAAAATACCTTTTGTACGGTTCCGTTGGATTTGAATGCCAAGACACGAGTGAATCTCTCCAAGATCCACCATATCAAATGCAGAAGACAATAACTTTTTCACTTGCTGAAGAAATCCCAAATCATTGGAAACAAGGATGGTATCATCCACATAAAGAGCAAGAATCACAAAACTGCTACCTTGGCGTTTTATGTATAAGTTGGGGTCTGACGAGCAAGAGATGAATCCTTTAGAGGTGAGAAAAAGATCAAATTTTGTATACCAGGCTCGCGAAGCTTGTTTGAGACCATATAGTGCCTTATGGAGTTGAGCAACAAGGTCTTCTTTACCTGGAATAACAAACCCTTCTGGTTGTTCCATATAAATTTCCTCTTCCAAGTCACCATTAAGAAAAGCAGTTCGCACATCCATTTGATGAGCTTCTAAATCAAATTGAATAGCAAATGCCAATAAAACTTGAACACTTGTAATGCGAACAACTGGTGAAAAAGTCTCTTGATAATCAACACCAGTTACTTGGGAATAACCTTTTGCAACTAAATGCGCCTTGAACTTGTCAAAAGATCCATCTGCTTTTACTTTTGTCTTATACACCCACTTACATTTAATAGCTGTACGACCAGGAGGTAATTCTGTTAGTATCCATGTACCTTTAGAGATAAGAGAATCGTACTCTGCTTCCATAGCCTCTTGCCATTGATCCTTTTGTGGTGAAGAGATAGCTTCATCATAAGTAATGGGATCTTCGGAAGTAGAAAAAGCATTATCAGCAATATCGTCATCATAAACATGACATGAGCCATGTTCAAAATCAATAGGCAGATCAACAAAAATATCAATATCATCATTGGCGACATTCGGAATGGATGGTTGTGAAGAGGAAAGTTGCTCTATAGGAAGAGTTTCATCTTCTGAAAGAAATGGAAAAGCTTGAAGCAATGATTTAGTATCATCAGAATCATCCATGGACCATGAGCCTCCCATAAGCTGTTCGTTAAAAGTAGCATCACGATTCACAATTACTTTCTTGGAGGAAGGGTCATAGAATTTGTAGACTTTGGAAGTGTCAGAATATCCAATAAAAATAACTTTAAGACCAGGAGCATCAAGCTTTGTTCGTGTTTCTTTGGGAACATGAATATAAGCAATACATCCAAAGGTTCGAAAATGAGATACAGAAGGAATGTCACCTGTCCATGCTGTGATGGGTATCAAACCAGAGGGTGCAGTAGTAGGAAGATGATTTTGAATAAATAGTTCTGTCAAAGTAGCTTCAGCCCAAAAAACACGAGATAAGCCTGAATGAATCAGCATACATCTTACAGCATTGAGAATAGTGCGATTCTTTCGTTCAGCAACACCGTTCTGTTGAGGCGAATATGGAATAGTGTGTTCATGATGAATTCCACTGTCAGCACAGTAACTCACAAACTCTCGAGAAACATATTCGCCTCCATTGTCACTACGAAGCTTCTTAATGCGACGACCAGTTTGAAGTTCCGCAGCCTTGTGGAATTGTTTGAAAACAGATAAGGCTTCAGATTTTTGTCTAAGTAGAAATACAGTCGTATACCTTGAGAAATCATCAATGAAAGTAATGAAGTAGCGATATTGTGATCTTGAAGAAGGTAGAGGTCCACATATATCAGTATGAACAAGATCCAATATGTCATGAGAATGAGTTGTATTTGAAAGAGGAAAGGGTTTGCGATTGTGTTTCCCAAGAGCACAAAATTCACAAATTCCCATATGAGGATGGGCTTTAAGATCCATGCCATGAACAAGATCACGACGTTGAAGATCAAGGAGTTTTGAGAAATCAACATGAACAAAACGGTGATGCCATACTTTGCAATCATGATCACTTGGAGCAGTGACAACATTTGCTACAGCATCGTTGAGAGAGAGTTCAAACAAATTACCATTTCGAGGAGCAGTGGCTATAGTCTGTCCATCTTTCTCAATTCGGCATTTGGTATGATCAAATCCAACAAAAAGACCAAGATCAACAAGTCTAGCAACTGAAAGAAGATTACGTTGAAGATCTGGTACATGTAATACTCCTCGCAAAATTCGAGTGGAAGAAGATAAGGTACCAAGATATAAGTCTCCAATACCCTTTACTTGACAAGTAGTATCATCAGCAAGATAAACAACACGTTGAACTGGCAGTGGATGATAGTTATGGAGCCACTTAGGTTGATATGTCATATTTCCTGTAGCACCAGAATCGACAATAAAAAGTGATCCATCGCGTACATGAAGTATTCTGTCTGGAGCAACTGAAAATAGGACGCAGCTTGTTTCTAGTACAATGTTGTTTCGATGTTCAGTAGCATATGCTCTATTCCGATCTGTGTTGAATCGACGCTTATAGCACATATGAGTGGGATGATCAGATCGTCCACAATATTCACAAGAAGAAGAAGAAGAGTCTCTAGATAAACGTGGTTGTTTTGTGGTAATATTGTGTTCTTCATCATATTGACGTGCCCAACAATCATCTTCAGTATGGCCATTTCTGTTACAGTAAGAACATTGCTTATTAGGAAATTTGAGACGAGAGAAAATATTACCGCGACGGCCACCTCTGCGGTTTGCTCGTTGAAATGGACGCCTTCGAGCATAAAAAGCCCGTTCCATCTGTTGTGACTCAGTCTCCTCGTGTGAAATCATAGCTGTATCATGACTAGAATTACGACGTTCTTGACGTTGAGAGTATTCAATTAAAGACATGCAGGCTTGGTCGAAATCAAGACAATCTTCATTAGAGAGAATAGTAACAATGTTATCATAAGAAGAGTCCTTCACCGTATCAAGGAGAAGTGTAATCAGTTGCTTTTGTGGAACAGGATCACCGACAGCAGCAAGTTGATTAATAATATATTTGAAAGATTCAATATGTCCCCTCATGGCAGTACCAACTTCATATTGTAACTTGTTAAGCAACCCTCTCAAATAAAGTATTTCTGTGACAGATTTCTTCTGAAAGTTTGCAATAAGGTACTTCCATATGTCGTGGGAAGTAGGCAGTTCATACATATCAAGCAAAAGGGAATCAGTAAGAGTAGAAAGAATATACCGACGAGCTACTTTATCACGTCGTTGCCAATCCATATAGGCAACATTCCAATCTTCAAATATAGGTCCTTCAGTGATAAGCACGTTATCATTATCCGTATCAACAGGCTGAGGCGGACAAACACAATTTCCAAGAACAACATCGGAGAGTTCATCGCCTTCAAGAATTAACAACATCTTTGCTTTCCAGCCTGGAAAGCCTTGACCTTGGAAAGGAGGAACAGAACGCTGGCCAGAAGGAAAGCCGTTGACGAGAATATTCATAGCCATATCTTGTTGCGAGAAGACGTATAAGATAAGATCGCAGAATTTGCACACCATATATGGTGAAGGCCGCAATTGAGAATGAGAGAGATATGAAGACTGCGTTCTGTCAACGATAAACGTAAGAAGGATGCTGAAGGAACTTCTAAAGATGTGAGAGACGTCACCCAAAAAGGGCAGGGTAAAGGAGACGTTAATAATAAAAGAGTCCTCAAAATAGAGTGGCGTGAGACGCAAGATTGATGGCCACAATATGAATAGCAAAAAGCTAAATCTTCTCGAAAAAGTTAACGCCAAAATAAGAAAAACGATCGCGGACGCTTCACGAAGAAGTAAGACGAAGAAAGCTGCGTCAAGCTCAATTGCAGTAAAAACAGCATAACTTTCTGCTGCGAACTCCGATTGACGCAAACCTAGAACTCAAATCGAAGAGCTCGAGGAGACGAATAAGTTTTGGGATGAAAAGTGCCATTGCGCTTTTCCCGTTTCTCCAAATTTTGAGCAGAACAGCAAGAAAAATTGAGATGAAGTTCAAGGTGTCATCAACAAGAAAACGTAATCAATGATTAGATTGATTAGCAATAAACGTCACACAAAACACTAATCATATTCTTCTTAACACAAAACAACCACAATTAACAAGAATCAATGCTCAAAAATAAAATTTGTAGCAATTTTGGAATCTTACATGCAAATCGCATACACATACTGTTTTGTCACCATGAATTGAATCGGCGCATGATCGTTACTGCTCTGATACCATGTTGAGATGTAGAGAGAAAGAGAGAGAGACGAGACAAGAGACACACCATATACGCTCCCAAAGACTGATTCATATTGAGGACAAGATACAAATATATAGGTGAGACCAAGTTGAGTATAGTGAGCCATATATAGCTCCAACAAATAATTGATAAGTCTGATTGTCCGTGCATCAAATCTGTTCCATCTGATAATTCGTTGTGCCTCGTTGTAATCAAGGTCTTCACCTACATCTACAAACCAAATCCCAAAGTTTAACAACCATATAGCCAATGCAAATCAAATTGACAAATCAATATAGAGACAATAATGGAAATATCACTTAAACCAATTTCAATGATATAATGATAGTTTGAACTAAAAAAATCAAATGGTCACTTAAATCCTGATTTGATACTTATATTAACATTGCATTAACAATACAATGACAATTTCAACCCCAAAAAGAAATTTGTATTCATTCATCGTTTTGTTGGAAACCAAAAGAAGATACAACATTTATGCCAGCTTTGTGGGCTCCATTGATACAAAGGGATAAATCAAATGCTGAAGGTCGACTTTGGGGATTTTTATCTTTGCTTAAATAAAGAGTTTTATGTATTTTCTTAACAAAATATCTTTGATCTGGATCACTTGGCTCTGGCATGCAATTAAATATGTGTTTTAGAACCCAGCATAAAGAATATATATCCATGGATTTAGAAAAAGGAGGAGGGTTGGTGGAGATACACTCGGGGGCAGCCCAAGGGTAGTCTTGAAGGTGATTGTTACAACACTCCAAAGACAGACCTCTTAGATTTGTAAATGTCTTCATAGTTGGGAATAAGCTAGAAGTGCCCCAATATGTAATGCCGCAATAAACACCCTTGTTAGCAAAACGCAACACAATGTTTTGAGGGTGAAGGTTGTTGTGCAAAAAAACATGATGATGAAAATACTTTTACATTTACAGTAGAGCACTAAAAATATGTAAGATATTGTCTTGGAAGCACTCTATACTACCAGCTATTTGCAAAAACTCTTTGATGGCAAGCTAGCTGCCTTCCGAGTGACATGCTTGTATCCACTACTCCACATGGATGCCATTCCAATATATTAAGATAAGCATTGGCCGTGGGGAGTGACGCACGATGCCAAGTGGCAAGATTATTCCTTGATTTTGGATATTTAAAGCGATGGATTCTTCCATGGCTTGTTGTGCAGTTGTCGGCCCGTGTGTCTGGACCTTTAATACTTTAGTTGCATACAAAAGGTTTGAGAAGGCAGGATGTAGTACACGAACTTGCTTGACATGTACCCATCTACCTTCTCCGAGTTGGGGACCTTGCAAGTGGAAAACATGTGGGTCCTCTAGGAAGTGTAATACTAGTGGATCATCACCTTGGGCTACTACTTCTACATTGGTAGGCTGAGTGGGAGGTATCGCTTCTTGTGTCTCATTGGATGGCTTGATAGGATCAGCCACTCTTGGTATTTTTCTAGGGCCTTATAGCTTGCTCTTTTCTTTCATTTTTTCATGTAATTGATGAACCAATTGCATTCTTTCAAGTACTAGAGGGAGAGTGCAGACTTCAAGGTTGGAGAGCATAAAAAACAATCAAGATTTGGGCCAAGCTTTGATCGCCACTAAATATTGCAATATCAAATGATATTGTGGGAAATGACTGTTCTAAGTGCTCAAAGCAATTTCTTTTGTCGATGTAGTGACAAAATCATTGAAACTACACGGCTCTAAAATTTCAAAACATCGACGGAACTGATTCTCTTCCACACCATGTAGATAGCAAACCAATAGCTTCAGTGACGGTTTATGATGTGCTCAAGATAGCTTTGTCTTTAACATGGCTATTAAAACAAACAATGATATATTAACACTAAGAGAATAATACAAATTTCAAATATGCCGAAATATGAAAATGTTTAGTATCAATGTTCAATATTTAGACAAATTTAAAGTGAACGATTTGTTGCAACAAATGAAATATCTGCAATTTTTGCATAAGAGTTTTTAATCAATAATTGAATAATTATACAATCAATTTAGCTGTAATGCAATGGAAGATAAAATTGTAGAAAACAGATCACTAAAAGTTAATATTATGAAAAAGTAGTCCAATTGTGTTAGTTAAAGACTCTAACACAAGTGTGGCCACTACCAAACACAGAACTTTGGAAGTCGACGTCACACACAAGTAGTCTATTAGACTACAAAAAGTGTATGCTACGTACTATTAGCCAAACTATGTGAGCTAATAGCTCTAACACAAGAGTGGTGACTATTATTTAATTCATTGAAAGATTAAATAATCAATCTGATCATTGTTGAAGTGTGAGAAAATCTCTAACACAATGCAAAAATCAAACAATTAATCATCACATCTGGAAAAAAGATATTTGTCATAGTTACAAAGAACACGTAGAGAGTATATGTTTACTCACCTATTGCAAGTAGTAGACAATGATGAAAAGAGAAGCAACGCTTCAACTTAGCACTCACTAACTGATACTATTGCTTAGGTGAGTTGGATACATAAAACAAAAGCATAAACAATAGTGCAAAGAAACGCTTGTAGATGAAGAGAAAGTTAATCTTAACTCTTCACCCTTCAAATGTGGCAATGTGTATATTTTATTTATACTATAGTTTAGCTTTGTCTCTAGCATGTGAAGTAAACTATATTGGATAGCAAGATTCTAGATATTGATAGCCGTTTTTCGGCTCTCCGTAATTGCCATAGTGAGTTAACCCACCCTACCAAAATCATCCAAACACTGTGGCTATCCCTACCATTTCACTGTATATAGGTGTGTGTATGTTACGGGACTTTTCCCATATCTTCTTAAAAACCCTCACCTAGCTAGTCACTGGGCTAGTTGAGCCAAAAAAATATAAAAATATAAAAAATATAAGTATATTATGGCCCATTTGTGTGTAAATATCTCATTGTATATAGGGCCTAAATAAAAGGAGTTTTCATAATTATTTTGGTATTTATTTAAATATTTCTACCGATGGTGTGTTATTTATGCTATGTACATTGACTCACCATTACCATATTTTTTCTTACCATTTTGCATACTCTTTATTCCATATAAAAATAATTTCATGCAAGCTTCTCTTATTTTTGGTGTAACTCCATCCCAACAAAAATCCAAAAAAATTAGTTTTATTTATGTGTATATTTTTTCACTATTGTGATTTTTCCTTCCTACATCTATTCTCTTTTACTCTCATAAATTAGAACACAAAAAATATTCATCTCTTTATGGTAGACTTATAATGAGAGAGATTTATTTTGACCTCTTTATATTTTTTCCACCTATATTATTTATATTTGACATATACATATTTTTTTAGACCCCTCTATATTTGATTTTCTTAGTTGTACTATTCACTTATATCATGATCTCAACAATATCTTCAATTATAGACCTACCAAATAAGGTCAAGGGTATGTGGAATGCATGCATGCACCATGGGGAGCTCACTCTTGGAGGCATTCAAAAGAATCATCCAAAGAAGGACCTCACAAGGACCTTGTGCAGTGGAAAAAACAGTCGGTTTTGTTGAATTTTTCAAGAGAAGACAAAAGTTGTAGCTCATGAGCTGAACTTTCACCTCAAATTTTTTCATATTTTTTTGAGCTACGAGCTGTGAGCTAGGATTTTATTTGTGGACCCCAGTTTGCCCATGCTATGCAGCCACACTCCCTCTTCCACTTTATCACTTTCCTCTTTCACACACACCTCTCCACTCATCATCCCCACCTCTCTCACCACTCCTCTCTTCACCCTACTCACCTTCTTCTAAACCTTGAAGAATAAGAGAAACCATGGTGAACTCATGTTTCCTACACACACTTCCATTCCAAAATTGACCACCTAGTCTCATTTTTCCTCATCCATATTACCCATATCTATCAAAAAACCATAAAATTCAGCCTCTTCTCTTGAAAGACAGCATCATGGTGATTGATTACTCATATTCAATTACCTTGGCTCCCAAAGGAAGGTCAAGAGTGAAAAAAACGTACCGTCAAAGCCAGTGGACCTTCAACAAGCGTCAAATTGACCCTACTCAAGACACTTGGAGCATCAACATTGTAAGAAATCCATGTTTTCTTACCTATTAAGAGTTTTTTCTTCCTTCTTTTTATCCTACTTGGATACTCCCATTGTAAATATCCAATTCCATTTGTAAATCAATAAAATAACTAACTCTACTAATTTACTAACACTAACCTACTATGAAAAGTCCTATCACCTCCACTTCTCTCCTCTCTCTCTTCTTCATCTAGCCACACCAACTTCTTGATAGTTCCAAGAAAAAGAAACTAGATAAGTGCTGAAAATCTAAACCAACCATGGTTAGAGGAGTAACCCTAGCCTTCAAAATTGCTATAAAAGGAGGGTGTAGCTAGCACAAAAGGGGAGCCATAAGCAAGAGCACTATGCTATAGCTTGAGAAGCCAAGCTCAACCTCTCTAGAAGGAGCTCTTGAGTGGAAGCTCATTGTCGTATGCTTGTGCATGTGTTGTAATAGGGGTGATTAGCACGGGAACTCTATGTCATTGTAAGAGAGAGAGCGATCATTCAATTGAGAGTGGAAAATCGATCATTCCTCCTACTAGTGTAAGCCCAACATTTGCTTAGTCAAGGAGGGTGGATTTGGACTAAGCTTGGATACTTTGTCTCTCTTTCAACGTGAAGTAATGGACAACAATGATGTGTAAGTGTCTTGGTGATATTTTTAGTTCTTGATAGCTTATGTTTAGGTGTTGTCATCAATTTAGCCATAAATCCCACATATTGTAAGAGGGCGACAGGGTGGAGAGGACTCCCCTGGCCTTAAGAGAGTGATTGGGGTGGCTTTTCTTGTGATAAGTCGTGGTGAAATTTACTCAAGCTATGTTGAAAAAATACTAATCTCACTTTGATCGGTCATGACAGATTTGTTTGAAGGTATTAATGCAACAAGCACGCCCTCCCTCTTCTCTCTCTTTCTTACATTTATAATTGTGTTTGCTTGATCATTGCCGATACATTTCAAAGCAGCCCGAGCACTATCTCTCTCCCTCTCTCTCCCTCTCTCTCTCTCTCTCTCTCTCTCTCTATGCGTCCTAGTTCGCATCTAAAACTAGGTGGTGCCCCTAATTTGTGTAGGGTTAGGTTGCGGGTTTGTGTGTGTGTTTGTTGTTTTTTCCAACCCCAACCCAATTGAGCAGCACGGGAGCCTACAAGGGTGCTTAGAGGCCACTCTTGTCGTTGCCCGCCCCGGACCGCCTAAAATTGGTGCCCCCACGGAGGAACGGCTTGTGTATTTTTGTGAAGGTTCAAACTTTAGCATAATCAAGTAGCTTGCATGAATCACGTGAATTTGTATGATCCCTTCATTCCCATTGCAAGGCAAAAGGTACACATAATTGTTAGTACTAAGTTGCAATTTCAACGTGTAATTTGTAAAATTTTAGGTCCTCTTAGGTTGGCAGAGATAAACGCATCAGTAAATCCTTTTATTTTGCCTCTCATTAGGTACGACCTTAGTTTGGACGTCTATATTTTTGTTTTGTTTTAAGAATTAGGGCATGCATAGACCATGGATAATGGCCCAAGAATAGAGGTTTTTCCCTTTCATTTCACTCCACACATTAGAATAAACATTGCAATTAGTAGAAAAATCCATTTTCAACAACGTATGGTGTTCATGTTTGGTGCCCAAAGAGTAGGAGAAATTCTCGCATCACTAAACCCTGTCATCCTGCCTCTTATTGATTATCATAGGTCATTTGATGTGAATATTTTTATTTTGTTGTAGAATAGATTGCAATTTAGAAAACATTATTTTGTAAATTTTTTAAGAAAGAAAAACAAAAACGTGTTGTCACTTTGAAACCGATTCAATGGAGGCCCAACGCCAAATGTCTGGATATCCTCTTTTGTTTGGAGAGCCTAGAGAGGATGCAGAATTATTTTTAGCAAATTTCAAGTTGTCTTATCGTATCAAGAGGATAGTAACTGATCAAGAACGTGTAGAGATGTTTGAAGTGGTCCTTAGGAAAGATGCTAGCACTTGGTTTGACTCTTTTCCTGAGGAAGTTAAAGGGAATTACACGGAAGTTGTGAATCATTTCAAGAGATACTTCTTTGATCCCCAAAACACTCAAAAGCTATGGAAAGACATTGTTTCTCATAAGCAAAAAGACTTAGATGACTACTACTTGTACAAGCAAGAGTTTATACGTCTTTGGGCTGTATGGGTGAGAAATGTTGCTAACCCTGGTGATGGTGCAGAGTTCCTAAAGAAGGAGAGGTTCATAGCCGGACTCTTTCCTGACCTTAAGATAAAAGTTGAGTCCGGTGCACCTGCTACCTTTGAAGCAGCTGAAACTAGGGCTCCTGAGAAATATAGGAAACTCAAGTGCTTAAGGGGGGAGGCTCCAATAGAAGGTCTTAGACCCAAAGGTAAGTCACAAGCATCAACATCTAGGGAGCTTCCTGAGGTAGCGGCGGAAGTGATTGAGAAGTTAAATGAATCTTTAAGCAGCTTGTCAATTCACCTTGCACAAGCTGTAGGTCCAAAGGGACAAGAGATTCACGACCTAGGAGAGTCTTGCAATGTTGGAATTGCGGTGAGTCTGGACATGGGATGTATAATTGTCCTTGGCCCCACGGGGAGCCAGGGAGAGGAGCCAGGGAGACCTAACTTGAATTACCCAGTGATGAATGCAGGAGAAGGAACTAGTCAGCAACCACGGCTTCTACAAAGGCCAAATGGAGCAAGACCACCTCCACAAGGAGTGGAAGGAGTTCCACCTTTGCCAGACCCAAATGTGCATGTAGTAGAGGTGACAAACGCAAATGAGGTTGACATGGAAGCAAATGGCATTAAGCGTGGCCGAGGAAAAGGTAAAGAGAAAGAAGGTGTCACATCACAAAGTGACCATGGACGATAAAAGAAGCCAAAGGAGACCAAGGAAGCTAAGAGGACTCGACGTCATATCAATCTCCAAGACTTCCCTCTTGGACATGGTATGGCTCCATATAACCTATTGGAATACATGAGAGGTAAGGGTCCTGATATCTCATGGCCTCAGTTTCTTGCATTATGCCCACAAGTTAGGAGGGATTTAACAAAGGCAGTTAGCACTAGGAGAAAGGTAAAAGAGAGTGTGCCTGTTGTAAAAATTGCACATGATGAAATGAATGAGTATATTACACCTCTGCTAGATTGTTACATCAAAGGAAGATTGGTTAGGAAAGGTCTAGTGGATGGGGGTGCACAAATTTGTGTGTAGGCATTTGTAAAAATGTCTCTGTGGAGGCCTTTGGCATTAAGAAGGTAGTGGATTTCTATGTCATGTCTACCAAAGGAAATGGTTACCCATTTATCCTAGGGAGACCATGGCTAATGAAAATGCGAGCTTTGCAGGATTGGAAGAGTGGAAAGATAATTTGCAAGAATGAAAATCATAATAAGGTTGTCTTTGACATGAAGGAGCAACGCCAAGAGGAGCTCCATGAAGAATCATCTCAAAGTGAGACTGAGGAAGGCTGGACCGATAGCACTTCAGATGGAGAAAGTAGCGGCAGCATTACTGAAGAGGAGTCTTCCATCGAAGTCATGGGGGTAAGGTTTAAGCCAAACAACCAGGAGACCTCTTCTCGAGGTTTGGAAGAGGTAGGTACTCAAGAGAACCAAAATGTGCAAGATGAAGGAATGTTAGAAGGTATGTTGTCTACAACACTTACAAAGGACGAAAGAGAGGATTTCAAGTGTGTGCTAGGGAAATTCTCGAGGCTTTTTGCTAAAGACTACACCGATGTGCGTGGAGTAGATGCTGCTCAACACAAAATTGAGTTGAAGCCAGAGGCCACACCTAAGGCTCAAAAGCTACGAAGACTAGGAGTCATCAAGGAGCAGGCTTTACTCAAGGAGGTAAGAAAGCTTCTAGCAGCAGGTTTCATTTATCCAGTGGAGAATTCAGAGTGGGTCTCTCCCGTTGTTGTCACTCCTAAGAAAAACGGCGAGTGGAGGGTGTGTGTCGATTACCGTCCACTTAATAAGGCAACAAAAAGAGATCACTTTCCCCTCCCATTACAGGATGAGATACTAAATGAGGTAGCTGGTCATGAGAAGTACACTGTGTGTGATGGCTACTCGGGTTACTTTCAAATAGGTATTGCATTGGAAGATCAATTGAAAACAACCTTCATCACTCCTTGGGGTTGTTATGCTTTTAGAGTCATGCCATTTGGCCTGACAAATGCTCCTGCAACGTTCCAACGCTTCATGAACATGGTGTTTCAAACATTCTTTGGAAAGTCCATTAGGGTTTTTATTGATGATTTTTGCATTTATAGCTCAAAATCATTGCATCTACAAAGGGTAGAAGAAGGTTTAAAGAAGCTCTATGACATGGGAGGTCAACTCAACCTCGACAAGTGCCACATAGGTGAGGATGAAGTGATCTTGCTTGGTCACAAGGTTTCCTATAAAGGAATTGAGGTGGATCCTTCAAAGGCAAAGGCTCTTATTGAGCTCCCATCACCCAAGAATCTCAAAGAGGTCATATCATTCATTCAAAAGGTGAAGTATATTTCACGCTTTATTCACTTAGCTTCGGAGTTGCTTCATCCTTTGCAAAAGTTGACATAACAAGTAGAATTTGCATGGTCTGATGAGCTTGAAGAGTACTTTTGTAACATTAAAGTCATCCTTTCAGAACTACCAACACTCATGCCTCCTTGTTGGGAGTACACATTCTTTGTTAGCTCTAGTGTTGGGAAAGAAACAATTGGAGCGGTTTTGCTACAACAAGATCCCCATAGTACCCGGATGCGACCATCTACTATGCTAGTAGGGTCATGAATGCTTTGGAGAGAGGCTACACGGAGGCAGAACTCATGATGCTTTCTCTCATGTTTGCGGTGAGAAATTTTAGATCCTACTTGCTACCAAAAACTTTTGTAATTCTCACTGCAGAAAATTTGTTTCCTTGGGTGTCATCTCAAATGAATCTTAGCACTAGGATCTCAAAGTGGATTATGGAATTGCAAGAGTTCCAATACTCTTTCAAGGTAGAAGATAGTGTGCGTGCACAATTGGCAGGGATCCTTACTTATAGGGTACATGATAAGGAGATTAAGGTGCCTGAAATAAAGACCCTACCATTGCCACCACCGAAAAATATTCCTAATGCTTTTACCTTGTTCTTTGATGGAGCTTTTCGACGAGTCACAGGAAAAGCAAGGGGAGGGCTAGTGTTGCTCAACCCAAGTGGGAAGGTGGTCATGAAAGAGAAGGTCAATCTACCAGGTTCAACTAGCAACAATGAAGCAGAATACGACACACTACTTCATGGTTTGAAGATGTGCATTGGCCAAGGGATACAATGTCTCATGGTAAAGGGTGATGCACTTCTCATTGTTAAACAAATTTTAGGCGTTTGGGCATGCAAGAATGAAATCTTACGGACAAAAGTTCATGCCATTCGTAGGACGTTTAATCAGTTTGAAGAGGTGCAACTATATCATATTCCTAGGAAACAAAATGAAGATGCTGATTTACTTGCACAACAAGCAGTTACATGTGTTGAGAAAGAAGTGCAGGTCATCATGGTGTCAGCAACTGTCAAGCAACTGAGATACCAGGGATTGGAGTCATTGACTCCCATTATTAGCTACATTTTGGAGGGTGAGTTTCCACAAGACTTCACGAAGGCTCAGAAGAGGAGACTCATGAAAAAGGCAAGCGCGTATCTCTTCCTAGAAGGATCCCTCTATCAAAGAGGGAAGGATCAAGTGTGCAGAAGAGTACCAACTATCAAGGAGATTCCAGCCATTCTAAAAGGTTTACATGAAGAGGCATGTGGTGGTCATTTTGCCCAAGAGTTAACTGTGAAGAAGATTTTGCTTGCGGGGTATGTTTGGCCAAGTCTGCATGTGGATGTCCAACATTGGTGTAAAAGTTGTCACAATTGTCAGGTAAATGGGAATAGAAGATTGGTGTATGGTCCAAGGCAAATCGTGCTTGCAAATGGACCCTTTGAAAAGTGGGGCATTGATGCTATGGGTCCTCTCCCTAGGACAAAAAATGGTAAACTCTACATTCTAGTGGTGGTAGACTATATGACTAGGTGGGTGGAAGCACAAAGTGTGGCAAAGGTAACTGAGAGGACAGTGAGCAAATTTTTCTACACTCACATTTTTTGTAGATTTGGCACACCTTTGGAGATTGTTTCTGATAATGGTCCAAGGTTTAGAAAGGGCTTGCTCACAAAAGTCTGTGAAGAACTTCACATTCTACATCGTCATAGTACACCCTACGATCCCCAATCCAATGGTCTGGTAGAAAAAGCTAATGGTGTCATTGCAGGCATCATTAGAAAGATGGTGAGAAACAAGACAAAGTTGTGGGATGACTTCTTGGATGGTGCCTTGTGGGCGTATCGAACCACATATAGGGAAGCCATGGAGTTTACACCATTTCACTTGGTCTATGGTCAAGAGGCTTTACAACCAATTTAACTCAACATCCCAACAATACGACTTCATGGCAAAGCAGCACAAGATGATCAAGAAGCATGGATAGATCGACTTCTTACCTTAGCTGAGCTTGAGTGGAAAAGAGAAGCAGCATACGAGTGCTACAAGAGAAAAGCTAGGCAGGCGAAGGAGAAGCTTGACAAGAAACTAAAGGACAAAGGCATCAATGAAGGAGATCTTGTGCTAAGGTATGACAATCGATTCGACAATCGTTTTGATGCCAAATTTGAAACTAGATGGCAAGGGCCATACATAGTTAAGAAGGCTTTCAATTCAAGTTACTATCAACTTATGGAGTTGAATGGGAAAGAGCACTCCAGGAAGGTAAACGGGTATCGCTTGAAGCCTTATTTGAGTCGCCTTCTACCAAAGGATCTACCAAAGATCTGTCAAAAGGCAGCTATCTCATGTAGGTATTGTTCCGTGAAGCATGAGTGTAACTCAAACCAAAATTTTGAGGGGCCAAACAATGAAGACCTCGTCAAGGACTCTGAAGCACTCTCTTTGGAAAAGATGCTCTATGATGGTACATGAATATACCATCATCCTGGGGGAGGGCTAATTATAGCCGTTTTTCGGCTCTCCGTAATTTCCATAGTGAGTTAACCCACCCTACTAAAATCATCCAAACACTGTGGCTATCCCTACCATTTCACTGTATATAGGTGTGTGTGAGTTAGGGGACTTTTCCCATATCTTCTTAAAAACCCTCAGCTAGCTAGTCACTGGGCTAGTTGAGCCAAAAAAATATAAAAATATAAAAAATATAAGTATATTATGGCCCATTTGTGTGTAAATATTTCATTGTATATAGAGCCTAAATAAAAGGATTTTTCATAATTATTTTGGTATTTATTTAAATATTTCTACCTATGGTGTGTTATTTATGCTATGTACATTGACTCACCATTACCATATTTTTTCTTACCATTTTGCATACACTTTATTCCATATAAAAATAATTTCATGCAAGCTTCTCTTATTTTTGGTGTAACTCCATCCCAACAAAAATCCAAAAAAACTAGTTTTATTTATGTGTATATTTTTTCACTATTGTGATTTTTCCTTCCTACATCTATTCTCTTTTACTCTCATAAATTAGAACACCAAAAATATTCATCTTTTTATGGTAGACTTATAATGAAAAATATTTCTTTTGACCCCTTTATATTTTTTCCATCTATATTATTTATGTTTGACATGTACATATTTTTTTAGACCCCTCAATATTTGATTTTCTTAGTTGTACTATTCACTTATATCATGATCTCAACAATATCTTCAATTATAGACCTACCAAATAAGGTCAAGGGTATGTGGAATGCGTGCATGCACCATGGGGAGCTCACTGTTGGAGGTATTCAAAAGAATCATCCAAAGAAGGACCTCACAAGGACCTTGTGCAGTGGAAAAAATAGTCGGTTTTGCTAAATTTTAAAAGATCACATGCTCCCCGAATTTGAAAAGGTGATACAAACAAAAGTTGTAGCTCGTGAGCCGAACGTTCACCTCAAATTTGTTCATATTTTTTTGAGCTACGAGCTGTGAGCTAGGATTTTATTTGTGGACCCCAGTTTGCCCATGCTATGCAGTCAAACTCCCTCTTCCACTTTATCATTTTCCTCTTTCACACACACCTCTCCACTCATCATCCCCACCTCTCTCACCACTCCTCTCTGCACCCTAATCACCTTCTTCTAAACCTTGAAGAATAAGAGAAACCATGGTGAACTCATGTTTCCTACACACACTTCCATTCAGAAATTGACCACCTAGTCTCATTTTTCCTCATCCATATTACCCATATCTATCAAAAAACCATAAAATTCAGCCTCTTCTCTTGAAAAACAGCATCATGGTGATTGATTACTCATATTCAATTACCTTGTCTCCCAAAGGAAGGTCAAGAGTGAAAAAAACGTACCGTCAAAGCTAGTGGACCGTCAACAAGCGTCAAAATTGACCCTACTCAAGACACTTGGAGCATCAACATTGTAAGAAATCCATGTTTTGTTACCTATTAAGAGTTTTTTCTTCCTTATTTTTATCCTACTTGGATACTCCCATTGTAAATATCCAATTCCATTTGTAAATCAATAAAATAACTGACTCTACTAATTTACTAACACTAACCTACTATGAAACGTCCTATCACCTCCACTTCTCTCCTCTCTCTCTTCTTCATCTATCCACACCAACTTCTTGATAATTCCAAGCAAAAGAAATTAGATAAGTGCTGAAAATCTAACCCAACCATGGTTAGAGGAGTAACCCTAGCCTTCAAAATTTCTATAAAAGGAGGGTGTAGGTAGCACAAAGGGGGAGCCATAAGCAAGAGCACTATGCTATAGCTTGAGAAGCCAAGCTCAACCTCTCTAGAAGGAGCTCTTGAGTGGAAGCTCATTGTCGTATGCTTGTGCATGTGTTGTAATAGGGGTGATTAGCACGGGAACTCTATGCCATTGTAAGAGAGAGAGAGAGCGATCATTCAATTGAGAGTGGAAAATCTATCATTCCTCCTACTAGTGTAAGCCCAGCATTTGCTGAATCAAGGAGGGTGGATTTGGACTAATTTTGGATACTTTGTCTCTCTTCCAACGTGAAGTAATGGACAACAATGATGTGTAAGTGTCTTGGTGATATTTTTAGTTCTTGATAGCTTGTGTCTGGGTGTTGTCATCAATTTAGCCATAAATCCCACATATTGTAAGAGGACGACAGGGTGGAGAGGACTCCCCTGGCCTTAAGAGAGTGATTGGGGTGGCTTTTCTTGCGATAAGTCGTGGTGAAATTTACTCAAGCTATGTTGAACAAATACTAATCTCACTTTGATCGGTCATGACAGATTTGTAAGAAGGTATTAATGCAACAAGCACCCCCTCCCTCTTCCCTCTCTTTCTTACATATATAATTGTGTTTTCTTGATCATTGCCGATACATTTCAAAGCAGCCCGAGCACTATCTCTCTCTCTCTCTCTCTCTCTCTCTCTCTCTCTCTCTCTCTCTCTCTCTCTCTCTCTCTAGTTCACATCCAAAACTAGGTGGTGCCCCAAATTTGTGTAGGGTAAGGTTGCGGGTTTGTGTGTGTGTTTGTTGTTTTTTCCAACCCCAACCCAATTGAGCAGCATGGGAGCCTACAAGGGTGCTTAGAGGACACTCTTCTTGTTGCCCGCCCCGGACCGCCTCAATATGTTTGCATATTTTTTCAACTTCTGAAGTGTGAGTATTCTCATACACAAGACGAAGTGACAAACTCATACCCCATCTTTGAAGTGTGAAGAAGGAGCCTCAACAATGCACAAGTGGGACTCTACACTCCCAATGGCTCTCTCTGGAGCATGCTTGATTGGTCTACACAACAACAAGACAAAGCTCTAATGCCTATCTATTTGAGAAGTGTGACTATGTCAACACAACCTCAGAATAATCCTATGCACCTCCAAACCAATTCTCTGTGTGAGGCAAATATCTAGCACAATATGAATTAGTATAAAAAAAAACTAAGAAATTGAATATACTTGCTTGCTCTGTCTCCTCTATCTTTGACAAACTCCAAAAGTTGTTAATGAGCTCCTTTGATTGAAGAAACGTATATATTATATGGTTCTTTGATCAAAGAATATTGCAATTGAAGAAATCTTTGATAAAGAGTTCCTTTGATTACACGTTGTGTGTATTATTTGGAAAAACATTATATAATCCGAATAATAAATAGTACTTTCATTATACGGTCGTATAAATGCAGCCCAGGTCAATAGAGCTGGTCCTCAATCATTGTATGATTGGCTACTTCAATCTCTATTGTGTTTCTTCTTCGTATACTCATATCTTTTGAGAATATTCTTCAACATTTATAAGAGGAAAAATTGAGAGCCACTTCTATTACCGCGGAATAACAAATGGAAAATGAGAGACAAAACATGCATGTGCGGTAATATTCAATGCTATAATAGGCGCAAAAATAAGCAATAAGCATGGTAATAGGCGCGAAAAATAAATCCATGACTATTATTGCTAAACCATTATTTAGAAATAAAGGTGCTCATTTGGGCCACCCAATTTTGGGTGGCCCAAATGAGCACCTTTATTTTTTACCTACATAAAACATATGAAACATCAATTGTTTTCTGGAAAAGTGTAAACAAAAAATAAACAATAGATTTTGAATATAACTTACCTTGACAATCTATAGTGAAAAAGACCAACTATTTAAAAAGTTACAAATAAGATGGTATTTTAGTTCAGTTGTGTATACATATGCTCATAAAGTTTTTCTTGTGCCACATTGGAACTTTAACAAAGGAGTACAAATATTTTTCTATCTATCCTCCTCCTCCTCCTCCTCCCCCTCCACACTCACGTACGTTTGATTGCCTTGACTCTACATTAACCAAACTCAATTTAAACAAATCAACAACAGAAAACAATTAAATTTAAGTTATTTTTTTAGACTTACCGCCTGTAGAGATCCGACCGCCGCTGAGTCAAATGGCTCCCGAGAGATGCGATGGTTCTCCAACAACCATTGCCAAGTTTTGAATTTTGCGTGCCTCTCCCGAAACTTGACCATCTCTTTGGTTGGTCGACTTAGACTAATATTTAGCAATAACAAAAGCAATTCATTAACTAAGACTTCTTTGAGACAGTTTACATAATTTAATCAAACTTACATATTTGTCCTTCCATGCTGCTTTGCCTCTCGAACCATACTGTGTGGGAGCTTCGTGTTATTTTCTATAGGATAATCCCGTTGCAGCTTGTTTGCCCTTTTCTTACATAGCCCGCTCCCATTCAACATATGCCATGTTGCCTCCAGGAGAGCTTCTGTCTAGATCTCTAACCTGGTTGGCCACTCCGTGCCGTATATTGGGCTGCTTAGTTTTAAAAAATGTCTTGATGTAGCCCTCCAACCACTGTGATGAAAATTGTTCATTAGGGACGTTTGGAAATTGAGCATGCAACACATTTTCAATGTAGCATGCATGATCGGGCTGCTAATCTCTGAGCTTTACAAAATAATTCTTATACATCAAGTCTATAAGAATTTGAGATGGCATAAAAAGCCTTGCTCTATGTTATCCCAAAGTCCATTTCCCCGCCATACTTTACTCTATAGTAATGCCCATGCGTGTTTGACATGGGTGCGTTAGTATCCTCATCCTCTATGTCTTGGGTGGAACGCTCTGAAATAGGGGACTCCGTCTCCCCTCCCACTACCAAAACAAGAAAAGCCACAAGATCCCCTACCGTTCCTCCTCTGTCGATGATCGCTCCCCTGCTCGACGAATGTCGGTGCACTCTGCCAAAAGAAGTGCATCGATGATGCTAAGGTGAAGCGGGAGTGGAATGCATTGGTGTGGGGCCCTGCAATGAAAGAGGAATAGGTCGGTAAGACAAGACCGTAGAAGAAAGTGACCTCGATGCGATGCTCTAAACATAGGGAGTCCCTCCCTGGCTCCCCCATTGCGTGGACTGTTGAGAAACGCCATAGGCTGCAAGCTGCTGTTGAGTGTAACAACCAAACAATCCCTTCATTGAACGGAGGTACTTCCCGTTGGAGTTTTTGGGTCTAGCACTGGTGGAGGAACCAGGGTAGATGGACTGGTACCTCTGAAGGTGTAGGAGGGCCATGCCTACAAATATCAGAAAAAACTTACACTCAAGCTCACAAGAAACTAACTACAAATGAGCTTAATGTATTTGTTTGGACTTACCGCCTTAAGATTCGGGTCCACTAGTGGCGATATCCACCTTGGATGGGAGCCCATCTGGATGTGAACCAACCAAAGAAGAATGTGATGGTTGCTCCCCGCCAGGTGGTCTCTCGCCTAACATCTACATTATCGATTGACAAGTATCAGAACCTAGCATCCAATCCTCTCTTTACACCTAAACATACGTATAGAGAGGGTAGAGATAGAAAAAGACTAAATCTTTTGTTACTACTTCTCTTAGTCTTCAAAAAAATGCACTCAAGTAACTATACCCGTGGTTTATAATATTGTTTATTGCAAAAAGTAGTGGACTGGGTTTAACAATGCATAATTGGCACCGACTCCTATTGAGCTTGCTAATAGCTTAACAACGGTTAAGCTATAGGCGAGTCTAAAAAGACTCCATTATTAAGACCATAATTCTCGATGATGTCCCTCAAACCCTGTAAACAAGCATGCCAACCGAGATAATAAATACCAGTCCTACTTACTCTATTGCAATGAACAACTCCAACCTTTTATAGATTAAAGAAGTGCATCTCTTCTTAGGTAAAGAAGAAAGAAACCTAAACTCTAATCATTAACTGTCTATCGCTACACTCTATTTATAGAGACGCAGAGAGGTTTAAGACGAGAGCAATAGAGTAGAGAGAGAGCAAAAGGAGATTTTGCACTCCTCTCTCTCTCTCTCTCTCTCTCTCTCTCTTCCCCCCCCCCTTTCTTTATCCCTCTCCCCCTCTCTCCTCTCTCTCTCTCTCTCTCTCTCTCTCTCTCTCTTTCTCTCTCTCTCTCTCTCTCTCTCTCTCTCTCTCTCTCTCTCTCTCTCTCTCTCTCTCTCTCTATCCCTTTCTCTCCCTCTTCCCTCTTTATCTTTCTCCCTCTACCTCCCCCCCCCCCCCCTCTCTCGATCTCTCCCTCTATTTCTCTATCTATCCGTATCTCTCTCCCTCCTCTCTATATCTCTCCCTCTATCCTTTTTCCTATATATCACTCCCTGTCTATCTCCCTATCCATCTCCCTCTATCCCCCTTCCCTCTTTATCTCTCTCCCTCTGCTTCCTAAAGATCATCACTTATCCCCAAATCAAAGAAGGGCTAGATCGTATGTCATTCAGCTTGGCATGGAGTATAAGCGCATCCATGCGTGCATCAATGATTGCATGCTATACTGCAACTATCATGCATATGCTACCTCATGTCTTGTGTGTGGGGAAGCATGCTAGAAGACTAGAGTCAGTGGGGTGCACCTACCCGTAAGGTATTAAGACATTTTCCACTATTCCCTTGTATTCAATACATGTTTAAAAGCATGTCTATCATGGAGCTACTCACATGGCATGCCAACCACTGCTCAAATGATGGAATGATGCATGTCCCTGTCGATTCACCTACATGGAGGCACAAAGAGACATAGTGTCTAAAGTTTGGGCTAGAGCCTCGCCACGTGAGACTTGGGATGGAAAGAAATGGTGTCAATCCCTTTGGCACTAAGTCCAATTCATGTAGAACATGGCATGTGGTTATCATCAACTACAGCATTCCTCCATGGGAGACAACCAAGAAGGGAAATATCCTTCTTTCCTTGCTTGTGCATGGGAATTACAAGGTGGAAAATCTTGATGTCCACCTCAAGCCTCCTATCATGGATTTGGAGGAGTTATGGAGAGGCATGCCTGTCATAGATACCTCACTTTCAAAGGAGAGTAGAGAAGCCACTGTGAGGGAAATCCTCATGTGGACAATGCACAACTATCTAGGGCTTGGAGAGATTTCTTTTATGAATCCTTTTATTCTTCTCTATCTAGTTATTGTTCATAGTTTGAAGCTTCTCTCTAATGATGTGATATGTGTGCAGGGTTGTCCACATCGGGCCACAATTCGTACCCCACTTGCGGACCATCATTGGTGACAAAAATACCAGGTGCCGTACGCAAGGTAATCTATCAAGACAACCATCATTTCTTGCCCCAAGTTCATAGTAAATACAAGGCTCCAACAAATGGAAATGTGTCTCTAAAGCACACGATGGCGGATTGGGCAACTATCAGGGAAGAGCACTACAACAAATGATATGGCCCCGACTACTCCACCAAAAGGGATGTCAAGGTATTCCATATTTTTAAGGCTTCCATATTGAAAGGACGTAAAGATAAAACACCTCTTGGATCTCATGCACATATTCAAGAATGAAGCTCGCACCACGTGTGACCACACTATTGGAAAAAAGGACTCATTGCGGGCAAGGGAGGATTTGAGGGCCTTGAAACATCTCCCCGCCTCCGACACTCCATGTTGAGCCTCCAATGGGAAGATTGTGCTTCCTAAAGTTCCATGGATGCTAGACTGAGAAGAGGTAGATCAAGTCAGGAATACCATTGCTTCTATTTGCACACCAAGAGGATACATGAGGTCACTAAAGGGAACTTTCACAACAGCAAAGAAAGGTGGAAGCGTTCAATTGTATGGGTTGAAGTTCCAGGATTGGCACAAGATTCTACATGTAATTCTTTCTTCCTCTCTATTATCTCTACTATTTATTTTTTATGGCACATGTGATTTGTGTATGACTTTCTCTCACTTTCTTGTTTACTATTTTCACATTGTAGTTTATTTTGTCGATGAGTATGTGCATATGCCGAGACAAGAAAGCGAGGAAAGCTATTCAAACTTGGAGAGCTAGTGAGGTATAAGACTCACTATGCTAAACTTTTTTATGTACACAATAACATCAACTAGCACTTAGTGTATTCTTGTGTGTTTTCTTGTAGATTTGTGAGCTCCAAGGAAATTAAAATAGATGCCATTCATGCTGCTCAAACACTTGCAATGGAAATTGTGTGTGCCAATGATGATGCATTCTCTCAATTACCTCTTCATAGCCAAATCCACCTATTGGTTTGCATGGTTAAAAATATTGCTATATGTGGAGTAGTGCATGCACGATGGATGTTATTTTTAGAGAGGTTTTAAAAGACTTTCAAAGATTCTGTGTGGCTACGGTCCCAACCAGAGGCATGTATGACCGAAGGGTGGATTGTGTAAGAGGCATTTGTTTACATATTAGAGTATTTGTCACCAATATATCCCTCAATGACTCACATGTGGTCTGATCAGGAGAATGCAAGGATGACTTCACACTTGCCAATTGTGGAAAGGGAAAACTACTGGGCATGGATATGATTTTATCCTTGGTGGTCAATAACTTTTGTATCCTAAATGCAAAGGTCAAGTGGGTGGACTTGTGCTGTGGCAAAGTCAAGGCATTTGCAGGAGAGGGAAGCATGGTAGCAAGTACATGAAGGAAGGAGGGCAACCCTAGTGCCTAGACAACTTGCATGTTTCCCAGATCTCATTAGTGCTGAGTGGATTCATGAGAGAATGACCAAAGCAAAAGCATGCGGGGAAGACATCACCAAAAAAGAATGGGAGTATATACGAGGTTGCGTACCAAAGGTAGAGTACTCATATATTTAAACCATATTGTATAGTTTTTTCTTGATTTTATCTTTGTAATTGATAAAATATATTCTCTTATTTTGTAGTGCTTTTCGTTTCACTCTATGTGGTCAGAGGGTCGACACTTTTGTACCCGCCACATTGACGAGCAATGGACCACCATGGACCGTGCCATCATGGTCAACTTTGACACAGATGGTGATGAAGCCAAGTATTGTGGGATATTGAAAGGATACTAGAGGTTAATTGTAGAACCTTTCATACCTTCATCTTCAAGTGCAAGTGGTTTGCAAATGTTGGCCTCTACATGGTGGACTCTAGTGTGCATCACACATGGAGGTATGACAATTTAGTTTTGCCACGCAATTGTGAGCAGGTGAGTGACTACCTTCTTTACCTTTATTTGGTTGTAACACTAATTGTACTAATTAATGTTACTCATTTTAAGCTTCTCTTCTTTAGGTCATTTATATCCCTACAATCCACCAACCAGAGCTTTCGATTGTAGTTCCCGTAACACCGCGGGGGAGAACCATTTTTGGCACTAATGAAGTGGAGATCATCTTCGACCCTCTTCCACCTACTACTTTGGAGGAAAGGGAGCCAAAGGAGAGAGAGATCAATGATTCAAGTCCCCCGGCCACAAGTATTAGCGAGGCTGATTGCCGCGATGATGATGATGATGAGATGGAGGATGGAAAATTTGAAGATGGTGAAGCCAACACATCCACAAATGAAAATTCGATTTCTCTCTTTATTGATTTAGGAGCCATGGCGTAGAATTGGATGACACTTCTTGTAAAGATATTTTGGAAGATGATTCATAAAAAATTTGTATATTTTAAGTTAAAAAAATGTTTTGTTGTGTCGTTCATTCATCACTCTTCTCCTCTTTTTCTCTCTCTAATTTTTTGAAGAATGCTAGATTAAGTTAATCAATTGGGAGTGATTAATTTCATTGTGATAACAAAATATTTATAATTTTTTGGGACAATGTTTTATGAAATAAATCATTATGGTGCAAGTGGAGCTAGCGTTTTGTGTTGTGCACAGTGCAAGAGTGCTCTAAACAAGAGCTTCAAGAAACTATCATAGGTGGTACCAATTGGTAAAATGTGGGCACACTTCACTCTATCATCCCCATGCCTCGACAAAAGATGACATACATGTTTTGCTTCAAGGACGTTATTGCAAGATAGTGCTTCAAGAAACCAACATAGGTGCCATTATCTGGTAAAATGTAGACACACTTCACTTTATCATCCCCATGCCTCGACCAAAGATGGCGTCCATGTTTGGGTTCTCATCTCTCACGGTGCTTGTTTTACATAGAGGACGTGCATAACTTTAAGATGGACCACCCTCTTTGTAGCTTCATGTTTATCCAAATAGCTGTTGTTTCATGTTTTAATATTATTTGTTTGAAAGTTTATACAATGTTTTTTACTTTTTTTTCACAAGAAAAACAAGGGGAAACAAAATTTGAATGTATAGGCGCCTAATCTGGGTTTGATAATAAATACACTAATAACTGCGGATATAATTGTGGTAATACTTGAAATACAAGAAAATTCCCCCCACCCTCCTCTCTCTTCCCTGGCCAACCCATTTTTGACTCTCTCTCTCTACAAAACACAGAAAATGAGCGCGGTGAATGATTTAATATTTTCATAGTGTTAGTTAGATATTCTACGAGGTACCTACTCCACTACGGTATCACTGAAATTTTAAATAACATGGCATGGGGTATGGAGGTTTTTTCTTTACATTGAGAGCAATTGTTCACATCATCATGAACATCTCTCTTCATGGTAGTCCAATAAACTCCAAACCAAGTCAACCCTTGTAAGATCTGATGTTGTGCAAAATACTGTCCTACTACCATAGTAAGATCTTGACTCAAGTAGGCGTCTTGCTCCTTAGGATTAATGCACAAAAGCATGATTCCATCCTTGTTTTTGTGAGATAATCTTCCAGCCAGCAATTGATAAAGGACGAATTGCTATATGAGTTGTAGTGTAATAGGGATTGGTATTTGGGAATCTACTTGTGGTATAGCCATTAAGGATACAGGGTCTTCTGACCAGCTTGGAACAATTTCCACAAAGAACAGATATGCATCTAGTAAAGTGTCATCTACCTCTTTGGGTGCTTCCCCTATGATGAGTCTTGACAGATGATCCACTCTTTGGTGCGTGATGCCCTTTTTGACTACCATTGTGAATTCAAATTCAATTACTCACAATCCTTTCTATATTGCATGGTTTGTTCACCAAGTAGAGTAAGGCTTGATGCTCTAAAAAAAAGACAAACTTGTTAGCTAGCAAGTAGTGTCAAAATGTCTTGACTGAATACACCATCCCAAGATCTTATCTTTCAGTGGTTGTGTAGTTCTTTTCTGATAGCTTTAGTTGTTGGCTCGCATAGGAGATAGAAAAATCCATGGTTCCCTCTCTTCGCTAGGCTAAGATTGAACCAATAGCAGAACTTGAAGCATCAACATGCACATGGAACACTTTGGTCCAGACTAAAGCTTTTAGTATTGGTGTTGTGGTCAAAGATTACATAAGCTTTTGGAATGATTTCTCACATTTGTTTTTTCATTCAAAATGAGTGATAAGGACTTAAATGGGTTTATCTATAACTGCATATATGTAGATAATACTAAAGATTTTAGTATTGGTGTTGTGGTCAAAGCTTACGTAAGCTTTTGGAATGTGCATGTATGTAGATAAATTAACGATAATGATCACAATGCCCCATAAATGCCTGAACTTCTTTGACTAATGTTGGTCTAGCCATTTTACCAATCACTGCGTAGATGCTTGAAATGACTCTCTCTTTTTTTGTGGAGTGCACACAAAGATTGTTCATATATACTTCTATACATCTAGAAAATTTTGCAGACATTCATTAACACTAGAATGGTAACAGGACACTTTTATGTCCTTCGACACTATTGTGTCCTGTTAAGTGACCATTTTGCTTGAATTATTTGAAGAGTATGAAAATGAATTTCTAGGTTCTATATATCCACAAAGTTCCCTTATGAGCTGAAAAAAACTTAGCATTTTTTTTGGAGTATCGATCTCACCATTAACCTTACTCTTGCACAACATTTTTAAACCTAAACTGTGTGAAAAAACGGGTCCTGTTTTTGTCTTTTTTTCAATTTTTGGCAACTATACTACTCTAAACTTCATGTTTGTGAGGTTTAGATGGCTAGAGGTTAGGCCTTCATAGTTCTCAACATGTTTTGATGCTTGTAAGGAGAGCTAAGTGTTAAAATTGAAAGTTATGACCAATTTACAAGAATTGCATAATCCTATTTTTTGGCCAAAATTAGCACTTTTATGATTTTTTTGGTGGCTTTCTTGAGTTTTGGGGGACCTAATATGCTATATAGCATAGTATATGACGATGGTTGAGTTTTTTGATTTCTGAAGAATACGATACATTTTAGAGTAGCAAGTATAACTTTCTCAATATTGTTATTTTCTTAGGCCAATTGTGTGTATTTTGTAGGTAGTAACCATATCTAATCATAGACTACAAACTTGGCTAGATAATGAGTAGTTTCTATGGGTTTCTAGAGGTCATAATGCTAAACCCAGTTTTTTCATGTTTGTTGTATTTAGCACTTTATCATTGCCCCCAAGGTTCCAATTATAAGAGATCCATTATCCTTTTGACATGCTCCATGGTTCCTTTTGAATACAAAGGCCCAAAGGGAACTAAGAAAACATGTATATAGTATCTGTATTGAGCGTGACTATAGAAACTTTGATGATAGGTCCGCAGAATGGCAAAAATGTAACTTTTTTGTACCTATTTTTTTTGCCCAAAAAAAAATTAGTGAGGTAAAAGAAACCATATGTTTTGGTCACCTACCCATTGAAGTTAACAGGGCATTTTATCTCATGTCCTACAAAAATCCCCACTCTTATTTATATGCCATCAACCGTAAGAAATTGCTGTTTTGGGCAAAATGCAATGGTCCATCAACTTTGGAGGCTTGTAGTGACCAAGGGATGAGAAAAATTACAAGTTTCTCATTTTTTCCATATGTAGTAGTTATTGAAATCTAAGCTTATGAAAGGATTTTTCAAAATGAGTGGATCTACTATGGTTTTGGATTGTTTTCCCAAAACCCTGAAAGGACACTTTTATGTCCTGTTAGGTTACCATTCTAGTGTTAAAAGCATGGCTCATTAGACTTTGACATGTTGCTGGTGCATTGGTCAAACCAAAAAGGCATAACCCGACAAGAAAAAAATTCCCATTCCCTGCCGAAAGCTATTTTATGTTGATCTTTATGGTCTATGGTCAATTGGTTGTAAGTAGAGAAGCCATCCAAAAAGCTATAAGCCTCTTTGCTAGCTACTCGTTCTAGCACATGGTCTGTGATGGAAAAAGGATAGTTATCTTGTATAGTGGGGCCGTTCACCTTCTTGAGATTTACACACACTCTGAGTTTGCCATTTTCCTCAGGCACCACGACAATTGGTGATACCCAATCGGTGTGTTCTATTTTGTAGATGAACTCGACCTCCTTGAGTTTCTCATTAAGAAGAGAATGGAGTCTAGGAGGGACTTTTTATTTGCCATGATATTATGGAGGTGATTAACGTTTTGATAAAAAGGTTCACTCCATGTGTACAAGAATGGTGGGTGTGTAAGACTGGTGTTAAGAGTGGTCAAAGGATGCACTTTTTCTCCCAAAAAAGGGGATGGACAACTTTATGATTTTTGCCCTTTCATAACTCTTACATACAATCTCCGATTTGAGTGGAGATAATGAATCTGTGATCTGCATTTTGTGCTCTTTCCGTACATATGTTACATCATATGGTTTTTCCCGCTAGATTTTCCATTTGACAAAAATTTAATTTCAAATAAACTAGTCGTTTTGTGTGTTTGAGTTCAAAATCTTTCCTTTGATTGCTTTCTTAATACTACATGTTTGACTCCCTTAAACTACCAAATAAAGAGGCCCTTCTAGACCCCATTCTATTCCTAATCCAATCTCTTCCTTGGTCTTTTTCGCAAATGTCTGTTATAGGTATATGGTCTTTGTCTGCATGGCTTATCATCATCTCTCATAGGGATAGTATGATGGCAGATGGCAAGATCCACTCCCTTGAGAACTTTTTGAGACCATGAAAAGACATCCCTATAATCCTTTAACGTACAAATTCAAATCTCTTCTTCTTCTTGCGACTAATCCGTATCTATGCATGCATGTATCAAGCCTTCTCCAGGCTCTCCAAGGTCAGTTTGCTAGGCATTCTCTGGACCTTCATAGGATCTCCCTGGTTATTTTGGTTGTCACAAGGGTTGTTCAAAAATGATCCTTCGATCTTGCAATGTGTATTTTTTATCATGGTATTGAACATTGATTGCTACTAGATTTTCACTATCTGACTCCATCTCCATGGTCTAGTCTTCTTTCAATGTCCATTTTGATTCCTTGTATTTTGCTTTGCGTTCAGTTTTTGTCATCGAAGGTTCCTTTTCTTTGATATTATCAGGCTTGTGCAACTTTTGCTACTTTGAATATTTTATGCCAGATATCTTTCCATTATCTTGTTTTTATGCAATTTGGTACATCTACTTCCATTAACAATTGAGTCTTGTTTTCTAATGCAGGTTTTGATGTTTACTTTTTCAGGTTATTGTCTTGTTTTGTGTGATACCTTTGTTGGCGTTGTTGGTAAACAAGCAAACTGAAACACCTCTATAGTGATGTCACCCAAGAGCGTTGAAAGAGAATTACAAGACACCAAAAGCTTCGCAAAATCCTTTTGAAACACCACAAGTCCAATGGGAGTAGACCCTTGGGAATTTACTAGCCGTCGCCCACCCAAGAGACTATGTCACATAGGAGCAAAACCCTACCAAAGCATGGATTTACAGCACACGCCAACCAATGCATATGAAGACAAGAGCCTCTCCTTTCACAATCAAACATCACAAACCCAAAACTTCAACATCAATTTCACAATTCATAGATACATGCCCTCCGAATCTGTCTACACACAATTTGCCACTAGGCTGCCATAGCCATAACCCTGCAGAGAACTAGTCGTAACCTGATGAGCACAACTCCAATTGGGGCACGTTAAAGCTTGAGATAAAGCTTGAACAATGATTGGCGAGAAATATGGAGATGACTAAAATTGATTCCATACGCCCCCATGAGCAAAATTGACGCGAACAGAGAGCTGTCCCAGCACGACTACACGTAGAGAAGGCTAGTCCGGGCAAAAAACTGCATCCAAGAGCACCAAGGAGACAGAACGAGCTAAAACCTGAAAATTTATGATCTTTGGCTGCACTTTTTTAATTTTTTACATGAGTTTAAGTTATATACAAGTCTCACTTCAAAACACTCATGCTCGGGCACTTACAGTGGCCCGACAGCTGTCACTAGACTAGCGACTTGCAGTGCATGTACATGTGCTTGCTAAAGCAAGCTAAAAAACCCACAAAAAGAAAGCTCACACGCCCTTTTGACATCGGGCTTCATGTCCGTATGTACAAATTTACAAAAAACGGGGTGTCAGAAATGCGCCCAACAAAGTTTGCCAACCCCCTAGTCTGCTAGAGCATTCATGGTCAGCAGTAGCATAACAATCTTGCCCACCTGGATCAAAAGTCCATACAACATAAGCACAAAATGCATGAAGAAACACTAGACATATCAATTTTCCCACTCCCAATATCAAAGCATAAACCATATGTAGAATCAAAATCCTGTTTAGGCATAAAGTACTCTCAATAGATACCACATAGAGAGACCCTTTCATTATTAAAGCATGCAAGTAAGCCTTTAACATCTCATCCAAAATGCCTTCAATATTTATCTCAGCCATTTGCATATCCTCAGGTGTATCCATCTCATTTTCCCCACACTCCAGTAACCATTCATCCAATTCAACCATACCATGCTTGATAGGTAAGACATCTTCTACACATAGCTTCCTATCCTTAGCATAAGGATCAATCAAGAAAGCATCAACCATCTCCACACGAGGCATAGAAAGAGCATCTTCATCACTTTCCATATCCACTAACTCCTCAATATTCTCTTTATCAATTAAGGCAAGATCATCCACACCATCATGTACGCCATGAAGCTTCTCATTGATAGGGTCCTCATCAACAACACAAGTAGTACACTTAGTTGCTGCATCACCCTTTTGCATACAATCACCCAAAGCAGATACTCGAGAGCCCTCATCATACACATCATCCTCTTTGTCATTTTTATCTTCCTTGACTTCCATCCTGTGATCCTTGACTACCTCATCTACAAGAGAAGAACTCACAGCAATAACATTCGTACCAGAAGCATACTCATCCTCATTGTAACCTATATGAGAAGCATTAGCCATGTGACTTGGACATTCAAAATGATCATCTCCTTGCATTTGAGACTCTTTCATGACCATGGTAGCCTTCTTGTCTACATCCACCTTACTAGAATCATCATCTTTGACATGAAGGTTGACATCAAATCTCTTAAATAACAAAGATGGCATACATTGAGCATTCTTCTTGATCTCATTATGCATATGACATTCTTCTTTCACATGCTCAAGAGAATGAGAAACATGGAAGTCTTCATTGTTGAGCTTATATGTGAAGCTACTCAATATATGGCTTCTCTATATATGGCACCCAGGTCCCCTCTATATATACATCATCTCATGTGTGTATTCTACACACTTTGGGGTTCTACTTCTGTGTTCTCTCCTTCTCTCTCAACATGGTATCAGAGCAGTACGTTTTTGTTTTCGATTTTTTTCCTGATCAAAATCAATTTTGCAGAAACTACTCGTGAGAGGGATTGGAATCGATGTGGTCTACAACTTTGCAGAAGGAAGTTTCTTCAAATTCTGCACCGATTTTGAGTTATCGTTCGCGGACTGCGTACATACCTGAAAAACAGCTTCCGCGTTTTGTTTTTGATTTTTCTGCTAATTGGAAACGATTTTGCAGAAACTACTAGCGTGAGAGACCGGAATCGATGTGCTTTACAACTTTGCAGAAGGAAGTTTTTTCAAATTCTGCACCGATTTTGAGTTATCGATCGCGGACTGCGTACATACCTGAAAAGCAACTTCCGCTTTTTGTTTTTGATTTTTCTGCTAATTGAAAACGATTTTGCAGAAACTACCCGCGTGAAAGACCGGAATCGATGTGGTCTACAACTTTGCAGAAAAACTACCCGCGATGGGGATTGGAATCGATGTGGTCTATAACTTTGCAGAAGAAAGTTTCTCTAAATTCTGCACCAATTTTGGGTTATCGTCTCAGACTGCGAATATGTTTGAAAATCAAAATTTTACTTTTTGCTTTTGATTTTTCTCATAATTGAAAACTTCTCAATTATATTTTTCTTCATCAATCATATATTTGTTACTGATGTAACTTTGCTGCAGAAGCCAGTTACACATCGTTCCGATTCAATCGAGCCGTTGATGATCGTCCAAATTCTATCGAGCTACTGTTGGTACATGATCTTTTGTTATATGATATACTCATTCATTGATTCTCGTATAATTATTCTTTTAGAGATATAGTTTACATCGTTTTATTGATAATTTCTCATTGATACCATAGTGATTTTTATGGTACCATGATAATGTTTTGTTAATACTTTGGTCATGGTGATTTTCGTTGATACCATGATGATATGTCATTGATACCATGGTTATTCTCGGTGGTGCCATGATGATATTTCGTTGATACCATGGTTATTCTCGGTGATTCCATGATGATATTTCGTTGATTCCATGGTGATTTTTATTGATACCATGATGATGTTTTGTTGATACCATGGTTATTCTCGGTGATACCATGATGTTGTTTCGTTGATACCATGGTTATTCTCGGTGATGCCATGATGATATTTCGTTGATACCATGGTTATTCTCGGTGATGCCATGATGTTGTTTCGTTGATACAATGATTATTCTCGGTGATATCATGATGCTTTTCGTTGATACCATGATCATTTATTCATTTTTATTGACATAATGATGATATTTTGCTAATACTTTGATGGTATTCATTGATCACTACATTGATAAATTTTGTTTTATGTAGTATATACACATATCATTTGTATCACGTAATCACACATTTTGTACTTTTATGTTTATACTTTATGTACCATATGTTGTCGTGCGTATATATGTCGTCAAAAGAGTGGCGTCGCGAACCATCTCTTATGGCATTGTGAACGTAATTATTTCATTAACGATGCTAATAATTTTCATGACATGTTTTTTATTTGGAGTCTATGATCTATGTAGGATTGATCAAAGAATTGATTTTATGAAGACAAACTTGGTGACAATAAAAGATTTATGAAGATATGTTTGGTGATGCCACATTGATGACAACATGAAGACATGTTTGGTGATGCGATATTGATGACAAGCTCCAGAGCAGATTCACGGAGACACTTTTGATTACAAGCTAATCGATAGCTTTTACACCTCTTTATTGAACCTTTGTATCCATTATTGTATTTGATAGGAGTAATGTAACTCCTCATAAAACATTCATTGTAAAAGGAGTGATGTAGCTCCTCGTAAACATTTGTATATTCAATGATTTTTATAATATAACGGTGGGTGTATATAGAGCTATGGGTTTTTCCCTTGATCCCCCAAGGGTTTTTTCATCCCCAGTTAGGGACCCTTATTTGAGCGGGGGTGTTGAGCTTATATGTGAAGCTACTCAATATATGGCTTCTCTATATATGGCACCCAGGTCCCCTCTATATATACATCATCTCATGTGTGTATTCTACACACTTTGGGGTTCTACTTCTGTGTTCTCTCCTTCTCTCTCAACATTCATTGCGTACGTTGTCCATATTTATGTCTAAAACATAAGATACATTTAGCTTCACATCTTCTTACAATCCAAGCTGCCTCACTCTCTCTAGCTTCCATTCCTTATGCTTTGCAACCTATACTGCATCATCAAATGTAAGTGGCCTTTTAAGCTCAACCTTTAACTTCAAATCAGCTCTCAAATTTTGCATAAACATACACTTTTTAAGCATAAGAGGAGGAACATCACTGTCCAAAGCAACACACCATCTTCTCCACAAAGCATTGAACTCCTTGACAAAGGAATCTACACTTTGATCTGTTGGAGCTATATATGGCTCACTCTACTCAACTTGGTCTCACCTATATATTTGTATCTTGTCCTCAATATGAATCAGTCTTTGGGAGCGTATATGGTGTGTCTCTTGTCTCGTCTCTCTCTCTTTCTCTCTACATCTCAACATGGTATCAGAGCAGTAACGATCATGCGCCGATTCAATTCATGGTGACAAAACAGTATGTGTATGCGATTTGCATGTAAGATTCAAAAATTGCTACAAATTTTATTTTTGAGCATTGATTCTTGTTAATTGTGGTTGTTTTGTGTTAAGAAGAATATGATTAGTGTTTTTGTGTGACGTTTATTGCTAATCAATCTAATCGTTGATTACGTTTTCTTGTTGATGACACCCTGAACTTCATCTCAATTTTTCTTGCTGTTCTGCTCAAAATTTGGAGAAACGGAAAAAGCGCAATAGCCCTTTTCATCCAAAACTTGTTCGTCTCCTCGAGCTCTTCGATTTGAGTTCTAGGTTTGCGTCAATCGGAGTTCGCAGCAGAAAGTTATGTTGTTTTTACTGCAATTGAGCTTGACGCAGCTTTCTTCGTCCTACTTCTTCGTGAAGCGTCCGCGATCGTTTTTCTTATTTTGGCGTTAATTTTTTCGAGAAGATTTAGCTTTTTGCTATTCATATTGTGGCCGTCAATCTTGCGTCTCACGCCACTCTATTTTGAGGACTCTTTTATTATTAAAGTCTCCTTTACCCTGCCCTTTTTGGGTGACGTCTCTCACATCTTTGGAAGTTCCTTGAGCATCCTTCTTACGTTTATCGTTGACAGAACGCAGTCCTCATATCTCTCTCATTCTCAATTGTGGCCTTCACCATATATGGTGTGCAAATTCTGCGATCTTATCTTATACGTCTTCTCACAACAAGATATGGCTATGAATATTCTCGTCAACGGCTTTCCTTCTGGCCAGCGTTCTGTTCCTCCTTTCCAAGGTCAAGGCTTTCCAGGCTGGAAAGCAAAGATGTTGTTAATTCTTGAAGGCGATGAACTCTCCGGTGTTGTTCTTGGAAATCGTGTTTGTCCGCCTCAGCCTGTTGATACGGATAATGATAACGTGCTTATCACTGAAGGACCTATATTTGAAGATTGGAATGTTGCCTATACGGATTGGCAACGACGTGATAAAGCAGCTCGTCGGTATATTCTTTCTGCTCTTACTGATTCCCTTTTGCTTGATATGTACGAACTGCCTACTTCCCACGACCCTATTGCAAACTTTCAGAAGAAATCTGTCACAGAAATATTTTATTTGAGAGGGTTGCTTAACAAGTTACAATATGAAGTTGGTACTGCCATGACGAGACATATTGAATCTTTCAAATCTATTATTAATCAACTTGCTGCTGCCGGTGATCCTGTTCCACAAAAGCAACTGATTACACTTCTCCTTGATACGGTGAAGGACTCTTCTTATGATAACATTGTTACTATTCTCTCTAATAAAGATGGGCTTGATTTCGACCAAGCCTGCATGTCTTTAATTGAATACTCTCAACGTCAAGAACGTCGTAATGCTAGTCATGATACAGCTATGATTTCACACGAGGAGACTGAGTCACAACAGATGGAACGGGATTTTTATGCTCGAAGGCGTCCATTTCAACGAGGAAACCGCAGAGGTGGCCGTCGCGGTAATATTTTCTCTCGTCTCAAATTTCCTAATAAGCAATGTTATTACTGCAACAGAAATGGCCATACTGAAGATGATTGTTGGGCACGTCAATATGATGAAGAACACAATATTATCACAAAACAACCACGTTTATCTAGAGACTCTTCTTCTTCTTCTTGTGAATATTGTGGACGATCTGATCATCCCACTCATATGTGCTATAAGCGTCGATTCGACACAAATCGGAATAGAGCATATGCTACTGAACATCGAAACAACATTGTACCAGAAACAAGCTGCGTCCTATGTTCAGTTGCTCTAGACAGAATACTTCATGTACGCGATGGATCACTTTTTATTGTCGATTCTGGTGCTACAAGAAATATGACATATCAGTCTAAGTGGCTCCATAACTATCATCCACTGCTAGTTCAACGTGTTGTTTATCTTGCTGATGATACTACTTGTCAAGTAAAGGGTATTGGAGACTTATATCTTGGTACCTTATCTTCTTCCACTCGAATTTTGCAAGGAGTATTACATGTACCAGATCTTCAACGTAATCTTCTTTCGGTTGCTAGACTTGTTGATCTTGGTCTGTTTGTTGGATTTGATCATACAAAATACCGAATTGAGAAAGATGAACAGACTATAGCCACTGCTCCTCGAAATGGTAATTTGTTTGAACTCTCTCTCAACGATGCTGTAGCAAATGTTGTCACTGCTCCAGGTGATCATGATTGCAAAGTATGGCATCACCGTTTTGTTCATGCTGATTTCTCAAAACTCCTTGATCTTCAACGTCGTGATCTTGTTCATGGCATGGATCTTAAAGCCCATCCTCATATGGGAATTTGTGAATTTTGTGCTCTTGGGAAACACAGTCGCAAACCCTTTCCTCTTTCAAATACAACTCATTCTCATGACATATTGGATCTTGTTCATACTGATATATGTGGACCTCTACCTTCTTCGAGATCACAATATCGCTACTTCATTACTTTCATTGATGATTTCTCAAGGTATACGACTGTATTTCTACTTAGACAAAAATCTGAAGCCTTATCTGTTTTCAAACAATTCCACAAGGCTGCGGAACTTCAAACTGGTCGTCGCCTTAAGAAGCTTCGTAGTGACAATGGAGGCGAATATGTTTCTCGAGAGTTTGTGAGTTACTGTGCTGACAGTGGAATTCATCATGAACACACTATTCCATATTCGCCTCAACAGAACGGTGTTGCTAAACAAAAGAATCGCACTATTCTCAATGCTGTAAGATGTATGCTGATTCATTCTAGCTTATCTCGTGTTTTTTGGGCTGAAGCTGCTTTGACAACAGTATTTATTCAGAATCATCTTCCTACTACTGCACCCTCTGGTAAGATACCCATCAGAGCATGGACAGGTAACATTCCTTCTGTATCTCATTTTCGAACCTTTGGATGTATTGCTTATATTCATGTTCCCAAAGAAACACGAACAAAGCTTGATGCTCGTGGTCTTAACGTTGTTTTTATTGGATATTCTGACACTTCCAAAGGCTACAAATTCTATGACCCTTCCTCCAAGAAAGTAATTGTGAATCGTGATGCTACTTTTAACGAACAGCTTATGGGAGGCTCATGGTCCATGGATGATTCTGATGATACTAAATCATTGCTTCAAGCTTTTCCATTTCTTTCAGAAGATGAAACTCTTCCTATAGAGAAACTTTCCTCTTCACAACCATCCATTCCGAATGTTGCCAATGATGATATTGATATTTTTGTTCATCTGCCTATTGATTTTGAACATGGCTCATGTCATGTTTATGATGACGATATTGCTGATAATGCTTTTTCTACTTCCGAAGATCCCATTACTTATGATGAAGCTATCTCTTCACCACAAAAGGATCAATGGAAAGAGGCTATGGAAGCAGAGTACGATTCTCTTATCTCTAAAGGTACATGGATACTAACTGAATTACCTCCTGGTCGTACATCTATTAAATGTAAGTGGGTGTATAAGACAAAAGTAAAAGCAAATGGACCTTTTGACAAGTTCCGGGCGCGTTTAGTTGCAAAAGGTTATTCCCAAGTAGCTGGTGTTGATTATCAAGAGACTTTTTCACCAGTTGTTCGCATTACAAGTGTTCAAGTTTTATTGGCATTTGCTGTTCAATTTGATTTAGAAGCTCATCAAATGGATGTGCAAACTGCTTTTCTTAATGGTGACTTGAAAGAGGAAATTTATATGGAACAACCAGAAGGGTTTGTTATTCCAAGTAAAGAAGACCTTGTTGCTCAACTCCATAAGGCACTATATGGTCTCAAATAAGCTTCGCGAGCCTGGTATACAAAATTTGATCTTTTTCTCACCTCTAAAGGATTCATCTCTTGCTCGTCAGACCCCAACTTATACATAAAACGCCAAGGTAGCAGTTTTGTGATTCTTGCTCTTTATGTGGATGATACCATCCTTGTTTCCAATGATTTGGGATTTCTTCAGCAAGTGAAAAAGTTATTGTCTTCTGCATTTGATATGGTGGATCTTGGAGAGATTCACTCGTGTCTTGGCATTCAAATCCAACGGAACCGTACAAAAGGTATTTTATTCCTTGAACAGTCAAAGTTTATTGAAGATACTATTCAAAAATTTGGTATGGAATCTGCACATTCAGCCAACACACCTTGTCTTGCAAGCTCTACGAAGAACACTTCTGACAATGGCGGTCAACTTGTCACAAATCAACCTTATGCTAACTTGATTGGATGTCTTCAGTTTGTTGGCATGAACACTCGTCCTGATATTCTGTTTGCTGCTAATTATCTTGGACAACATCTTGCATGTCCTTCTCTTAAGCATTGGTCTGCTGCAAAGCGTGTGTTGAAATATTTGAAAGGCACTACAGATTTTGGTTTAGTCTATCGACGACAACTCACATCGGATTCTATGCAATCTCTTTCTCTTTTGGGTTACACAGATGCAGACTCGACAAGCTCACATTTATCTATGCGATCTACTAGTGGAAATTTCTTCTTTATAAATGGTTGTCTTGTTTCTTGGACTAGCAAGAAACAACGTTGTGTTGCAGTTTCTACGACTGAGTCAGAATATGTTGCGGCATCACTTGTAGCTCGTGAGTTGATTTGGCTTCGACAAATGCTGGTTGATATTGGTCACTCTCTTCTTTCTAGCACACCCTTGCGGTGTGACAACCAAAGTGCTATTAGTCTTGCAAAAGACTATGTTCAACATAATAAGTCAAAGCACATTGCTGTCCATTATCATTATGTCAGGTATGAAGTACGCAAAGGAACCATTATGGTTGAACACTGTCCAAGTGACCAGATGATTGCAGACATTTTGACCAAAGGCCTCAACGAGTCACGTTTCATCCTCTTGCGCTCGGAGCTTGGAGTTGATGGAGTTGATTCGACCTCACTCTTTCTAGATTAGCTTCTTTGCTGTTGTAATAGCTTTGTACATATGACATTGTAATCTTTTAGGTACCATGCACTATGCACACTCCACATTTGCACATTGTGATCTCTAAGTCACTTGAATATTTGTACATAGATGCACAATTCACTTTCACATCATCATCGCTGGTTCATATTTTCACATTGTATAGGGGCTTGGGTTTTTCCCTTGAACTCCCCAAGGGTTTTTTCATCCAAAGCTAGAGACCTTTGTTTGAGTGGGGGTGTTGGAGCTATATATGGCTCACTCTACTCAACTTGGTCTCACCTATATATTTGTATCTTGTCCTCAATATGAATCAGTCTTTGGGAGCGTATATGGTGTGTCTCTTGTCTCGTCTCTCTCTCTTTCTCTCTACATCTCAATATGATCATCACATTGTACAAGTCCTTCAATGGAGTGCCATACATCCGTTGGGTCCTCTACCTTCCTAAACCTCTCAAGGAATACCTTCTTGACCTCATGATAAGTCATCACTTGTGAAGTTTGAGATGATTTCCACCAAGACTCATACTCATCATACCATATCCTTGCATCATCTCAAAAGCAAAAGAACAAAATCTTGAGCATAATCATTGGATCTTCCTTATTTGCAATCAAACAACAAAACTCCATCTTCTCAATAAATGCATCAGCATCCTCACATACATGACCATAGAACCTTGGAAACTCTGTCATAGCCATCAAAGCTATCAATTGAAGGTCACTTGAAGAAGATCCTCGGTGGTGGGCACCAAAACATTGTTGGTAAACAAGCAAACTGAAACACCTCTATAGTGATGTCACCCAAGAGCGTTGAAAGAGAATTACAAGACACCAAAAGCTTCGCAAAATCCTTTTGAAACACCACAAGTCCAATGGGAGTAGACCCTTGGGAATTTAGTAGCCGTCGCCCACCCAAGAGACTATCTCACATAGGAGCAAAACCCTGCCAAAGCATGGATTTACAGCACACGCCGACCAATTCATATGAAGACAAGAGCCTCTCCTTTCACAATCAAACATCACAAACCCACAACTTCAACATCAATTCCACAATTCATAGATACATGCCCTCCGAACCTGTCTACACACAATTTGCCACTAGGCTGCCATAGCCATAACCCTGCAGAGAACTAGTCGTAACCTGATGAGCACAACTCCAATTGGGGCACTTTAAAGCTTGAGATAAAGATTGAAAAATGACCGGAGAGAAATATGAAGAGGACTAAAATTGATTCTATATGCCCCCATGAGCAAAATTGACGCGAACAGAGAGCTGTCCCAGCACAACTACACGTAGAGAAGGCTAGTCGGGGCAAAAAACTGCATCCAAGAGCACCAAGGAGACAGAACGAGCTAAAACCTGCAAATTTCTGATCTTTGGCTGAACTTTTTTAAGTTTGTACATGAGTTTAAGTTATATACAAGTCTCACTTCAAAAAACTCACTCACGGGCACTTACAGTGGCCCGACAACTGTCACTAGACTAGCGACTTGCAGTACATGTACATGTGCTTGCTAAAGCAAGCTAAAAAAACCCACAAAAAGAAAGCCCACATGCCATTTTGAAATTGGGCGTCATGTCCGTATGTACAAATTTACAAAAAATGGGGTGTCAGAAATGCGCCCAACAGCGTCTTTGATGTTGGTTTTGAAACTCGAAGTACTTTTCTTCCCCTCCCCTGAGTAGAAGCTTTGCACTTACATGCTCTTTTTTCGAGGCGGATTTCTCCGTTGTAATCATTTCTTATTCCAGCTCATGCGTGGCTGTTGCTCCTCGATCATTTCAATAAACACCACCACAGAAGTTTGTAAGTATAGATTCATTAATGCACACATCCATGGTGGCTAGAATCTAAGTCCACTCAAAAGGTTCGATCAGGGAATGATTCAGGTATGTAGTCTGCATCATTCACTTCTCTATCTAAAAGGTAGTCTTCCCTTTATAAACTACCCAATTTATAATCCCTAAACATACACATTGGAGTGTCTTTGTGTATCCATGACGGCAATTTAGTCTCTCCTGAGGTTTCAAAGTCCAATTCTTGTATAGGTGTTCTCATGAAATCCTTGTAGTAGTGGTCTTTCAAGTTCACTTGGGTAATCACTCCTACTTGTTTTAGATACAGGCAATCATTTTCTCAATCTTGGATTAATTATATCTATCTCATGAAGAGTCTTCTCAACATAGTACAATAATTGTGTTTCTTTCTGAAATCTAAAATGGCAAAAGTGTGTTGTAGTGAATTCCACAGGAGTTGACTATCACATTCTCTAGTAAGCCCATCGGTTTCTCAATGTGTCCATTTTCTAGTTGTAGTTTCATCCTTGCTTGCCTGATTGCTGTCTTTCCCTAGGCTTGCCAAAAATCTTTTGTTTCTATGGCTAATCCTTTGCCACTATCCAAAACAGCCATCATTGTTACGTCATTGTATTGTACTGGAAGAGTTGTGTTTCCCTCGTTCCCCTCATAGTAATTTCCTACTTTGTTCATGGGCACAAAGTTGACAATTTTATTACGTATCTCCTCATTTTGCAAGTTTTCAAAATTCATTTGAGATAATCCCTTTAGTCCGATCTTTTCTATGGTAATTTGCAAATCTCCCAGAGGTGTGTCCGTAACTTTAGTAGCTCATCTAATGTGATTGAGAAATCGATTGGAGTTGTTATAACATTGCAACTTACCCACATCTAGGGTTTTTTTTTTTGCCTATTTAGTGTTGCCGTTTTGTAGACCACTGATTTCTCTTCATTCTCACCTAAGCATGAAAGTAGCATTTGCAATGTTCTTGCTTTTGTTAAGCTTGGCTACTCTAATTCCCAATATCCATATACAGATTGTTCATCTTACTCCATGGGTGTTCTATCTAGACATACCTCTTCAATTTGAGACAATTTCTGAGTCAAACTCCCATCTTTGGCTTCCCTTACTCCTTTCTACAGGTGGTTTGGCCAATATTCTTTGACTATTGGCACTCCGTCCCATCCTTCCTCACTATCAAGAACTATTAGTTTAGGTGAATGTGTCCCATTGTTCTCTAAAGTTTCAAACTCATGCTTCTCTTGTGTTTTTTCTCTGAGGGTCTTTGTCTCTTGCTGGCTTCCCTATGATTTTCAATTGAGGTTTCTATTTTTTCAGCATGGTTTGCATGATTTGCACCAGGTTTTTAAAGCCTCTAATTTAGTTGCTTCCATAGTAGGTGTTGTATATTTTTTCCATTTGGTTTCCAATGTTTGATCGGATTTTAATCCATCTTGGAAATCTTGCAACAAGGGCGTGTTGATTCTTTTGTAAATTTTATGAACCAATACCAATGCTGCCAATTTTGGTTTCTATTCCTTGTTGGGTTTGTCCGATGCACTTGCATTTTTCTATTTATTCCCCTTGGCTTGTGCCCTTCTAACTACTCAAATTGGAATTGTAGGTTCCCTTTTTGATGAACTACTTGGCACTACTTGAACTACATTTATGGCAGTTTTCCCTTTCTTCGCATAGTTCTTAGGAAAGTCTTTAAGAAAATGTCCACAATTTCAAGAAAGTGTTCAAAATTTCAATGACACACTCCAAAGTATACCTCTATAGGTTTTGCATTCTTATATGGCTCTAGATAGTCATTTTTCCAATGGTCATCCGCCCCGTAGTTATGGAAATTTATGGCTTTTGGTTTGGGTACGGGTTTATCATAGGCAGTCTAGCTCCCTAGCTTGCAATGAAGTAAATTGGTGTTGTGTCTGTAGGTGTTTGGCACATGGGTTCTATAGATATTGGATTAGGTTTATTATACCACTCTTCTTCTACCCCCATAATTACTGAACTTGTTTCAGGGTATGGTGTAACAGGTACTAGAGCCTGTTCCTCCACTTGTCCCTTGGGAAACATATACTTGACTAGTATAGCATTATTCTCTGAGAGTGGTGGTTGTTAGCCTAATACTGGTTGTGGTCTCTCCATATTCATGGGAGATCTTTGCATTGTCACTACATTTGGTGGGTATCTATACATGGGTTGTCCCAATGGCCTCATTGGCACATACTATGGACATTTCCATCATATTTTGGCTTGTAGTAACACTCATTTGTCTCATGGTTTGTCCATTTGCCTTCAATGGAACACCATTCCAATCTCCTTTGTTGTCCCATAGGTTTCCGTGGGGTTGGTCCCTGCCCCTGACCTCTCATATGAATCCTTTGCATGTTGGTCATCAAATAGTTCATGCGTTTAATCATGTCTTCTACAGCATTGGTAGGAGCTGCAACAACTATTCCTACTTGTGCTGGCACAGAGGATGCAGTTTGCTTACTGTGTGTATCTTTACCAATGCTCTCCTCGTTGAAGATCTGGCAATTATCATTCAAGTCAATCACATCCTGACTGCATGCTTCCCAAGTCATGTGTTTTTTACTATACAAGATAGCATGCAGCTCTTTGTTTAATAATCCCTCTAAAAACAGTGAGACAGGTATTTGTGCAATTGGGATCTCCAACCCCGCACACCTGTCTATATATTGTCTCATCCGACTCACACTATCGCTGACAGTCTCTCCTTGTTTTTGTTTGGAACTGTAGATTTGTGCTACAGTAATATGCTTGATCCCCATTTTTGAACAAGCAGCAACAAATCTCATTTCCAAAGTTGATAAATTGGTTATCGATCCAGGAGTTATGGTTTGAGACCATGTTAAAGCTTTGCCCTCTAAGGTCATTCCAACCCCCTCAAAATATGTATGGAAGTCGATTATGCATTCAACTCTCAAAACCTATCTAAAGCTCGCTAATTGGTCATACGGATTCCTTTGACCCACTGTACTTTTTGACCCATTTTTGGAAGTCTGGTGGTATCACTCTATGGTTATGTTCAGTACTCGTTCTCTCTCTTCTAGCAGGCCTTTCTTCAATTAAACCTTTAAACCAACTGTTTGGTAGATGTGACTCAGGTGGACCTCTCCTTGTCCTAGAGTCACTCATTCTTTCCTTGTTAAAGGTGGTTCCTGCATTACTCCCCTTGGTTCCATCATTGAGGTGGATTCCCTTGGCTATGCTTCTTCTTGATGATCATACTATCATAGGCTCTATCATTTGGTCCTACATTCTCTTCAGTTTCTTCCGAGTTTCTTATACCATTCCTGTAATCATTTCTTGGATCAAATAATGTTCGTGGTATCTGGTTTGTTCAATCTCCTTCGGAGTCATCATAACAAAATTGTTGTTATAACAATCCCTAAAGGGATGGCAAGTAGTTTTGCTAAACCCTTCTCCTTGATCTTGAAAATTTACACGATCTTTAAGGGTGTCAACTGGCATGGGTAGTCCATATTAGATATGTGACATTGTTTGATTCCCAACGATAAATTCCAAGCTTGGGGTTGTTAGTAGGTATGCATTTGAAAGGTTTGGTATCTATCAAGTCATATTTTTATAATTCTAGCACATGAGGTCATTCTTTCATAGCCTTAATAGGAACTAAAGTATCAACCTCCAATCCCCATTTTTCTATTTAATCAAGATCCTGTATCTTGAGGTATTGCATCCCATTTTGGTCCATATAGAAGTTGTCTTTGTTTGTTTTCCCTAACTCCTCTTCAAAATTGATGGAATGGTCATTTATCCTTACTCCTACTCTCTCCTAAGGTACCCAAGTTTCCCAAAACTCTACAAACCTTAAGTTCATATAATTGAAAAGATACTTAAAACATGGAAAGTGCCCTAAGTTGGTTTCAGACATAGTGATTTCACTCCTTGTCTTGTCCTTTTACGCAAATTTGTAATTCCCTACACACCAACACTTCAAACCATATGTGATTCCACATGAATTGTCAATTTGAAGTCACAAAATATCTAAAAATCCCTTTCTTCAAGCACTGTAGACACCCAATATGCCCCAACATTGAAACTTTCCTCATACTATATTAGGTGTGCCTAAGATGGATGCACCTATTTGTGGAAGTAAACTCAACTTTATCACATGATGGGGTCCTCACAGCTTGACAAAGACCCTGGTCTCAATTTCACAAAATGACCTTCCTAGTAAGAGATTTATCTTCGGCGTGCCTAAGATAAATCTTTTTTATTTTAGATTTTTTTTGCCCAATGTGACTTGTGTAGGTTTCTATATGTGATTTCAAGCTTGTACAATGAATTTCACAAAATTTGGACAATTTACCAGTGTTTGGTCACCCTTTTTGGTCTTGTTGTAAAGGTTTCTAGTTTTCTTGGTGTTTTTACCCTTGTACAACTCCAAACTTGATTAAAGTTGCTTAGGATCTGTATCATGGTCTAATGAAACCTTGTGAGTTGAAAGTTTGACATAATACTCTCTCTGGATGGAATTCAATCTTTGACGCGCCTAAGATAAAACTCTACCAGATTTTCATATTTTTCAATTTTTATTTCACAGATTGATTTTTCCTCAAGTTTTAGGATTTATTCACACCCTAATTTACAGTTTTAGCCAGAATTGACTTTTCCTTTGTTAATTTTCTCAAAAGTCGGTGGTTTTTTCCAGTTTTGGGTTTGACCGGGCCTTTTAGTGATCCAATTGTTTCCAAATTCAAAGGGAGTAGTCTACTCAAGTTGGTCTCCCATTGGTCTACTACCTTGCTAGTTCAGTTTGTCAGTATCAGTCCCAGAAACCCTCCGTCTACCTTCAACGTGGCTAGGATAAACTTGGTAATTTTTGGGTTTTGTTTAATGCACCTTGGACTAGATGCAATCCTAATGGTTTTCTACTTACCCTACTTTTGCTAAACATAAAAAAGAGTGAAAAAGCGAAAAGTTCAACTTTGAGCCTCAAATCTCTACTTTTTACTTAGGTGATACCCTTACCGACCACTAGCTAGTCTCAAATATCCTTCATTTAATCCCTCCTATTAACTAAAGCTCTGGAGGTCCTTACCGCGTATCCCTACTCTTAAGTACCTTGGTGGTTGCCAAAGGAGAAAAGGTTGGTACACTTTACTTGTGTACTATCAACACACAGTCTTCAACTTGTGCAATAGCTGCAGAAGTTGAGAGTACGGTGTGGCACTATCAGCTTGGGCATATGAGTGCCAAAGAAATGCAAATCCTTCAATCTAAGAAGCTTCTTCCAGGTTTGAAAGAAGTGGATTTAGAGTTCTGTGAAGATTATGTTTATGGCAAACAAAAATGGGTAAAATTTTAAAAAGCAAAAAATGAAAGAAAAAATTAAAAACTTGAATTAGTTCATTTTGATTTTTGGTGTCGTGCAAGGACAACTTCCCTTGGTGGCTCACTGTACTATGTAAGATTCAGATTCAACTAGGAAAACATGGATTTATGTAATGAAGAATAAGTTGGATGTGTTTTTCATATTTCAAAGGTGGAAAGCCTTTGTAGAGAATGAAGTGGGTACCAAGGTTAAATGCCTCAGATCCGACAATGGAGGCAAATATTGCAGCCAGGTTTTTGTACTAGCAATGACATTCAGAGGCAAAGGACAACCCCAATGACACCTCAACATGATGGAATTTTGGAAAGGATAAACATGACAATCATGGAGCAAGCACGAAGCATGTGGATACATGTAGGCCTACCGCTTCATCTTTGAACAAAAGCAGTAAGTACGTGTGTGTACTTAATCAATCGATCACCCTCAACGACATGGGATGGGGGAGTTATAGAAGAGTCCTGGACATGTAAACCGGTGAATTATACCTTTCTCAAAGTGTTTGGGTGCGAGGATTTCATGCACATAGATAGAAGCCTAAGGTCAAATCTAGATGCAAAGTCCAAAAAGTGTTTTTTTATCATTGGCTATGGAGAAGATGACTTTGCGTATCGCCTATGAAATCGTGAAGATGGTAAAATGTTTAGAAGTAGGGATGTAATTTTCAGCGAACAAAATATGTACAAAGATTACTTAGAAAGAAAACAAACAAAAGAAACAAGTGATGAGTACATGGAGCTTGAGGATGGTGAAGACTCAAGGAGTGCAAACGGTGACAATGTGCAGCAACATCAACCAAATGAGGAGCCTCAACCTATTCCCCCAAGATCTACAAGAGCAAGTAGACCTTTAGAAAGGTTTGAACCATCTCTTGGTCTAGATTCATATGAAGAAGCTATGCAACACAAATCCAAAGAAGAATGGATAAAGAGCATGCAAGGGGAGATGGACTCATTACATATCACAACCAAACATGGGAGTTGGTTGAGTTTCCTAGAGGTAAACACGCATTGCAAAACAAATGGGTGTATAAGTTGAAGAAAGAAGAAGGTGGGAAGAAAAGTTACAAGTCGAGACTTGTGGTAAAAGTGTTTTTTCAAAAGAAAGGTATTGACTTCAATGAAATATTTTCTCCTGTTGTAAAAACGAGCTCAATTAGGCTTGCCTAAAGCCTTGTGTCTATTCATGATTTAAATCTTGATCAAATGGATGTAAATACGTCATTCCCTCACGGTGCCTTAGAGGAGAAAATTTCACATGCTTGTTAGCGGGTCACCGCGACAGACTTCTACAGCATAGCTATTTGTACTAACATAATATCAATATGCAAGGGAGCGACTTGGGATGGGGCACAGAGACTTAATGAGAGTGTCAACCTCATTAAAGTGAACTCAGAGGGCTACTCATTATACAACAAAAGCAAATCAACCACTTCCTAGTCAGAAATTCCGTATGCAACCAATCTCACCGCTCTAGGTCATCACGCCTTTTCGGCATCCAAACAAATTTGGAATGCAACAAAAATTAAGGGGAAGTATTAAAACACCTAAGGGCACAATCCTATCAAGTTATGCAACCATCTGGGAAGGTACATAAATCGCGATCCATCACAAAAAATGTGCAAAAAACTGAAATAGAACTACTCGAAAAGGTCCCCTTTAAGCATAGAAACACTTGTCCATGGTCAAAACATAAAAAAACAACCATTTTAACCTTCAAATCAATGTATTTAGCTCGCAAGCAATGTGTCGTGAACCACAACAGAATTGAGGATGGCTATACTTAAACTGTAGAGCAAGAGACAAGAAACACAATGTGCTATTGGAAAATGAATTATGATTACTAGTCCAGGAGAAAAGAGGATTACAATTTGTAGCACTAGGAAGATCTCATAGTGAACGTTAAAAAAACTCCTTCAAGCTAAAGATATCTCATTTCTCTAAAACTAAGGGTTTTGACTTAAAGGCTAAGAGAGATTTCCCACGGCCATTCAACCATTTACAAGGCTGTAGACTCAGAGAGCTCGAGAGGGGTTGTCAAGATATATTACAAATACAAATAATCATAAGCTGAAGTACACGGTTTCATTTGCAAAATTGAGTGAGTGTTAAAGAATTTGGTGTGCATCCACCTATCACGTGTCAGATTTCTGGATCCACCAAACATTCCCCCCTTCCTATTCATTGCACGTCCTTGTGCAATCTGTGTCTGAGCGTAGTCTACCGTCTTTTCTCGAGCGTCACAGTGAGGTGCCTAAACTTTTGCGCTCTTGCCGCAATCTCTACTTTTGTGGCTAGCTCTCTGAAAGGGTTGTTGATGAGAGTACTTTGTTATGCTATGTGGTGTGCTGGCAGATCGTTTGTCATGGGATTGAATATGGAGAAGTCCACTTCAAAAAAGCTGGTCATGAATGCCTCCTCAAAAGTCTGCATGTAGTGAGAGGGCAAGAACATGACTCTTGCATACAATCCCATGACGAAATTCTTGCTGGGGATTTTGTCCCCATATTCCAGCAAAGCTCTCTTGTGCCTTCCACAAAAATTTTCTAGAGATACTCTACTGCTTCTATATCACTGAAAGTTGTTATGCAGGTGATTAACATCTTGGCAATCTTCACAAGCATCTGGCATGCGAGATCTGTTATCTCCTTCATCATGTTGATGACCCCTTTGCAATTTTGAACCATGTATTTGTCGAACGGTCATTTGTTATTGATTGGATTTGTGATAACTAGGTAGTTCAGCACCACAGGCCTTTTGCTTTGCCAAGAGTAAAAGCTGTGCTAGGATTGCCCTCGCTTGATGGGAGAGTAAGTTGGGTCGATCCTAAGATGTTGTTGGTCTTTGCTCAAACCATTTTTTTTGCCAGAGGGGTTGATTGTCAAAATGATCGTCTGAATCTGAATTGCCGTGACAGGAACATCCCTGTAGTCCCCTCGACTGTTCGGTTCAAGTTCTGGTAGCATTCTTTGCTGCCATAATCTAACCTCTTGCCGCATCAGTGGCAGGGCAATCATCTCATGCCCGAGGTTTTTTACCACCTTATCTGGAGTAATAATGAGGAGGGCAATATATTCCAACACTTTCAATTCATACTGCAGATATTCCTTGTAAGAAGGGTCTTTGACTTCTGAGATCCAGCGCTAAATCTCACCCTTGGCCAAATCCAAAATGGATATTGTGGCTAGATACGCAGATTCCTGCGTTGCTTTTATAGTGATTGTAGTTGGCACCTCTATTTGGTGACCCTCGCATGTGGACTGCTCAAATCCTCCTTCTTTCTCAAAGTCTACTGGGGCCATTTGTTGATGCTTTGCCTGATTGGCCCTCAGAATCTCCAAATCCCCCGTGCCTCAGCCAACTGCTTCCTTAATTCTTCAATTTCTTCATCTTTGGCTCATTGTAGGGCCCTATGTCCTACTGTCATGATTTGTCTATCATACTTTTCCTGAGCCAGGGCTTCTTTCAGATCTTTAACCTCTTGGTTAAAGGAGGCTGATCTTGCAGTCACAATTGAGTCTCTTATATGGCAAAGAGATGATTCAGAGTCCTGGTAACCACAACATATGACTCTTGCAGCTTTTCATTATGTTCCCTTTCTTTGGCTAGTTCCTCCTCAAGGTGTTTCTGCTGGACTTGCAGTGCAGAGTTTTCCTTGTTAAACTATTGCACCTCCTTCTAGTAGTAGGCAGCATTTTCTTGTTCCCTTTGCAACTCATATTGGTCTTGGAGCTGTGCTTTCTCTAAGTTCTCTAATCTTTGCTTTAGCTGCAAGCATATTTAGCTTCCTTAGACGCGTCTCTTTTAGTATCTTCCTATTCAAGCCCGTGTAGGTTGTAAAGAGCCCTTTGGCATTGAAACTTGAGCTTGATCTTCTCCAAATGTGCATCAATGTCAAATGACCTGACCATTCTTGCTCCTTCTTCCATTACAGCTTGTGCTCTTGGTTTTTATTGGCTTTGTTGACCTTAATCTGATGTTTCAACCTCATCTGTCGTTTATTCTTTCAATTCCAGTTCTTCTAAAGCTGCTAAAGTTATGGTAGGATTTTGTTGTATCACCTCCTTTTCCTAATCAGTCGTTTCTTTCGACTGCCTCTTCTCCGCTCCTTGATTTGGTAGGTCTTCCACCTTTTTCTTTCTCTTTTATTGCACTCTTTGAAGGGATGCCAGTGTCCTTAGGAGAATTAAACTTCTGACCCTGCTGGTCAAGCGTGTATTGCTCTTTCTTTCCTTGTGAGGTATTGTCCTCTTTTTTAGTTTGAGTAAATTCGTCGGATGATTCAAGATCATCGACGTGTGGTTTCTCTGCTTCTTCTTTCTCCCTTAGCTCCATCTTTTGCTTGATCTCGTTATGTATTTGTTGCCGCATGGTGCTCGCAATCTCTCATTTTTCCTCGGCTTCCTGTCTTTTCTGCTGCTTGATCTTTTCCAGAGTAGCTATCTGCCTGCGTAGCAGTGGAATATTTTCTTTTTCTTCTTCCTCTTTTTCATCGTTAGCTTTTGTTCCTTTGGTTTTTTTTTTCTTCGTGCTTCTCTTGACGGCGCCTTTCCCTCAACGCCTGTGCTTCTTCTATTGTCCTCTTGGCATGAGTAATTGGGATAACTTTTGCCACACAGGCAGTTTTCTTCCTCAATCGTGTATGTCCTAGAGAGTACCGATTGTGGTGCTCCTCTTCTTAAGATTGGTACTCCGAAGGAGTGTATCTTTGTTGGGACCCAGTTTCCTGGCTACTCTGACCATCCGACTCTATCTTTTCGCTGTCTGAATCTCTTATGGTTGTGCTTTTCCTTATTTGCTTAGCTTTTGGTGTTGGCCTGGTGAAGGTCCGGCCACAAGTCTTATTGCTCTTTTGGACTTGTGAATCATATCTATCAGCACTTCTGTGGGTGGTAGATCATCAATCATCCCTAATGCTTGGTAGGCAATGCGTGTCAGTATTGGTCCCGCATTCATGTAGGTCTTTTTTTTTTGGCTCCCCCTTAGGTTTTCTTCGACAATGTTGTCGAGGAGGTAGTTTTCAAAATTGCAACTGACCACTCTTCTCTCTTTCAAGCCCATTTCCATTACTACTGCTATGTGCAATAGCGGTTCTGTATATCTTGGTGGCTTCTGCACTTTGAAGTGTTGCAATATAAAGCACAATGGCAATTCAATCTCCGAGTATATCAAATCTTGATATATCATCTTGTGGCCTCTTTGCTTCAGGAAAGCTTTGTCGTTATCTAGTGCCTTGGTCTTTTGCAATAGATTGTGCGTCCCTTGCTTCAAGTGGATGGCTTCATTGATTATTTCTATCGCAATCTTAACCTTGACTACTGCCCCATCTTAGTCGAAGAGGCTTCCCCATTGTATTGAATTGAACTTATGAGCTAATGATATCTTCTGAAGTGCGTTCCCAAGGAAGTAATCGTAGGAAGTTGTCTAACCGTGGGCATATGTCCCCTGCTTGCACTTTTGGATTTTGGTGTAGTGTCCACATTTCTTGTGGGAATATAGTGTCCTTCACTATTTCTTCATCTGCGGCTTGAACCCTTCTGATGAAGAGGTTAGCCGGCATTGCTTTGAGTACGTGTTCTGTGATATGATCCTTTTCATTTGAGGAGATATCTTTTATCTCATAAGGCGCACTATTCCACTCCCTTTGTGCTTTCTTGAACATACTGGATCAAATGGCATGGGTTTTTCTTTGATTGGACAAAAAGGTACATGGATCGCACATAGATTGCGATCCATGTTGGGAGGAATTTTGATACAATTTCTTTGCACATATGTTCCTATAGGTCTTTCTAGTACGCTAGTGAATTTTTTATATAGATTTGGACATTTTTTTCCTTAGTTTGCCCCATTTTCTAGTTTATGGCCATGTTTTTTCTGTTTTGACCATATCTGTTTATTGGGACCATTTTTGGGCACATGATTTGCCTGATATCTGTCATTGCCTAGATTCCCAATGATTTGGGCCTGTAGTTCATAGATTTGCCTCACTCTCTATCGAATTCCAGGAGAATTTGAATCCATTTGAGGAGACAAATTGATTCCGGCAAATTTCACCATTTTGCAAGTAATCTTTTGCTTGGTTTTGATCCTACAAACATCCTTAAGTTACATTTCCTTGTTGATAGGCATTGAGGAGAGTGTGAAATCTCCTGATTGGCTTAAACCAAATTACTGCATAGAGAGGAATAATTAAAAAGGGAAAGGGACCTTAAGGGAAAGAGCGGGATATAAAAACCATCGGTTATACCATCGGGAGGATATATCTTCGTAGACAAGGTTTTTGAACCTTTGGATGCAATTTTAAAAGCTTACAAGTTAAATCCTAACCATACCCAAGAGGATAGATGGTTAATCTACCCTCATCCGGGCTATGAAAAGGAGAGGCTAAAGATGTGAAAGGAGCTCATCCAACCCGCTCAAGCGCTTATAAAACCACAAGTCCCAACTGCTCCAAAAACTCAGGTATTGAAAAAATTCAAGAGTTAGAGGGGGGAGGAATTGAAAAGGAAGACCAACCAGATTTTGTAAATGAAACACCATTGGATACAAGGTTGGCAACCAATACAACAGATGGAATGTACTCACAAGCACCACTGCGAATTCCGGAAGTAGAAGAACAATGGCCTCAGGAGCTATGGGAACATATCAGGAATAGAAAAGATGAAAGTGCTACACTTCTGTGAGCTCCTATTCACAGAGATTCACTTGGAGCATAAGCTCTGTCCAAATGAAATTCGATCATTGTATGGTGGTGCAGGTACAACAATATTGGAAGACAGTAAACCGCAGTCATTTAAGACATTACCTTCATTTATTGGTAACCATGAAACTTGATCGGAGGTGAAGAAAGTAACGTCTCAATGGAAAACCAATCCTAAGATTTGTATGCTAATTCTATCAAAGTTACTGCAAATCAGACCGCATCTTTGGGAGGAGGTCGGAATTTTTTTGGAAAAAATAGGGCTAATAATTCCGCCACCCAAGGCTTCTCCAAAAACACTGCAAACACAACCCTTGAAACACACTAAACATGATCCGGTACCAGTGAACAAGGTTGGGGATTATTGGTGAAGGTGAAGAAGGAAATACTACCCTGCAAGTGGAGTACAGAGAGGTTAAATCAATAGAAATATGGGATAGTGGGGCTAGAATAGCCATAGCTACCAAAGCAATGTGGGAAAAATGGGGGAAACTTTCTCTCCGAAAGACTAGAATGAAACTTCAGTTAGCATATGGGTATCTGAAAAGACCAATTGGCATCCTAGAGCAGATTGTGGTAACCTCTTGCGGAATGGCATATGAACACATGTTTGCTATTATGAATTTGGACGAGAACAACAATTTTGACATCATATTGGCAGACCATTCATGCGCCAGCTCAAAATGGTACAAGATTGGGGTTACGACTATATCTATCTAAGGAACAAGGATGTCACCACAAAAATTAGTGTCACAGGTCATAGCTATAGAGATGTAGAACGAACCCTAGGAGAAGACCTGAACTCCACAGCTAACCAGGAAGGGGGAATACCGGCTTGGTTGCAAAACAAAGCTCACCATTTAGATAGGAGAAGCTTCCGAAGGTGGAAGTAACGTTTAAAAAGGGAAGATTTCATTCTTGATAGGACTACACAAGACGAGGCATATATACCAGAGCCTTTTCCAGAAGAGATGTTTGAACCTTTTAGATGGCAACAGATATTAGCCACTCTTGATGTTTGTGTAAATGAAGTGACCCTCACCAAATTTTTCAATGAAGAAGGATATGATATCATTTCATTCTAGATGATGGGTGTCAGCCTAGATATGAAATTAGAATGGGAAGTCCCTGACGAGGAGGGGGTTGCCGAGTGCCGATGCATAGTGGATAAAAACTCAGTAAGAGACCTCGACCAAACGGACGAAGAAGATTTTCAAGACTCGACTGATAAGATATTATAGGACAACGTAGACGACAAGATGTCTAGTAGCTCAAGTTAGAACATCAAACAGAAGGATTGACGGGTAATCTACTATGATTTTCCAAACCAAAATCCTCGAAGACAACCGAAACAAGACTCAATACCTCTGTTAACTGACAAAACATAGTACTTAAGGTTAGTAGAAGCAACTAATTGCCTCAAAGACGGGATATCAAAGAGGTATATGAAACCTGACTCAACTAAAAAAAAAAAAAAGAATGCACGAAAATCAAAAAGGAGTGCAAGCTCAAAAAATCGATGAAGTTGTCCAAAATGGAGTGCAAAATCAAATACAATGAACTGAAAAGAGCTTTGAAGGAAGTTTGGACAACAACAATGGAAACAGACGAGGAATCAAACTATGATAAATTCAATGCACCTTCCCACTATAAGAAGTATACTATGCAAGATAGAAAAATCGTGGTGCAGAAACCCAAATGAGATCCCAAACAGCCAAGAACTTCATATGATGGGCCTGAAAAAGCAAAATGTATCAACTTAGTAGAACCAAACGAGGAGCCTAAACTGGCATACATCACGATGGACCTCAGTGAAGAAGAAGAGAGGCTTCTAGTTGATACGCTCAGACAATACAAATATGTCTTTGCATGGTCATACAAATATCCAAATGGGATAGATCCTAAGATCTGTTAGCACACAATACCCCTTAAGAGTGATGCTAGACCACACAAACAACGCCCTTACACATACAATGAGAATTTTGCCAAGAAAATTAAGGCAGAGATAGACAAACTGAAGGATGCCGAGTTTATCTACGAGATTGAACACACCGTGGTAGTATCCCAGAAGAATGGCAAAGTGCATGTCTATGTAAACCTCAAACAGGTAAATGTAGGCATCATCAAGGATAACTATCAACTGCCAATAACGGATCATGTTATTGAGAGGGTAGCAGGGAAAGAGGCCTATAGTTTTCTGGATGGGTTCTTAGGCTACAATCAATTGACAACAATTAAAGCGATATATCAGCATAAGACAACTTTTGCAATAGAGTGGGGTATATTTTCCTGTAAAGGGTAATGCCTTTTGGCAAACAAATGCCCCTACTACATTCCAAAGACTAATGAGTCATGTATTCAAGGAATATCTCAGATAATTTCTAGAGATATAGATAGATGATCTTTGTGCTCATTCTCATCAAAGAAGTGACCACATAACTCATATAGGAAAAGTCTTTGAAAAGTGCAGAACATATTGTATTTGCTTAAACCCTGAAAAATGTGTCTTCATGGTAGTAAGGTTAAATTTTGGGCCACATTGTGTCAAAAAACAAAATTTTCACTAATCAAGAGAAGGTAAAAATAATTTCCACACTACCGAGACCAACGAAGATGAAGGAACTGCAGGCATTTATGGGGCATTGTGGATACTACAGGCACTTCATATAAATGTATGTTGTAGTAGCTAAGCGGTTGTATGCCCTCATTGCTAAGTTTGAGCCAGGAGAGAAGAAAATGGATTTTCCCATTTGGTACTCTAGCCGACAGCTAAGCAATGTAGAGAAAAACTATACCACTATGGAAAGAGAAGGTCTAGGAATGATATATGCTATTAAAAAATTTTGACACTACCTTCTTGCAAACAAGTTTGCTTTCTTTGTGGATCACCAAGCACTACTATATCTAATAAACAAACCTTGCAACACTGGAATAATTGTTCGCTGGTCTATACTATTTCTTGAGTTTGACTTCATGGTAGTCGTAAAAAAGGGGACTACACACACACGAACAGATCATCTTTCATGACTATTTCATGGGGAAGCACCCGAGGGTATCGATGATGATCTTCCTGATTCATGTCTGTTTAACATCGAAATCGCCCCAAGATGGAGCGAAGAGGTCATTCCTCTACTCACAATCGGGTCGTTACAGGTAGAAAGACAACCATCAATTATATATCAAACACAAAATCTCCAGCTTTTAGCGGGACAAATTGTACAAACATGGTAAGGATGGGATATTGAGACTAGGTGTACAGTCCAAAGAATCCATCTACTACCTCAGACATTCTCATATACAAAATACGGGGTCTCACAATGGAGAAACGCAGAGAGGCCAATGGCTAGAGAGACTGGGAGTCTATTGGCCAAACATGGAACATAGTATACATACATATGTAAAATCATGTGATAGATGTACCAAACAACCTCCAGTGGAGCATGCCACCCTGTTTCGAGTAGTACAAGCACCCAAATGGAGTACTCACATAGCTCAGTACTTAAAAAATAAGACCTTCCCAGAGGGATGGGGCAAGACAAGAATGAAAACTGTAGAAGAAGAGGCCAAACACTATTTTCCCATTGCCAACTGTCATAATAATCAATATCTAATTCTCCTAAATGATTTTCTCATATTAAACTGATCATTTAATGTGGGGAAGTGCCAAGGGAGAAAAAGCTAGAATATTGGTTAAGTTAGCAGACCAGCCACAGTAGGGATCCAAAGGAGGGAAAATAGGGATCCAAAGGGGGGGCCATCTGCAAAAGAGCCATGTGAAACAACGGGCTAAAAAGACCCTAAGGTTCAGCCCATTAAGACTTCCAAAATGCTAGGGTTCCAAAATTCAAAGGTTGTGTCCAAAGGTCAACCTTAGGGAAAATTGGATGCTTAGTGTGTGCCCAAAAAGTCTTTCTACATCCCTACATGGGAGGGGGCGAGCCCCAAAGCTAGGGGATGAGAGAGAAAGCCACACACACACACACAGGCTCCCTTTACACAAAGGGAATGAGGGACACATGTCAGCTCCCTAGGCCAGATGCCCACAAGGTATGCCCAATTCCTATTGGAAGACCCTTGAAGTGGACCAATGAGAATTAGGCTAGAGTAAATCTAGTTTAATTAATTTAAAAACATTTAATAAAAGAAACCAATAAGAATTAAGTGTTCTAGAAGACTATTGGGCAGTCTCCCAAGGGGTCCAATGAGCATTCAGGAGCCCCATGGCTTGCCTGATTCCTATTGGCCAGGAGGCAAAGGGGTCCAATGAGAGTTTAGTTTAATTATTTAATTATCTAAAGCTCTCACAAAAGGGGAAAGGGGGACACATGTCAGAAGGCTATCACTTATGCTGCTTAATCCCTATTGGCTTGACCTGGGGAGGTCCAATGAGGCAAAAGCCAGACTAACTTAGCAGCTAGGGCTCGCCCAAGAGAGAGAGGGGGCTGATTTTTGCTTGGCATTGACACTCACACTCACACAATTGACCATGTGTGAAGGGAAAATACTCTATCTCCTCCCAAGCTTTAATGGAGAGCTCATCACCTACTCCAAGCTTGTGAGATAGAAGCCTACATCAACACTCTCTTGGCATGTGGATGCAAATCCAACCAAGAGCCAAGATTCAATGCATGCTCATCTTCTCTACCAAGCTAATTACTAAGCTAAGCTATGCTAATATGAGTGATTATGTGAGGAGATGTACTTCTTTCTCGTAAGATACTTTTTTTTTCCTCTCAATCTACTCTCATACCCTGCTAGCTCTCACCATCTTCGAAGGTGTGTGAGGTCTTGGGTCTGAGAACGGGGATAATTAAAGTTGTGTTTGATTAAGTGTTTTGCTTGGTGTATGAAGCTTCCATCTTCATTGCACTAGCTAGTCTTGAAGGAACACGAAGAATTGTATTGTAGAATGTCTCTCTTGATGGGAGAAACCATAATACAAAGCCTTTTGGAGGGGGGACCGGCTCCATGCAAATCCGGTCCTCAAATGTTGTCAATAGCTTAATTGCTCTCTCTTTTGAAAGTATTGTCGATGCTATCTAACTAGGTGTTATGCTTTTTGTTGCTCTCTCCACCCAAGCACTCTTGTAATTCTCATTAGGAATCTATTCTAATGAAATGCCCACTATGTTCATGCTAATTTCCGCTACAAATAAGATTTTAGGCCATTAAATGTTACATTGGTATCAGAGCTCAAGGTTTCTCTTTTCTTGCTCAAGAAGGGAGGTCCTCAAGCTAGCTACAAATGGTTGGTATTATTAATTGCCTGTGAGTAAGTAGAATAGGGATTTTTCAGCCTTTCAGTGCGCCTGCCTTTGTGCAGTTAACGGGGCATCACCGTCGAGAGCTATGGTCTTAATAGTGGAGTCCTACGGGGCTTGCCTACGGCTTAACCACTATTGAGCTATTAGAAGCTTGACAGGAGCCGGTGCTGTTTTGGTGTCGAAAGACCCTCTCTTCTATTCCTTGCAATTAATGGTATTCAAGCCGTGGGTACAGTAGCTTGAGTGCTTTTTCTAAAGGGGTAAAGAGGAGTAGCAACTAGGGCTTGAAGTGCCAAAGTACACCTAAAAGTTGTTAGAATGGCTGACAATATTAAAGAGAGTGAAATTAATGTTGATAACTTTGATTTTGCTCATGAGCAAGCTACTAATGATGCTTCAATGCTTGTTAATTATCTTGTTTCTAGGCTTCAACAAGCCATGGGCAATCCATCTCTCCAAAGTGAAGTGCAACGGCAGCTCCGTGCTCACGGGATTCTCCAAGTTCATCACCATGACGAGAGAACACCTAGGAAGCCTCCTTGTGAGACTACCAAAAGAGGTCTCTCTCCGATTCGGGAAGAAGAAGAGAATCCATATGAAGGGCTCAAGAACTTACTTCTTGATGATGCATCTCCTTCCCAAAGGAGAACTCAAGAGCCTCCACCGAAGGAACGAGAAAGAAGCGAGTCTCCCGCCACCTCGGCGGAGATGGCTCCACGAAGACGGCGGGCTAAACGCTCTCCATCACCACCAAAGCGGAGAAGACCCTCACACTCTTCTCCACGCCATAATTCAAAGAGGGATGATAAAAAGCAAGAGAAGAAAAATGCGAGAAAGAGGACACCCTCTTCTCCATCTTCTTCATCCTCTTCCTCTTATGAAAGCTATGGTGAAGACGACAAAGATCAAGACAAGAAAAAGGCGAGAAAGAGGTCACCCTCTTCTCCACCTTCTTCAAATCCTTCATCTTCTGAAGAAAGTGATGGTGCAACTTTTGAACCATCAAAAAGAAGAGGCCATAGGAAATCCTATGCCGCATGGAAGAGGTCGTCCAAGCTGAAGAAATTCAAAGAGGGAGGGAAGAGCATCTCTTTCCTTACCTATGATGGCACCTTCGGTGCTATAGACAAAGTTTTGGCCTTTATCCAGCAATTCGATGCGGCGTTTGGAGATGAGGGCTTCACGGAGTCCTCTAAGCTACTCCATGTAGCTATGCACTTTCAAAAGTCCGCCAGACAATGGTGGTCTAGCCTACGAGCCAACGGTGAAGCTCCACGAACATGGAAGGCTTTAAGAGCTTCCATTATGAAGCAGTTTTTGGCCACCGATGCCAAAGACAAAGTACTCACCGAATGGCGAAGCTTAAAGATCTCTGCCAATGAATCCATCCACAAATATGTAGACAATTTTTGGGACCTACAACTCAAAGCCACTGTCTTCAAAAAGTTGGATTTTGGAGAGCAAAAGCAACAATTTTGTGCGGGCTTAACCGAAGAAATGGCGGAGTATGTCAACTCCCAAAGGCCACGTACCATATCGGCGGTAATACACCATACTATGGTGGCCTCGCGAATCAATTTCCAAACGGGGGGTAAAAGAAATAATAAGCCCCCGGAAAACAAAGGTACCAATGAGCCTAAGGGGAAGGACAATGTCCAAAAGTCTCCTAAGGGCAATTCCAACAAAGCTAAAGAGAAGGGAGTTTACAAAGGAAAGAATAAACTCTCTCCTGAAGAGCTTGAGCGTTATCGTAAAGATAACCGGTGTTTCAAGTGCGGCGAACAAGGGCATGCGTACCGCGCTTGTCCCCAAAAGAACAACCGCCAAGATCCTCCTAGAGCTTCTTTGGTTGAAATCCAAGAGGAGGAGATTCACCAAACTCACCACAAAGGATCTCCTCTATGCCATGCTTGGGGAAAGGTAAGAGAACATGATGCTTTTATTCTCTTTGACCCTGGTTCTACTCACAATTTCATATCTATGGAGTTAGCCACCAAGCTAGGCATACAATCCTACGAGATGGGAGATATCCTACCCGCAGACAGTGCCTTCAAGGGGCAAGAAGCTTCAGTCACTCCCTTAATCGGGAAATTGAGGCTTCATGTCCAAGGCTATGTGGACAAAGAGGATTTCTTTATCTCTCCTCTCAAGCATGAGGATGTAATCCTAGGGGCACCATGGTTTGACCGTCTGGCTGCCCATGTTAAATTTCCTGAAAGGAGAATCTCCTTTAAGTTCAGGGAAAAGGACATGTATATAGATGCTAGGGAGATGGGTAACACCATCCCCATTGTACATACACCAGCTTTCAACAAGTCAATAAAGAGCTCTATTTCCGTGTACATGATTTTTGTTAAAGATTCTCAAAATGAACCTAATGCTTTAGCAAAAGAAAATAAAAGCAACCAAAAGGAATTAGAGTTATCCAATTTTCTCAAGGGGTTTCAAGATGTCTTTATTGACGACATCCCTTCTGAGCTACCTCCTAAACGAGGTAATGACGACCATGCAATTGAACTTCTTCCAGGAAGTTCACCGCCTAACAAACCTCCTTATAGAGTTTCTCAAGCTCAACAAGAGGAGATTATGCGGCAAGTGCATGAGTTAATTGAGAAGGGCATGGTTAGGCCTAGCTCATCTCCATTTTGCTCACCTGTGCTATTAGTGCAAAAGAAAGACGGCACATATCGTATGTGTGTCGACTATAGAGCACTAAATAGGATCACTATCAAGAATAGGTTTCCCGTTCCACGGGTAGAAGACCTATTTGATAAGCTACAAGGATCGACCTACTTCAGTAGGATTGACCTAAAAAGTGGCTATCATCAAATAAGGATAGTTGATCAAGACATTGTAAAGACCGCATTTCGTACTACATTTGGTCTTTACGAATACATTGTCATGCCTTTTGGCTTGACTAATGCACCAGCCACATTTAACCGCTTGATGGAGAAGCTGTTCAGACCTCATCGAACCTTCACTGGAGTATTCTTTGATGATATTATCATCTACTCTAATTCATTAGAGGAACACAAGCAACACCTCCAGGTAATATTTCAAGTTTTAGGAGAGAATAAACTTTATGTTAATCGAAAGAAAAGTGAATTTTTCTTGCAAGAGATTCAATATTTAGGTCACATTATCTCTCAAGATGGAATCCAAATGGATCCATCCAAGTTAGAGGTAATAAAAAGGATGGCCTAAACCAAGGAATCTTCATGAACTAAGAAGCTTTATAGGTATGTGTGCATACTATAGACGCTTCATAGAAAAGTTCTCACAAATTGCGGGACCATTACATGACCTAACAAAGAAAAATGTTAGGTATACGTGGTCTGCTAAGGAGAACAATGCTTTCGAAAAGCTTAAAGAAAAGCTTATCTCTCAACCTGTGCTTACACTACCGGATCTCTCAAAACCATTTGAGGTCCAATGTGATGCTTGTGGTGATTGCCTTGGGGCTGTTTTGCTCCAAGAAGGGCACGCCATAGGCTATGAGAGTCGAAGGCTCGACCCTGTTGAGCAAGCTCTAGGCATATACGAAAAAGAACTCCTTGCAGTTCTACATGCCTTAGACTCATGGAAGCACTATTTATTGGGGACTCCTTTCATTCTGCGAACGGATCACCAAAGTCTTAAGTACTTCATGACGCAGACCAAGCTCTCCGACAAACAAATGAGGTGGGCAAATTTCCTTTCGCAATTTCATTTTCATATTGCTCACATTGCTGGCAAGCATAATCAAGTAGCCGATGCACTCTCAAGACGACCGAGAGTGAATGCGGTTTCCATAGCAACTCACAATGATCTATCTTCAATGATAGATGAGTATGCTATTGATCCCGATTTTAGAGATGTGATTTCAGCCCTTGCATTAGGGAAGAAAGAAGAACCATTTACTTTACAAGATGGTTATCTTCTCTATGGCAATAGACTATGCGTTACTAACTCACTACGTGAGAAAGTAATGTATGAATCTCATGCTCCCCCATATGCGGGGCATAGAGGGATTCAGTCTACCCTAAAGGGAATTGAAACATATTTCTATTGGCCTACCATGAAAGTGAACATACATGAGTATGTTTCCAAATGTGTGGTATGTCAAAAGACAAAATTTGATAGAGGGAAGCAACTTGGATTGCTTCAACCCTTGCCAATCCCTAATTCACCGTGGGAGAGCATATCCATGGATTTTATCTTTGGATTGCCTAAATCTATCCATGGGAATACGGGAATATGGACGATAGTAGACAGGTTCAGTAAACAAGCTCATTTTATACCTGTCAAAAAGACTATCAAAGCCCATCAAATGGCAACCCTCTTCATTTCACAAATTTTCAAGTACCATGGCTTGCCAATGTCCATAGTGTCGGATAGAGATCCTAGAATGACCAGTAATTTCTGGAAGGGTCTCTTTGAGAATTTAGGAACAAGGCTAAACTTCTCTTCGGCCTATCATCCACAAACTGATGGCCAAAGTGAAATAGCTAACCTAACTATTCTTGATCTACTAAAAGCCTATGTAACGGAAGTAGATCAAAGATCCCAATGGGAGAAGTACTTACCCTTAGTAGAGTATGCTTACAATAACACTGTACATACTTCTACAGGAAAAGCACCTTTCGAGGTAATTGAGGGAAGATCAAAAAGTCCCTTGCTACTTAAGGTACATGGGAAGATCTTCGCTGCAGATGAGTATAGCCGAGACCTACAAGAATCTTTCCAAAAGATTAAGGATGCTATCTCTATCTCACAGCAAAGGCAAAAGGCTGCTGCTGACAAGCACAGAAGATCCCAAGCCTTTAAAGAAAACGATTGGGTCTTGTTAAAATTTCCCAAGGCTCGATCAAGGCACACGACGGGCAAGAATCCTACGGGCCACCAAAAGTACTATGCTAAACTAGCAAAAAGGTACTATGGTCGCTTCCAGATTCTTAGGCCAATCAATGAGATGGCCTATCAACTTAAGTTGCCCAATCATTGGCTCATACACAATGCTTTTCATGTGAGCCTCTTGAAGCCTTACAAAGGAGAGCCACCTCAAGAACCAACTATTGAAGACCCACCGGAGATCGTGGACCACGAGGAGGTGCTACAGCCCGAGTCCATTCTCCGACATGAAGACAAGGTATTAAGAGGCGGTAAGACTATCCGACGATATCTTATTAAGTTTAAGAATTATCCTTTTGAAGATGCTAGATGGATGCAAGGCATACAATTAAAGGATAACCTAAACCTTGTCAATGCTTACAATGCTTCCCAAGAGTAAGCAAATGTACAAAATGTTAAAAATGAACAAAAATTTTTGTCTTATAAGACTCTCTTTTTCTTTATTTGTGCACAAAAATGAAGTAGTATGCATGCTTAGATCAAGTTTGCGGAGACGACGTCTCCCGAACACCAAGTAGAGCTTGTCACTCTACTATGGAAGACTGATAGGACTAATGTGCAGACATGCTTGTGGCAGCCTCAGGCTCTCAAGCGCCAAATGGACTAGTCATCCATTATGGAATGATGTCGTAGGGTAACATAGGGATCCTCTACCCGCTAAGAAAAGGACTCATGCATATGCTTTATCTTCTCTACACCATAGTCGAGGACGACTATGATTTCAAGAGAGAGGTAATGTCATAATAATCAATATCTAATTCTCCTAAATGATTTTCTCATATTAAACTGATCATTTAATGTGGGGAAGTGCCAAGGGAGAAAAAGCTAGAATATTGGTTAAGTTAGCAGACCAGCCATAGTAGGGATCCAAAGGAGGGAAAATAGGGATCCAAAGGGGGGGCCATCTGCAAAAGAGCCATGTGAAACAATGGGCTAAAAAGACCCTAAGGTTCAGCCCATTAAGACTTCCAAAATGCTAGGGTTCCAAAATTCAAAGGTTGTGTCCAAAGGTCAACCTTAGGGAAAATTGGATGCTTAGTGTGTGCCCAAAAAGTCTTTCTACATCCCTACATGGGAGGGGGCGAGCCCCAAAGCTAGGGGATGAGAGAGAAAGCCACACACACACACACAGGCTCCCTTTACACAAAGGGAATGAGGGACACATGTCAGCTCCCTAGGCCAGATGCCCACAAGGTATGCCCAATTCCTATTGGAAGACCCTTGAAGTGGACCAATGAGAATTAGGCTAGAGTAAATCTAGTTTAATTAATTTAAAAACATTTAATAAAAGAAACCAATAAGAATTAAGTGTCCTAGAAGACTATTGGGCAGTCTCCCAAGGGGTCCAATGAGCATTCAGGAGCCCCATGGCTTGCCTGATTCCTATTGGCCAGGAGGCAAAGGGGTCCAATGAGAGTTTAGTTTAATTATTTAATTATCTAAAGCTCTCACAAAAGGGGAAAGGGGGACACATGTCAGAAGGCTATCACTTATGCTGCTTAATCCCTATTGGCTTGACCTGGGGAGGTCCAATGAGGCAAAAGCCAGACTAACTTAGCAGCTAGGGCTCGCCCAAGAGAGAGAGGGGGCTGATTTTTGCTTGGCATTGACACTCACACTCACACACTTGACCATGTGTGAAGGGAAAATACTCTATCTCCTCCCAAGCTTTAATGGAGAGCTCATCACCTACTCCAAGCTTGTGAGATAGAAGCCTACATCAACACTCTCTTGGCATGTGGATGCAAATCCAACCAAGAGCCAAGCTTCAATGCATGCTCATCTTCTCTACCAAGCTAATTACTAAGCTAAGCTATGCTAATATGAGTGATTATGTGAGGAGATGTACTTCTTTCTCTTGTAAGATACTTTTTTTTTCCTCTCAATCTACTCTCATACCCTGCTAGCTCTCACCATCTTCGAAGGTGTGTGAGGTCTTGGGTCTGAGAACGGGGATAATTAAAGTTGTGTTTGATTAAGTGTTTTGCTTGGTGTATGAAGCTTCCATCTTCATTGCACTAGCTAGTCTTGAAGGAACACAAAGAATTGTATTGTACAATGTCTCTCTTGATGGGAGAAACCATAATACAAAGCCTTTTGGAGGGGGGACCGGCTCCATGCAAATCCGGTCCTCAACTGTTGTCAATAGCTTAATTGCTCTCTCTTTTGAAAGTATTGTCGATGCTATCTAACTAGGTGTTATGCTTTTTGTTGCTCTCTCCACCCAAGCACTCTTGTAATTCTCATTAGGAATCTATTCTAATGAAATGCCCACTATGTTCATGCTAATTTCCGCTACAAATAAGATTTTAGGCCATTAAATGTTACACCAACCAACTGTATACGCGGGGAAACGACAAACAACTATGGCTCTTTGCTACGAAAAGCAAATATTACGTTATCTTAGAGCAAGCACACCGAGGACAGCCAGGGGGACATTTCTCTGCTGATAAAATGGCAAAGCTCATGCTACACTCAGGCATATGGTGGCCAACCCTATTTATGGATACAAAGACCTATGTCAAACGATGTGATGAATGTCAACACACAAAACCACCCCTATGGAGAGATGAAATGCCACTCAGGCCAATGATGGAGATATGTGCTTTTGCCAAATGGGACATTGACTTTATTGGTTCCATCATACCTCTAGGATACAAGTCGCACGCACAATACATCATAGTAGCAACAGACTACATGACAAAATGGGCAGAAGCCAAGGCAACCCAAAAAAACCATGCACAAACTACAGCTCAATTCCTTTTCAAGCACATCTTTACAAGATATGGTCTACCCATAGAAATAGTGAGCGATAGGGGAACACACTTTTTAAACGACATCATTGAGAGCCTCCTTGATGAATTCATGGTGGTCCATCGCAAATAAGCACCCTATCACCCGCAGGCTAATGGGCAAGCAGAGAGTACCAACAAAATCTTATGCCCTGTACTCACCAAAATAGCCAGTGAGTCAAGAAATGATTGGGATCAAAAGCTACACGCAACATAATGGGCCTACAGAATAGCTTTTAAAACTTCCATCGGGACGACTCCCTTTAACCTGGTGTTCGGGATTAATGAAATCCTACCCATGGAATTCTTAATCAAAGCCCTACGAGTGGCAACACAATTAGGATGGACGGGCCATGAGCTATCGAAGAGACTAGACACCCTGGAACTATTAGATGAAACCCGACTTAGAGCGATAGCTGCGATATATGCTTCAAAAAACAAATGAATGCTTTCCATGATCAACATGTGACTAGCAAGGAGTTTCAAGAAGGGGAATACATTAAATAATGTATACCCTCAAATAACACTCCAAAAAACTCAAAAAGCGAGGGATGGGGCCTTTTGTAGTACATGATATATCATAAAGAGATGCCATCTAGCTTGCCACAGCGCGGGAGAGGAAATGCCTAATTGGAAAAGTGGTTGCAGATTAAAGAAATATCTTCTTTTTCTGACACCAGAAGAACTCAAAACAATGCATGCAGTAGCTGAGCACAGAAGTCAAGCACATGACATCTGGGAACAGGCACAATAGGAAGTCAAAATCAGAATATTAAAGCGCAAGGAGCAAGCAAACTTCCTGAGAAAAGCACAACAAAATGATTATATCGATACTACTCCGATAGCATCCATACAGAAGGCATGGATCTACGCATTAATTTACAACTTGCTGATGGCACCACCGAGCGAGCATTAGTGGACACCGGGGCAAGAGCTAATGTTGTTAACTACTCCACTTTTAGAAAACTCACAGAAGAACCTCTAATGCAAAACACTATGGGGTTCAAAGTAGCAAACAAAGGCACAATGGATAGTCTGGGTCACATAAATTTACCAATCACTATTGATGGAGCAGTTTATCCGCATCAATTTCATGCGATCTACAATCAAGATCTTAACGAATCAGTTATTCTGGGAGTGCCATGGATGTGCACTTATCAAGCCACGCAAAACTGGCCGGACAATACCTTACAGCTTAGACAAGAGGACCAATCTTTTTCCACAACCTTTGTATACTGCAAACCATGTATGGGAACCTCTACCATCACCACCGGCATCGGTTCCACGATATTACCCAACCGTGGTCAAGAAAATATGGGTTAAAAAATCCATTATGCAAACCAATCCGAAGAAACTGTGGATACCAAAATGACAATGCAATACAAGTCAGCCTACATTGCCTCCACAGAAATCCGACCTCGCTAAACCACCTATGGCTTTTGTTGAATGACCTAGGTCAATCCAACACCAACCTTGACAACCAAAACTTATCAAGTGGGTATGGAAACCAAAACAAACGTGCTCACACAATGCCTCTTCTACGGAATCGACAAGCAAGAAATTTTAGTGGCAACCAAAACAAAGGCCTCAAGAAAAACAACCAGCAGCATCACGACTTCTGCAGGTCACCGTCAAAAACACAGGGCATGTCTTCTACAATTACTACTATTGGGACTACACAGCTTCAATGTGACCTCGCCACAACAGCCACTGAACATATTGTTCAACACCCTCTCTTGCACAACATTTTGTTTCCCCCATGCATATCTTCCATGAGTATTATAGAGCCACATTATACGGCTATGCATAGACACGTGCTTTATTCCCATGCACTCTAATACATGTTCGTCAGGTACAACTCACTCTAGGAAGGGGAAAAAATGCGAGAGGATTATCATTTGTATATATTATTATCATATTATTTCTTTTCTTTTCTTTTTCTTTGAAACAAGTTTTTCAGAGCCTTATAAACTCTTAGCCGGCATAATCATGAGCCATACTGACACCATCTAATACCAGGTTAAGAATATGTATTTATGAGAGGTTACACTAATTTTGGCCAACTAATAATAATTGTAAATAATTTTCTTTTACAAAAAAGAAAAAAAACGACAGATAATCAACAAAAATTGATAAGTCGAGCCAAGGAAGTCGGAATTGACTTTTGAAAGCAAACATCGAAACTTCAAAGCAAGGACTTGGAACATGGAAAATATGGACAGATTCGGCACAAGTTGGATTTTGAGCCAACTTTTAAAGGATCAAAACTACAGATCAAACGCCATTTGTCAATCAAACGTCAGAATGAAGAACGGCTCGAACTATAGGTGATATGAACAACAAGATATGATCAATGGGGGTATGTATGAATGGTGCATTCCGAGTAGACTAGGAACATATAGTCAAATGGGGAAACATTAGCTCATTTGCATTTAGAGGGAGAGAGAGAGAGAGCCATAGAAGCATAGAGTTTTCGGATCTGTTTTTGTCCGGTGCCACCACCTCTGTAGCTCTTACTACACCGGATTTGACAGGTATGCTCATTAACCTTACCAAAACATGTGTGTGTGCCCGATACTGCGTCAACATTGCCAAAACAACAGACGAGAACAATGCAAAGTCACAAAATCTACAAACTAACAGGGCCATTGGAGAATTTGAAAACTCATCAAAAACCAAAAACCTTTCATCAGTAGACCCCAAATAGCTGGTAGAAGCAAGCAAGACAAAAACAGTAGCAAAAGGTGTTGGAACATGGATCACGATCCATGTTGCTCAAACCCTAAAATCACAGAAATTTGTACAGGAGCACGCAGAGGTTGCCAGGAACAAACTCCTATAGCTGGAATTTCAAAATGCATCCCAACATGAATCGCGATCCCTGTTCCTTTTTGCCAAAATCAAGGCACGAGTGGCTCACTAGCTGGGGAATGCAACAATATGACTGATGTTGCAAAAATAATCACAAAAATTGCTCTTAAGTTAATCAAATCCTCGTTGTTTGCTACCTTCAGTCTGCAAATGGTCTTTTGGTCATTTTCAAAGGGAAAAGGAGAGGATTCTAGTAAAAACTCAGGGAGAGGAAAAATGGTAGGATGCTAGCAAAACTTACGAAGTAGGGCTAAAAGCACAATTCTTGAGAATTTTCCACATTGAAGCTGAATACTGTGATTTTTGTGTTTCTTTCGATTGCTCATGTCTCCCTCGTGGGTGTTACATTGTGAATCCAAGTGTACCAATGTGCTCACAGGTGAAAGCTCTCTCTTTCTATGTAAGTTTCTCGCGATGAAGTTGTGTTTCTAGATGTTCCTGTCAGGCTAAGGGCAGGGCGAAGGGCCAGGACGGACATGCGGTCAAGGGGCGCTATATTTAGGGGCTAGGAGTCTATATATGGCACGGTTGGGTGGAGAGTTTCATGGTCCAGTCCCCCGCGGTCTTACATTGGTATCAGATCTAGGGGAGGGGAAGGCCATGGAGGAGGGAAGAAGAAGGGGCTTGCTTCTTGCATGTCAGACGTCCCCTTATTCTCATATTGGTCTCTCTGTCTCTTTAAGGGTCTCTCTCTCTCGATCTGCTTGGAGCTAGGCTACCATGGCGTGGGCAAGGTCCCTACGGGCTGCACCGAATAGGAGCTCCAACCATCGCGAGAACGGTCCCTTGCACACAACAGGGCAGGGTGTCGATCTGCAAAAAAGCCTGCATGGCTGGGTTCAACGGAAGCGCCTCCTCATGGGGAACACATCCCGTTGCAGCATCGTCAGTAGACAAAGTCGGCATGGCGCGCTGTCTTCTCTGTTTTTTTTCTTGCGCAGGCGGCCGCTGCCATCGCTGGCTTAATTTGGTTGACCTTCACACTTGGCCAAGGGTCAAGGACTTAAGTGTTGAAGAGGCTATTCACCCACAGCAAAGCCAAGCTTAACTATTTTGGAGCTGTTAGGAGGAGGGGCTTCATATTGCACGATCCTCCCTTCAGCAAATTTTTTGGTTCTTCGGACATCATTACCATGGATTTGACACACCAGCCACAATTTTGACAAGACATTGACTTGTCAAAGCATGCAAGGCGAGCAACACGATATAGACAATACTCAGTTGGACAAGGAAGGTCATTCGGGTTGCAGAATTTCAGAAGGCAGACTGGCAGCAGATTGAGTAAAGCATTAGCCATGTGGCCAATCCGACTTACAAGGGTAAGCACGATCTGCATCATTGTGGCATGTAAGGACATGCAAGTCAGTATCATGCACGGCAAGGTCGTGTTTTCTAGGAATTTCTATGGTTTTTTCGAGTTGCCGAAGCATCAATGGTGATGTAGCTCCTGCGTTCAAGAAGCTACGATGATGACGACATAAATAATATTCGTCGCTGACCTTCAAAGGCAAGGTACGATGATTTGTTGCACTTTTCTTGTTTGATTCATTCTCAGTGTGCAGCTGTTAAATGTATGCTCAAACACGGCTCACTTGGTCTTCAACCTGCTATTCTGATCATTGAGCAAGGCTCATTAAGTGCATACACCACTGTGGTGTTGAGTACACCACTCCACCCTTGCGACTTTTTATCATGCATGGCATGTATATACTTACAAGGGCAATGTCCGAAGCAAGGCTTTCAGTTTTTTCCTGCTAGCATTTGGAGTATGCTAGGAGCATATTCATTAGGGAAATTTTTACAATTGTATGGTATGACCATTTCATGGGGGTGCATAGGACGACTTCTAGTTATAGTACGGAAAGTGTAGGCAAGGCCCATAGTTTGTCATGCAAATTTCTTTCTCGCCTATCTTTCATTGGCACATCAAGACAAAGTGCTCGGCATGGCCGACCATTTATCACAGCCTGCAAAACAGATAGGAGTCTCTTTGCTTTCCGTAATCAAGTTACGCAAGTATGCATATAAGTATTTTTCTACTTTTCAATAAAAGGTACAATTGGACAAGGTCCATTCTCTGTGCATGGTCGACACTGTTGACTCTGTTTGCTATGATATCTGTCGTCAATAGCATTTATTGGCAATGTACCGGACATAGTTATCTGAAGCATGGCTTCTCCTAAGTACCTTGATAGATCACGCTCGTCAAAGGTTACATTTTGCTTCAAAGGCAAGGCCAAGGGCAAATTTTTCAGTATCTCAAGGAGATAGGCATGGCTAATTTCAGCTGTAATCGCTCGACAAGGTCGATTCTTTCCGTCATGCTATCTTTATCTCACCAGCAACATCAATTGGCTATCAGCAAGGCTTCAATTTATGTGAAGCAGAGCTTCAATTTATGCATCTTACATTGAGATTCCCCACGTAATAAAATAACCTGCAAGCATATTGCCAAATCCTTCCCAAGCAGAGCTTCAATTTACGCATCTTACATTGAGATTCCCCACGTTCGGCATATGCTATGAGCATACAAACTTGGGAAGGATTTGGCAATATGCTTGCAGGTTATTTTATTACGTGACAGAAGGGCGTATATGATACAAGGGACATATTTGTACATACGACAGCTCCCACCCGTGTAGCAGATATGGCTATGAGCCATTTTTACGCGAGTTTTTGTTTCTTCCACGGAATCTCGGGCCAACTGGTTACAGCAACGACCAGGTTAGCCAATTTTATGTTCTTTTTATTTTTCCATGTTTACACCTTTGATTGGAAAACTACTCCTTTGTGCAAAGAAAAGTGCTTTGCCGATTTTACATGAAGCAAGGCTTCTCGCTTGTGCCAAGGAAGTGCCCAATGAATTGTCATCAAGGGCCGTGGCACAAAAGTTTGGAAAAACTGGCAAAATAGGGAATATCACCTCACAGAATTCCTACCAGTTTAGATTTCCCAAGGCACTTATGGTTTGGGCTCTCACGTTTGAGGCCATCACTTTTTCCAAGGGCTTAAGATTATGTATGCACGGCATAGCTAATGAAAATCTTCTACGAAGCTTTTGATACGTGTTTTGCTCGTGAGTCAGCATGAGCCAAGGGGCTCTAACTCTCAGCTAGCACATGGCTACGATGCTACTCAAATTAGTCTTCATCGGTTCGTCCATTGAACACTAAACTGCACAAGGGCTATGAGCCACATAGGCTAAGAGCCATTGTCAAGCCAAGGGTAAGACCCAACTATTGGCATTCTTTGGGTGATTGTTTTCAAGAGTGAACAGATCAACCCAGGGAAGTATACATCGATGTTAATGGACAAGCAAGGGTTTTGTCATTCAGGATGTTTACAGTGTCATTTTTGCACTACATGTTTTCAGTGCGACACTCAAGTTGAGTTTTTGATAATCTTCAACTCACATCCGCTCATCTCTACAAGGAAGTATGGATGCAGCAATCAGTTGCGACAGCATGGCTGTCCACCAGAGCTAGGCAGTTCACTTGTGTGGATTCCCTGCTCTCTCTATAGCACTACAGAGTGTCTACGGACATATTGTCTGGGGTACGACCCGGAGGGTGACTGCTAAATCACCCCATACGCATCGAGGATCACAGTTTGATCTCTCCCAATTAACTTTCAAGGAAAGAATTTCTCAATCTACCACACGGTAGCGAATGAATTCAATTTTTCGAGTTGATTCCAATCATTATGTACACGGTTAACTATGTTGGTTACCGTTGCCTGCTAGTTGAGCAGTTTCTACAGAGGGTCTTACCAAAGGGTTTGACTATGTCGATTTTATCCAAAGGGGTTGGATTGCGAGGGCAACACCCATGGTTCCCAGTGCAATGCTGTTTGTTTTTTCAAGTAGGAGACGTGCTCCTCTCCGTTTGAATACTGGTAAGTGAACATTCCGTTCAAACCTCCAAGTACGCATCTATTAATTTGGTGTTATTCCATTTTTTGTATACTTTGCTTTTTTTTTTTTCAAGACATATAAGTACGCTTGAATGTTACAGAGCCATGCCAAGGGCATGTCGGCACAAAGTATTTTGGGCCAAGTGTCCAATCTACCTTTTTGCCTTATGCTGTTACGAACCTACTTGTACGGCCCGATTTGGCACATGTTGTTGACGGGAGCAAAGCGAACCCCAAACCCCGACGACGTCTAAAACACCAGGGACCGAATGGCGCGCCTCGAGCCTGTCATGGTAAAGCAAACAGGGGGCACCACCTAGCTTGAGCGGCTAGGACGCAAACAACACACCACCATAACAAAGTTTTCATCCAAGAGAGATGGATGCTTGGGAGTAATGATGAAGAGGAAAGGGAATGAGATCAAGTGAGAGAGAGAGAGAGAGAGAGAGAGAGTGAGGGAGGGGGTATAGTGGCTTAGTACTTAGGCACCACAAAAGGATGGAAAATCCGCACACCCTTCACACATACACAAGCTCACTCCAAACACAAGACTAGGTGGCGATTCCGCACACCTTACATGGGCAAAACATTGCAAGAAAACATACTCACAAAACCTCAAGCTTTATTTAGAGAATAAGGCGATGAAATGGGGAGCATAGGGTAGGGGAATGAGAAGGGAGAGAGTGGTAGAGCACATGGCGGATAGGTGGGAGTTGATGGCGAAGACTCGCACGAGGGTTATGGCCATCATCCTTCATTTAGCTGCCCTTCATCTTCCATAGCCCAAGGGTGTAGAGGTCATGCTCAAGACGAGCATGGTGATTGCGATGATGGTGATGGTGTGGGTGTGGGTGTGTGTGTGTGCACTAGGCACACACAATGCATAGTGTATTCTTTGGTGATGTTGTGTGTCCTTAGTGTGATGGTGACCCCTCTTTATATAGGGGAGGAGGGGGGAGAAATTCTAGAATTTAGAAATGAAGAAATCATTATCTACATAGGCCATGTGACTGTGGGTCCCACTTGTCTGGCTGTGTGTATATGTGCCAGAACAGCAGTCTCATGAGAGAGAGACTAAGAGAAAGAGATGGGTTGATGAAAAAAAGTGAGAGGTGACATGGAGAATAAACTAATTACAAGAGGGGAGAGAGGGGAGTGTGTTCAGAGGTGAATCTGTGTGCAGATGTGTGTGAACACAAGAAAAATCAGGTAACCACCAGGTGGGGATGGGTCTGTGGGCACCTTTTTCAGTGAAACTGAGTGTGTGTGAGTGTGGGGGAGGTTATTTAGCTACAAGACAAGAGACATGGCGCCCTTTAGAGAGAGAGGGGCGTATTTGGGTCATGGGATATGATAGGAGAGAGAAAGAGGGGGTGGGGTATACTATTTTGGAAGATAGGGTAAGTTGCATGTGAGTTAGGGTGCATTATTGGTGAGTTATAATGCATTATTGGTGAGAGGTGGGGTAACTTGAGGGGAGAGAGAAATGAGAAAGGACAAGGGGAAGAGAGAGGGGGTTGACCTTTTGAGTGGAGGAGAGGAAAAGGGACACCTGGCGGGGAAACAGTGAAGAAAAAGGAGACAAGGTGGGGATGGGCTACCCCGCAGGCATGAGGTGGCCTATTTTACCTTTCTTATATATTTACATAATCATACTTTATTTTTTTCTTACTTTTTCCAATGCCTTTTATCACTCCCTCCCTAAGAGGGGGTTTTCATGGGGTGGGGACGAGAGAAGAGGGGTATGGGAGCTTGGCTTGTGAAAAGCCCCCATCATTGTCACATGGGATACAACATGGTCTAGGAACTCAAGGAGTTTGGTTTAGCCAGTGTGGAGCATGATAATGAGGGTCCCTCTCACTCGCGTCGCAGAGTGTTTGTAGTTACCTCCACACACAAGTACAACTCGTACTTGATGGAGGTCACTTTTCCTGGCATCCTTACTTGAGACATATTCCACATGTGGAGAATATGAGTCTCTGGGACTGACACTGGCGCCCAATTCAAAATGATGTGTCGCGATGAAGTCCCTAGGTGCTGGTCGCATCCATTCATTAGACCAATTGACGCACACATTATCAGGAACAGTTTCAGAGGCCAAAAATTGTCGGGTACTAAGTACAGACTTGTTGTGATTACAAGTGCTGTGAAACCACCTTAACGGAGGGTCGTTTCTACATAAAGCAAAGTATGCTACGTTCATGAGAATGTCTCATGGTTGGTTCCTAAGTGTGACCGGGTTGTCACATTCTATTATGGTCCAACTTTTGTTGCACAGTCTGCTACGTTCATGAGAAGGTCTCATGGTTGGTTCCTAGGTGTGACCGGGTTGTCACATTCTATTATGGTCCAACTTTGTTGCAAGATTTTTACGTAAGTATCGTGGAAAGTCTCGTCATGGAATTGCAGTTTGGATATGTTTTTGTTAAATGCATGCACACTAGGTGTTATGGGCCCTAGTGTTTAACACAAATTTATTTGGAGCGGCATGCAAATCCATGGACTTTATTCTTTCTGCACCCTTTTCCACTGCTAGTGCAATCTCTCTTGCAGATTTCGTATGAGTTTACACCCTGCCATACAAGGTGATGGCTGAGTATGGATGTTAGTGATTGGTTGCTGGAACCTCCAATCTACCTTGAACCTAGTTGGTTGTCTCCATTCCATATCGAGTATATGGCTGGATACTCAATGGTTGAGTCATAGTTTGTCATCAGTCGTGGAAGACTGTCTGTAAGTGGTTGGGGAAAGTACCTCACTCTTACTGCTGTTATTCATCCCATGGGCAGCTTACAAGTATTCTATTTAGTACTAAAGGATATGCTAAGCGCACACGTTAGTAAACCGTGCTAAAGGATCTACTAAGAGCATACGTTAGCACAATGCATTCTGAATAGGTGATTCTCTCCTTATTCTAGAATTTGCTTAGGTTAGGTTTTCAACTTTGAACACCTGTTGTGGTGGGGTTGGATACCGATAGTTTCATAAGTCAAGGACTTAGTAGGTGTGCTGACAGAGTATGTTGGCATGTAACCTTTGTTAGGGATGAACATGTGGTTCTGTGTGTTCCAAAATGTTCAGAAGTCTGACATGAGGACACTCCCTATTCTATCTTTCAGTACCTATGAGCTTTTCAAGATACTCACATGAGTTATCATGATTTACCATTTAGATACGGGTGGTTGCAAAAGGACAACAATGTTGAAAATCAAGATGTTTCTCTTGGTTTCATTGAACCTCCTCACTGCACCAGGTATCGGTCATATGGACAATTGGCCCGTGTAGAGGATGCCAATAAGGAAAACATCAGTGTTCTTACGAAGATACTACCACTTGTGTTTTCGAGGACGAAAACGCTTCTCCAAGGGGGGAGTAATGTCAGGCCAAGGGCAGGGCCAAGGGCCAGGACGGACATGCGGTCAAGGGGCGTTATATTTAGGGGCTAGGAGTCTATAAATGGCACGGTTGGGTGGAGAGTTGCATGGTCCAGTCCCCCGCGGTCTTACAGTGCCCATCTACGATCTATTTCCATTCCTTATACACATCTAGCTAGATTTTTGGCCATAAGGATAGATGGAGCATGTCCTAAGGAAGCTATAGAGTGCTTTGGGGGCTCAAAATTGACATGCCCAAAATAGGCTATTTATCCTAGAAACGATTTTTCCCAAGTGTCAGAAATGACTTTTGAGCATATGGGGATTCTTAGGATACTTTTCACATTCTAGGTATTAGGTTTCAGTGCATTAAAGCCGTTTTTTCTTTTTCTCTTTTGGCTTTCATCTTTTCTCGTTTTGCCTTCTAGGATTTCCTAGGGGTTCGGACATACAAATTTTCTAACTCGGTTTGACTGACTGGGGCATTCCTTGCAGCCTCATGTGCTTGAGATCTAGTTACTGCATTTATCAAAATGTTTGGTTTTGTTTTTGATCCACTTGAGCTTTGCACAATTCCCATCTTGTTCGTGGTTGCTTTCCCTTTGTTGTCAGGGTTTTTTCGACAGTGTGGAATAAGATGATCAGTGGTACATCCATCACAAAACCCAAAAAATATAACCCGTTCTCCTTTATTTGGACAAACCCTTGCCCAATGATCACCGCCACATTCATATCATGGTCCTACAGGTGGTGGAGAAGCTTGTGGAGCCCCCATTGGTTGTCCTGCTCATATCCACAAGCAGCCATCCATATTGAATCTACTTTTGAATATCCTTTGAATCTCCTGGATCAAATACCATTAAAAAGAAAAAGCATTGATAGGCCCCACAATACTAGAGCATTACCTGAAGCATTGTGCAACACCCACATCCCATAAAATCCTAGAAACTTAAGCTCATTTTATCATTAAGCCTTAAAGAGCATTGACTCCCTTTTACTGGCATCCAAACCATTACTAACATAAGCATCATTAAAAAAAATAGCATCCAAATCTTACCATAATTGGCATACTGTCCAAGAAAATGAAAAACCCTCTAAAATTTTTGAAGGATCTAGGATGATTTAGCATCATCACCCCCTCTAGCTTCATAGCCATTCAAAAAACCTTGGGACTCTCTGGACCTGTATCATCATAGAAATTTTTACCTGCTGGAATTTAAGCTTGATCATTAAAAAAATAGATTTAGCCTATAAATCTTCATACATAGCATCCTCAGAAAAATCACTCTGCAAAATATCAACATTCATCAAAATTGTAGGAGTTATCTCCTCGTTCAGCCTATGTATAAGCATAGATTTAGAATCCTTGTCAATAATCTGTTCACAATCAACATGATCTAGGCAATCTTCATACTCATCAATATCATCCTCTGCTTCCTCCTCATCTGCATCCATGCTTTTTAACAATCTATCATTACACTATAAAGGCTCATCTGGTACCCCCTTTGAAGAGGTACACGCATCAAAAAGCTCTTCTATACTGCTATAATCATCTCCATTAGGTCTAATCAAGAGATCATCGATTATGGAATCTTCTTCTGTGATAACAGAATCTGCAAACATATTATTAGTAGCAATCATAAGTTCATTGGCATTCTCAGGATCATCTTCTGTTGGTTTCACAATCTTGGTCACTTCATCAGCTATTGTGTATATAATAGCTTTACTGATGCAATCATCTGCAGCAAACATGTTGTCTTGCTTGGCTATAATGCTAATAGTTTCATTGATATCTTGTAGAGGCTCATCTGCTTGATGAATTTCTTCACAGAATAACCCATATCAAGTTCAGCATCTTGTGAATCACTTGTTGTACAGTCTAGCTCTTCACTAGAACCATTATCGGAGGTAACTTCCATGTGAGCAATTTTTGAAAAAAATCATATATTTATGTTTTAGCATTAAATTCATTGTTTACCTTTGCTAGGTTGCTCAAAATATGGTCCCCTGAAGCTGAACCTGCTACTTCCAAATCCGTATTTGCCTTGGATTTACTCCTTGCATAAGTATGTTCCCAAAATTCATCATAGTTAAGGAACTGCATCTGATCCCCTTCTCCTTTACAAAAGACAATCTAGTTTCGTTCGGTAATCTCCTTTATTTCTAGATCTAGAATCCTTGAGCTTTTGCGAATAAATTCTTATGAGTTAACAAACTCTTCAAAAACTGCAATCATCCAAATTTCTGGAACATTTTGGCCCTTCATCTCGGCTTCATAACATGCAATAAATCCTTCTGGATCATATCCTTGAAAAACACTATACTTCTTCCATACAACATCAAGTGCCATCTCTACTGCATCATCAATCTGCTTTTTCATCGTCATGGCTTTCACTTCTTGGAAACAACCCTGAACTAATCTCAATATTTTTGGCAAATCTGCACCTGTTATATTTTTATCAAATCCATGGGAATTGTAATCTTCAATAAACTACATCAACTGTTTTGGCATCTCCATCTTTACCTCCCACCCCGGCTCGTTTCACGTCGGGTTCACCAAGAATGTCGAGGGATTTGTGTTCAAAAGGTGAGCCGGGAAGGCACCGGGCCTCTGGTTGTGAGAGGTGGGAGGAAGAGAGTTGTAGTAGACACAATCAATGTAGACAATTCTTAAAATTGACAGCTTGAACAAGATTATGAAGCTTGATTATCCAAAGCCAACACTTAACAGTACCACTACTTCAAATATTTAAACTCCTTACCGCACCAACCAAGAATGTTAAGGGATTTGTGTTCGAAAGGTGATCCGGGAAGGCGCGGGGCCTCTGGCTGTGAGAGGTGTGCTTCTTTGATTAGAGTGGCTATGGAATCTTGGATAAGAGTGGGCTATGGAAGCTTGGCTTAGAGTGGACTATGGAAGCTTGGAAAAGAGTGGCTATGGAAGCTTGGCTTAGGATTAGAATGCTCAAATCTTCTGGGGAATCTCGATGTTGATAACGTTGAGGTCGAAGATGATGATGTTGTTATCCATCCCCATTTACCTTCATTGGCATGCCAAGCTTGCCTTGATAATATTTCTCTCCTTCGTTCTTCCTCTGCTGCTTCAAGGTGGAGAGAGAGAGAGAGAGAGAGAGAGAGAGAGAGAGAGGGAGAGAGAGATCCCAAGAAAATGATTAATTATGGCTTATGGAAGAGATTACGGCTTGGGTTATGGCTTATTTGACTAGAGTGGCCATGGGATCTTGGATTAGAGTGGGCTATGGAAGCTTGGAAAAGGATTAGAATGCTCAAAGATTATGGCTTTTCCCCTCCTCATACATCAAAGTACATAAACTTAAATATCTTCTAATCGGTGCAGAACTAGCCCCCGTGCGTGAGACACAAAAATGCTCAAAATGTTGTTTTTCGTGTCTTGCCGCGGCCCGACTTTTTCCACTTCCCTCATGGAGAGGTGTGAAATCTTTCACACACTTTCCTTTTTACCACTGACCACATGTCTTCCTCTAACCAAGTTGCCTTGCATGTATTAAGAGCCTTTTCACATGTAAAACCTTTTCTTCAAGCAAGAAATCTCTATGCTTAGGCCTTCATAACCACATGAAACATACACGTCCTGGATCTCCTTGCTTGTTGTCCAGCCCTAGTCACTGCTCAATAAATGTGTAAGCTTCAAATAGAAATTTTCTGCTTCCCTTTGCTCTTTTTCCCATCATGGAAGCGGAGTTGTACAACATCGGTAGTCAATGGCCGATGGTCTGTTGCTAGAAGTCAATGGATGGTTTCCGATTTCAAATTATATTTGTCTTCTCAATGGTAGCCACTCACGGGCACATGGGAGAATTCAACTCGGACTTGTCTACAGAAGGGTGGCTACACACGTCTGCCTCTCATGAGAGAGGAAAACCCTTTTGGCCTATAAAAGGAGGCCTTTCCTACACACAAAAACAGATTGAAGGGGGAACTTTAGTAGTGCATTGTGAAGTTGGGTGTGAGATGGTGAGAGTGAAGCAAGGCAAGAGCTCTATAAAGGGTATAATCACTTTGTATCCTACTTCTTGTTTGAAGTACTAAAGCCATTGAGTGGCTGCTTTCCCGTGGATGTAGCTTACATTGGGTGAACCACGTATATCGTGCTCTCTTTCTTTCTCTCTCTCTCTCTCTCTCTCTCTCTCTCTCTCTCTCTCTACTCTATAATCTCTTGTCTGTGAAAAATTGTCTCTCTCCATTAAGTAAGCTACTCTATTATTTACTTAGCTACATCCTACTTCCTAATATCTGGAACCTAGATTTGTATTCACGACCACTCAAAGTTTCAAAAGTACTAAGTAAAACTACACATGACGGTTGTTAATAGCCTACTATCCTACACCATAAGGGTCATGTAAAACAAGTGCATGTGCATTGCTCTTTTCCTCCTATCTCTTCTACTGCCACACTCTCTCACACCCCCACACAATTGTGCACACACCTAAAGAGATATAAATTGCCCGTACATTCCTTCTCTTGTCCGCAATGAAATTCCTTACTAGTGTCGTCCCTCTCTCTTCATATCTTTGTCGTTCTTCTCTAATCCCTCTCTTGCCCAAGTCAGCTCCCACCACAAGCAAGAAACCTGCGAGTCCCAGCATCTCCAACTCACTGCTTGTTGCCAGTTGAAATCTTTCTCTAGTCTACTCCAACCATAAACATTATGGTTTCACTGGTCTTTCATACCTGTAGCACAACTATCGTGGCATGAGAGCTCTTATCAACAATTAAAAGCATGACCTTTACAAAATAAGATAAATGGTGCATAAATTTGCAGAGAACTCCAACTCACTTGATTATTGGAAGCAACTCCTCCATAACTACCTTAGCTTGCTTTAAAATGCCTCTCACAAAACATGCACACAGGTTCAATGAAGAGAAAGCCTACTTGATTTGAGCAGGCTTTGAGCATGTGTTTGTGACTGGATGTGAAAGAGATATAGAGAATCTCAAATAATCCACTACATGGAATATACACTCTAATCTAAGCTACTTACATTGTCAATGTAAGAAATTATCAAAACTAAGTACTTATGAGATTAAGCTTAGGTGTAGCTCCAAAATTTCAACCATCACAAAAGTTAAGACTAGACAAACAGGTGCACTTAGAAACATTTCAAATACACCATGTAATACATACAACTCACAAACACATTGTTAATAGTCCTAACAAGCTAGTGCCCTTGTAATGAGACAACCTGCATACTTGTGCTTTGGAGGCATCAAATAGAAAATTTTGTCTCTTGTCACTTGACAACAAGAGCAAGGAGATGATCTTAAAAGTTTTTTTTTCCTAGTTCTCTAAGGTCAACAAGAGCTTCACGTTGCTGATGCTGATGCTTGTGGGACATAAAAAACGTGAAGGTTAAAAGATAAGGTTCACAGTTAGATGCCTTGAAGCACCTTGCATGTCGGGAAATGTATCAAATAAAAGAGCGTTGTCATGTTCTATCTTCTCTCGAAAAGGAAAAGAGTGGAATCTTGAGAGAAGTTAGCTTTACAAAATTTTGAGGAAAGAAAGAAGAAACTTAAATGGAGAAGGACACAAGAGAGAGGGGCACTGTAAGCATTGGAAGGAGTGGAGGGGGGTGCCACCATGAGTATACAATGGGCAGTGGTGCAAGGGGATGAGGATTGTTATAGTATGGAGGACATGTGAAGGGCGACCTGCAAGGTGCAAGAGGGTTAGAGTTGCGTCACCAGAAGTCTAAGAGCCACCAGAGTAGTAAAAATGAGTAAGTAGGGGATGTCACCTTTTTGTAGCTTGTAGCTGCAAAGCTCCCTCTTGTTGAGATGTAGAGAGAAAGAGAGAGAGACGAGACAAGAGACACACCATATACGCTCCCAAAGAATGATTCATATTGAGGACAAGATACAAATATATAGGTGAGACCAAGTTGAGTAGAGTGAGCCATATATAGCTCCAACACCCCCACTCAAACAAAGTTCTCTAGCTTTGGATGAAAAAACCCTTGGGGAGTTCAAGGGAAAAACCCAAGCCCCTATACAATGTGAAAATATGAACCAGCGATGATGATGTGAAAGTGAATTGTGCATCTATGTACAAATATTCAAGTGACTTAGAGATCACAATGTGCAAATGTGGAGTGTGCATAGTGCATGGTACCTAAAAGATTAAAATGTCATATGTACAAAGCTATTACAATAGCAAAGAAGCTAATCTAGAAAGAGCGAGGTCGAAGAAACTCCAAGATCCGAGCGCAAGAGGATGAAAAGTGACTCGTTGAGGCCTTTGGTCAAAATGTCTGCAATCATCTGGTCACTTGGACAGTGTTCAACCATAATGGTTTCTTTGCGCACTTCATACCTAACATAATGATAATGGACAGCAATGTGCTTTGACTTATTCTGTTGAACATAGTCTTTTGCAAGACTAATAGCACTTTGGTTGTCACACCGCAAGGGTGTGCTAGAAAGAGGAGAGTGACGAATATCAACCAGCATTTGTCGAAGCCAAATCAACTCACGAGCTGCAAGTGATGCCGCAACATATTCTGACTCAGTCGTAGAAACTGCAACACAACGTTGTTTCTTGTTGGTCCAAGAAACAAGACAACCATTCATAAAGAAGCAATTTCCACTAGTAGATCGCATAGATAAATGTGAGCTTGCGCAGTCTGCATCTGTGTAACCCAAAAGAGAAAGAGATTGCATAGAATCCGATGTGAGTTGTGGTCGATAGACTAAACCAAAATCTGTAGTGCCTTTCAAGTATTTCAACACACGCTTTGCAGCACACCAATGCTTAAGAGAAGGACATGCCAACAAACTGAAGACATCCAATCAAGTTAGCATAAGGTGGATTTGTTACAAGTTGACCGCCATTGTCAGAAGTGTTCTTCTTGGAGCTCGCAAGACAAGGTGTGTTGGCTGAATGTGCAAATTCCATACCAAATTTTTGAATAGTATCTGCAATAAACTTTGACTGTTGAAGGAATAAAATACCTTTTGTACGGTTCCGTTGGATTTGAATGCCAAGACACGAGTGAATCTCTCCAAGATCCACCATATCAAATGCAGAAGACAATAACTTTTTCACTTGCTGAAGAAATCCCAAATCATTGGAAACCAGGATGGTGTCATCCACATAAAGAGCAAGAATCACAAAACTGCTACCTTGGCGTTTTATGTTTAAGTTGGGGTCTGACGAGCAAGAGATGAATCCTTTAGAGGTGAGAAAAAGATCAAATTTTGTATACTAGGCTCGCGAAGCTTGTTTGAGACCATATAGTGCCTTATGGAGTTGAGCAACAAGGTTTTCTTTACCTGGAATAACAAACCCTTCTGGTTGTTCCATATAAATTTCCTCTTCCAAGTCACCATTAAGAAAAGCAGTTCGCACATCCATTTGATGAGCTTCTAAATCAAATTGAACAGCAAATGCCAATAAAACTCGAACACTTGTAATGCGAACAACTGGTGAAAAAGTCTCTTGATAATCAACACCAGCTACTTGGGAGTAACCATTTGCAACTAAATGCGCCTTGAACTTGTCAAAAGATCCATCTGCTTTTACTTTTGTCTTATGCACCCACTTACATTTAATAGTTGTACGACCAGGAGGTAATTCAGTTAGTATCCATGTACCTTTAGAGATAAGAGAATCGTACTTTGCTTCCATAGCCTCTTGCCATTGATCCTTTTGTGGTGAAGAGATAGCTTCATCATAAGTAATGGGATCTTCGGAAGTAGAAAAAGCATTATCAGCAATATCATCATCATAAACATGACATGAGCCATGTTCAAAATCAATAGGCAGATCAACAAAAATATCAATATCATCATTGGCAACATTCGGAATGGATGGTTGTGAAGAGGAAAGTTGCTCTATAGGAAGAGTTTCATCTTCTGAAAGAAATGGAAAAGCCTGAGGCAATGATTTATTATCATCAGAAACATCCATGGACCATGAGCCTCCCATAAGCTGTTCGTTAAAAGTAGCATCACGATTCACAATTACTTTCTTGGAGGAAGGGTCATAGAATTTGTAGCCTTTGGAAGTGTCAGAATATCCAATAAAAATAACTTTAAGACCAGGAGCATCAAGCTTTGTTCGTGTTTCTTTGGGAACATGAATATAAGCAATACATCCAAAGGTTCAAAAATGAGATACAGAAGGAATGTCACCTGTCCATGCTGTGATGGGTATCTTACCAGAGGGTGCAGTAGTAGGAAGATGATTCTGAATAAATACTGCTGTCAAAGTAGCTTCAGCCCAAAAAACACGAGATAAGCCAGAATGAATCAGCATACATCTTACAGCATTGAGAATAGTGCGATTCTTTCGTTCAGCAACACCGTTCTGTTGAGGCGAATATGAAAAGTGTGTTCATGATGAATTCCAGTGTCAGCACAGTAACTCACAAACTCTCGAGAAACATATTCGCCTCCATTGTCACTACGAAGCTTCTTAAGGCGACGACTAGTTTGAACTTCCGCAGCCTTGTCGAATTTTTTGAAAACAGATAAGGCTTCAGATTTCTGTCTAAGTAGAAATACAGTCGTATACCTTGAGAAATCATCAATGAAAGTAATGAAGTAGCGATATTGTGATCTCGAAGAAGGTAGAGGTCCACATATATCAGTATGAACAAGATCCAATATGTCATGAGAATGAGTTGTATTTGAAAGAGGAAAGGGTTTGCGATTGTGTTTCCCAAGAGCACAAAATTCACAAATTCCCATATGCGGATGGGCTTTAAGATCCATGCCATGAACAAGATCACGACGTTGAAGATCAAGGAGTTTTGAGAAATCAGCATGAACAAAACGGTGATGCCATACTTTGCAATCATGATCACCTGGAGCAGTGAAAACATTTGCTACAGCATCGTTGAGAGAGAGTTCAAACAAATTACCATTTTGAGGAGCAGTGGCTATAGTCTGTCCATCTTTCTCAATTCAAAATTTGGTATGATCAAATCCAACAAACAGACCAAGATCAACAAGTCTAGCAACTGAAAGAAGATTACGTTGAAGATCTGGTACATGTAATACTCCTCGCAAAATTCGAGTGGAAGAAGATGAGGTACCAAGATATAAGTCTCCAATACCCTTTACTTGACAAGTAGTATCATCAGCAAGATAAACAACACGTTGAACTGGATGTGGATGATAGTTATGGAGCCACTTAGACTGATATGTCATATTTCCTGTAGCACCAGAATCGACAATAAAAAGTGATCCATCGCGTACATGAAGTATTCTGTCTGGAGCAACTGAACATAGGACGCAACTTGTTTCTGGTACAATGTTGTTTCGATGTTCAGTAGCATATGCTCTATTCCGATCTGTGTCGAATCGACGCTTATAGCACATATGAGTGGGATGATCAGATCGTCCGCAATATTCACAAGAAGAAGAAGAAGAGTCTCTAGATAAATGTGGTTGTTTTGTGGTAATATTGTGTTCTTCATCATATTGACCTGCCCAACAATCATCTTCAGTATGGCCATTTCTGTTGCAGTAAGAACATTGCTTATTAGGAAATTTGAGACGAGAGAAAATATTACCGCGACGTCCACCTCTGCGGTTTCCTCGTTGAAATGGACGCCTTCGAGCATAAAAAGCCCGTTCCATCTGTTGTGACTCAGTCTCCTCTTGTGAAATCATAGCTGTATCATGACTAGCATTACGACGTTCTTGACGTTGAGAGTATTCAATTAAAGACATGCAGGCTTGGTCGAAATCAAGACCACCTTTATTAGAGAGAATAGTAACAATGTTATCATAAGAAGAGTCCGTCACCGTATCAAGGAGAAGTGTAATCAGTTGCTTTTGTGGAACAGGATCACCGGCAGCAGAAAGTTGATTAATAATAGATTTCAAAGATTCAATATGTCCCGTCATGGCAGTACCAACTTCATATTGTAACTTGTTAAGCAACCCTCTCAAATAAAGTATTTCTGTGACAGATTTCTTCTGAAAGTTTGCAATAAGGTACTTCCATACGTCATGGGAAGTAGGCAGTTCATACATATCAAGCAAAAGGGAATCAGTAAGAGCAGAAAGAATATACCGACGAGCTGCTTTATCACGTCGTTGCCAATCCGTATAGGCAACATTCGAGTCTTCAAATATAGGTCCTTCAGTGATAAGCACGTTATCATTATCCGTATCAACAGGCTGAGGCAGACAAACACGATTTCCAAGAACAACATCGGAGAGTTCATCGCCTTCAAGAATTAACAACATCTTTGCTTTCCAGCCTGGAAAACCTTGACCTTGGAAAGGAGGAATAGAACGCAGGCCAGAAGGAAAGCCGTTGACGAGAATATTCATAGCCATATCTTGTTGCGAGAAGACGTATAAGATAAGATCGCAAAATTTGCACACCATATATGGTGAAGGCCGCAATTGAGAATGAGAGAGATATGAGGACTGCGTTAAGGGGACGTTAATAATAAAAGAGTCCTCAAAATAGAGTGGCGTGAGACGCAAGATTGACGGCCACAATACGAATAGCAAAAAGCTAAATCTTCTCAAAAACGTTAACGCCAAAATAAGAAAAACGATCGTGGACGCTTCACGAAGAAGTAGGACGTCACACAAAAACACTAATCATATTCTTCTTAACACAAAACAACCACAGTTAACAAGAATCAATGCTCAAAAATAAAATTTGTAGCAATTTTCTAATCTTACATGCAAATCGCATACACATACTGTTTTGTCACCATGAATTGAATCGGCGCGTGATCTTTACTGCTCTGATACCATGTTGAGATGTAGAGAGAAAGAGAGAGAGACGAAACAAGAGACACACCATATACGCTCCCAAAGACTGATTCATATTGAGAACAACATACAAATATATAGGTGAGACCAAGTTGAGTAGAGTGAGCCATATATAGCTCCAACACCTCTTTAGCGTCTACCCCCCTTTACTTCTCTTATGTGTAGTTTTTGGTCTCACCCACATGCACCTCGCTTATTTTTTCTTTGGTGGCAATGACCAGAAGGTGGTGAAAACAAGACAGAATGACAATATCAATCTATTGCTTTGATGCAACACACACACACACACACACAGAGAGTAAGTGACTGAGAGAGAGAGAGAGAGAGAGAGAGAGAGAGAGAGACTTCCCTGAGATCTGCACACCCATGCACCTGAGCTTCATGCTGTTGAGATGTAGAGAGAAAGAGAGAGAGAGACGAGACAAGAGACACACCATATACGCTCCCAAAGACTGATTTATATTGAGGACAAGATACATATATATAGGTGAGACCAAGTTCAGTAGAGTGAGCCATATATAGCTCCAACACCCCCACTCAAACAAAGGTCTCTAGCTTTGGATGCAAAAACCCTTGGGGAGTTTAAGGGAAAAACCCAAGCCCCTATACAATGTGAAATATGAACCAGTGGTGATGATGTGAAAGTGAATTGTGCATCTATGTACAAATATTCAAGTGACTTAGATATCACAAGGTGCAAATGCGGAGTGTGCATAGTGCATGGTACCTAAAAGATTACAATGTCATATGTACAAAGCTATTACAATAGAAAAGAAGCTAATCTAGAAAGAGTGAGGCCGAAGCAACTCCAAGCTCCGAGCGCAAGAGGATGAAACGTGACTCATTGAGGCCTTTGGTCAAAATGTCTGCAATCATCCGGTCACTTGGACAGTGTTCAACCATAATGGTTCCCTTGCGTACTTCATACCTGACATAATGATAATGGACAGCAATGTGCTTTGACTTATTCTGTTGAACATAGTCTTTTGCAAGACTAATAGCACTTTGGTTGTCACACCGCAAGGGTGTGCTAGAAAGAGGAGAGTGACCAATATCAACCAGCATTTGTCGAAGCCAAATCAACTCACGAGCTGCAAGTGATGCCGCAACATATTCTGACTCAGTCGTAGAAACTGCAACACAACGTTGTTTCTTGCTGGTCCAAGAAACAAGACAACCATTTATAAAGAAGCAATTTCCACTAGTAGATCGCATAGATAAATGTGAGCTTGCCCAGTCTGCATCTGTGTAACCCAAAAGAGAAAGAGATTGCATAGAATCCGATGTGAGTTGTCGTCGATAGACTAAACCAAAATCTGTAGTGCCTTTCAAGTATTTCAATACACGCTTTGCAGCAGACCAATGCTTAAGAGAAGGACATGCAAGATGTTGTCCAAGATAGTTAGCAGCGAACAGAATATCAGAACGAGTGTTCATGCCAACAAACTGAAGACATCCAATCAAGTTAGCATAAGGTTGATTTGTGACAAGTTGACCGCCATTGTCAGAAGTATTCTTCGTAGAGCTCGCAAGACAAGGTGTGTTGGCTGAATGTGCAGATTCCATACCAAATTTTTGAATAGTATCTGCAATAAACTTTGACTGTCAAAGGAATAAAATACCTTTTGTACGGTTCCGTTGGATTTGAATGCCAAGACAAGAGTGAATCTCTCCAAGATCCACCATATCGAATGCAGAAGACAATAAATTTTTCACTTGCTGAAGAAATCCCAAATCATTGGAAACAAGGATGGTATCATCCACATAAAGAGCAAGAATCACAAAACTGCTACCTTGGTGTTTTATGTATAAGTTGGGGTCTGACGAGCAAGAGATAAATCCTCTAGAGGTGAGAAAAAGATCAAATTTTGTATACTAGGCTCGCGAAGCTTGTTTGAGACCATATAGTGCCTTATGGAGTTGAGCAACAAGGTCTTCTTTACCTGGAATAACAAACCCTTCTGGTTGTTCCATATAAATTTCCTCTTCCAAGTCACCATTAAGAAAAGCAGTTCGCACATCCATTTGATGAGCTTCTAAATCAAATTGAACAGCAAATGCCAATAAAACTCGAACACTTGTAATGCGAACAACTGGTGAAAAAGTCTCTTGATAATCAACACCAGCTACTTGGGAGTAACCTTTTGCAACTAAACGCGCCTTGAACTTGTCAAAAGATCCATCTGCTTTTACTTTTGTTTTATACACCCACTTACATTTAATAGCTGTACGACCAGGAGGTAATTCAGTTAGTATCCATGTACCTTTAGAGATAAGAGAATCGTACTCTGCTTCCATAGCCTCTTGCCATTGATCCTTTTGTGGTGAAGAGATAGCTTCATCATAAGTAATGGGATCTTCAGAAGTAGAAAAAGCATTATCAGCAATATCGTCATCATAACCATGACATGAGCCATGTTCAAAATCAATAGGCAGATCAACAAAAATATCAATATCATCATTGGCAACATTCGGAATGGATGGTTGTGAAGAGGAAAGTTGCTCTATAGGAAGAGTTTCATCTTCTGAAATAAATGGAAAAGCTTGAAGCAATGATTTAGTATCATCAGAATCATCCATGGACCATGAGCCTCCCATAAGCTGTTCGTTAAAAGTAGCATCACGATTCACAGTTACTTTCTTGGAGGAAGGGTCATAGAATTTGTAGCCTTTGGAAGTGTCAGAATATCCAATAAAAGTAACTTTAAGACCAGGAGCATCAAGCTTTGTTCGTGTTTCTTTGGGAACATGAATATAAGCAATACATCCAAAGGTTCGAAAATGAGATATAGAAGGAATGTCACCTGTCCATGCTGTGATGGGTATCTTACCAGAGGGTGCAATAGTAGGAAGATGATTCTGAATAAATGTTGCTGTCAAAGTAGCTTCAGCCTAGAAAACACGAGATAAGCCAGAATGAATCAGCATACATCTTACAGCATTGAGAATAGTGCGATTCTTTCGTTCAGCAACACCATTCTGTTGAGGCGAATATGGAATAGTGTGTTCATGATGAATTCCAGTGTCAGCACAGTAACTCACAAACTCTCGAGAAACATATTCGCCTCCATTGTTACTACGAAGCTTCTTAAGGCGACGACCAGTTTGAAGTTCCGCAGCCTTGTGGAATTGTTTGAAAACAGATAAGGCTTCAGATTTTTGTCTAAGTAGAAATACAGTCGTATACCTTGAGAAATCATCAATGAAAGTAATGAAGTAGCGATATTGTGATCTCGAAGAAGGTAGAGGTCCACATATATCAGTATGAACAAGATCCAAGATGTCATGAGAATGAGTTGTATTTGAAAGAGGAAAGGGTTTACGATTGTGTTTCCCAAGAGCACAAAATTCACAAATTCCCATATGGGGATGGGCTTTAAGATCCATGCCATGAACAAGATCACAACGTTGAAGATCAAGGAGTTTTGAGAAATCAGCATGAACAAAATGGTGATGCCATACTTTGCAATCATGATCACCTGGAGCAGTGACAATATTTGCTAGAGCATCGTTGAGAGAGAGTTCAAATAAATTACCTTTTCGAGGAGCAGTGGCTATAGTCTGTCCATCTTTCTCAATTCGGCATTTGGTATAATCAAATCCAACAAAAAGACCAAGATCAACAAGTCTAGCAACTGAAAGAAGATTACGTTGAAGATCTGGTACATGTAATACTCCTCGCAAAATTCGAGTGGAAGAAGATAAGGTACCAAGATATAAGTCTCCAATACCCTTTACTTGACAAGTAGTATCATCAGCAAGATAAACAACACGTTGAACTGGCAGTGGATGATAGTTATGGAGCCACTTAGACTGATATGTCATATTTCCTGTAGCACCAGAATCGACAATAAAAAGTGATCCATCACGTACATGAAGTATTCTGTCTGGAGCAACTGAACATAGGACGCAACTTGTTTCTGGTACAATGTTGTTTCGATGTTCAGTAGCATATGCTCTATTCCGATCTGTGTCGAATCGACGCTTATAGCACATATGAGTGGGATGATCAGATCGTCCGCAATATTCACAAGAAGAAGAAGAAGAGTCTCTAGATAAACGTGGTTGTTTTGTGGTAATATTGTGTTCTTCATCATATTGACGTGCCCAACAATCATCTTCAGTATGGCCATTTCCATTGCAGTAAGAAAATTGCTTATTAGGAAATTTGAGGCGAGAGAAAATATTACCGCGACGGCCACCTCTGCGGTTTCCTCGTTGAAATGGACGCCTTCGAGCATAAAAAGCACGTTCCATTTGTTGTGACTCAGTCTCCTCTTGTGAAATCATAGCTGTATCTTGACGAGCATTCCGACGTTCTTGACATTGAGAGTATTCAATTAAAGACATGCAAGCTTGGTCGAAATCAAGACCATCTTTATTAGAGAGAATAGTAACAATGTTATCATAAGAAGAGTCCATTAGCGTATCAAGGAGAAGTGTAATCAGTTGCTTTTGTGGAACAGGATCACCGGCAGCAGCAAGTTGATTAATAATAGATTTGAAAGACTCAATATGTCCCGTCATGGCAGTACCAACTTCATATTGTAACTTGTTAAGCAACCCTCTCAAATAAAGTATTTCTGTGACAGATTTCTTCTGAAAGTTTGCAATAAGGTACTTCCATACGTCATGGGAAGTAGGCAGTTCATACATATCAAGCAAAAGGGAATCAATAAGAGCAGAAAGAATATACCGACGAGCTGCTTTATCACGTCGTTGCCAATCCGTATAGGCAACATTCCAGTCTTCAAATATAGGTCCTTTAGTGATAAGCACGTTATCATTATCCGTATCAACAGGCTGAGGCAGACAAACACGATTTCCAAGAACAACATCGGAGAGTTCATCGCCTTCAAGAATTAACAACATCTTTGCTTTCCAGCCTAGAAATCCTTGACCTTGGAAAGGAGGAACAGAATGTTGTCCAGAAGGAAAACCGTTGACGAGAATATTCATAGCCATATCTTGTTGCGAGAAGACGTATAAGATAAGATCGCAGAATCTGCACACCATATATGGTGAAGGCCGCAATTGAGAATGAGAGAGATATGAGTACTGCGTTCTGTCAACGATAAACGTAAGAAGGATGCTCAAGGAACGTCCAAAGATGTGAGAGACGTCACCCAAAAAAGACAGGGTAAAGGAGATGTTAATAATAAACGAGTCCTCAAAATAGAGTGGCGTGAGACGCAAGATTGACGGCCACAATACGAATAGCAAAAAGCTAAATCTTCTCGAAAAAGTTAACGCCAAAATAAGAAAAACGATCGCAGACGCTTCACGAAGAAGTAGGACGAAGAAAGCTGCGTCAAGCTCTATTGCAGTAAAAACAGCATAACTTTCTGCTGCGAACTCCGATTGACGCAAACCTAGAACTCAAATCGAAGAGCTCGAGGAGACGAACAAGTTTTGTATGAAAAGTGCCATTGCGCTATGCTCCATTGCGCTTTTCCCGTTTCTCCAAATTTTGAGCAGAAAAGCAAGAAAAATTGAGATGAAGTTCAGGGTGTCATTAACAAGAAAACGTAATCAACGATTAGATTGATTATAAATAAACTCCACATCAAACATTAATCATATTCTTCTTAACACAAAACAACCACAGTTAACAAGAATCAACGCTCAAAAATAAAATTTGTAACAATTTTGAATCTTACATGCGAATCGCATACACATACTGTTGTCACCATGAATTGAATCGGCGCGTGATCGTTACCGCTCTAATACCATGTTGAGATGTAGAGAGAAAGAGAGAGAGACGAGACAAGAGACACACCATATACGCTCCCAAAGACTGATTCATATTGAGGACAAGATACAAATATATAGGTGAGACCAAGTTCAGTAGAGTGAGCCATATATAGCTCCAACACATGCCTCCCATAGATCTATTCACTTGACCTTGACACTATACAACATCCTGCATAGATAAAACCCTAGCTGGGTTCATTTTACACACAAGGGACCTCTATCCCACCAACAAACATACCTCTAAAATTTATTTTTGAAGGTGGTAATTTGGAAAAGTGGAATTTTGTGCAAATTGTAAAATACTTCTAATCAGCTCAATTTACCTCTTAAATTTTTTGATTGTGCGTTTTTAATATTTTTATAGAAAAATTTATTTACTTGGTGCATTTGTGCCTATTGTTTGTTGCGTAGGCCACTTCCGCCTCACGCTATGTTTCTTGTTCATGAAGCCTATTGTTGCTTCTACATTGACACTCTTCCGAGCTCTAGGTCCCCTTTTCTTCTACTTTTGTGCGCTTCTCTTGTTGCTCTCACCTACATGAACCTCACTCGTGTTGGCCTCTATGGTGAGGGTATCAAGCTACTACAATAATGGAATCTGAGACTCTCATTGAATGGTGTGTGAGATATACTCCATTTGGAAAATCAACAGAGAGAGTCCATGCAAGAAGGGGCAAGGATGATGACTCTTTGCACTACTTTCTCCCTAGGGAAAATCTCCTATTTATGTGTTGTTTCTAAAAGGGACCATGCCACATAAGAAAGACCAAACTCGAGCAAGTACGTAGCCCCACCCATCTTGATGGTAGCCAACTAGCCCACTTCACAAGTTCCTTGTTCATCGGTAATGGATTGTTGTCAATGCACATTAGTAGTGACATATTGCTAAAAGAAGGATGTTGTTCTACCTTTTTCTACTACAGAGCCCAAAAGTCCCTAAATTGCATGACAATATGCCATATGGGATGTAGATCCAGGCATACCCATGTCCCTCTCCATACCTACCTACACTTAAAGAAAACAATTATGGAAAAAGGAAAATTGTGGCAATCGTAGTCTTCCTTGAGACATGACCGATACTTAAATATCAGTGTCATTGATGTTACAAGCAAATATATGAATCATCCAAACCTTTTTATAAACATGAAGTGCATGTTGCGGGAGCGAATCACACCACCCATAAAGTGCATGCAACACAACCTAGATCAACATAATGTCAATCAAGGACACAAATGACACAATAGGCACATGGAGGCAATCTTTTTAGATTTTCAGGTTGAGACCATCCCACACATACAACACTTTGGAAGGCTAACTAAACCACAATCTAGAATCTCGCTACTCTCAACTATACCACCCAATGGACATACATACAAATGGAACAAAACTCACCAAACCATGCCAGAATCATACAGAACTTAAGGAACACCATCCATTCACTAGGATAAACCTGTCCAAAGCCTCTATACTCAAAACCCTCACTCTAGACCCATCTTCAAAAAACGGTACGAGGACAGAGCACTATTTTGGAAGTGCCCGAAACTGAAATCTATAAATACATATGTGTAGCTTATGTCGCCATATTCTAATGAATACTTTCAAGTAGAAAACAAACATCATTTGATACACTTACGATCACAACTGGCTCATAGATGCCTCAACGTGCATGCTCCATCTCGCCTGGAATGCTTAGTGTTGTTGTGTAGCTCTCACCGATCCTAGCACAATGGTGTTTTTGGTTCTCCAATGCAATGAGCGAGAGGGGATAGTGCCAAGATGAAGCTCACGCTCTCTCTCTCTCTTCCTCTCTCATAGAGAGTCAATAGAAACTTAAAACTTGATTATGAAAAAGTTTTGTTTAAAAATGACCTAGGTACCTTATATACTAAGGCTACCATATGCTAAACCTAATGAGTTCAAGGGGTCAAATGACTTTGTATTTATAATCTGGAAGTGCCATTGCACCTCGGCTCTGCAACTAGACTAACTAATCATTACAAATAATGTTTTTAATCATAATCCACAGCATTTCATAGCTCTCAAAAATAAGGCTTTGTTGGGCTATGTTGTGCTGTTGACCCACGGATCAACACTCCCCACTCCAAATTCATGTTGTCCCTGACATGATGTGCAATGTTTTTTTTTTGGCTAAAACTCACCAATTTGGAGAATTTTGAAAATTTTGAGCTTTTTTTGGCTCTCATTGGTGTAGACCTTAAGATGATTTTTCCAGACTTTGCTATAAGGTTTTGTATTTTGGCGTAGCTAGTTGCCAAAGAGATGCCGACTGAAGAACTTGATGGTAGGGGAGATTGAGGGCCAAGTAGGTTTTATTGACTAGATTTTATGTAGGAGATCTAAGATCTTCACACTTCCTCATTTAGTTTTCATCTAGATTTCAAAGACCTTACCCTACTCAACAAGATGTTGTCTACTAGCAAAACCCTAGTACATATAAGGTGTGTTGTGACATTGATACTTATTTGAAAAGTCTAGGTGTCACTACTTAAATCACTTTTTTCTATTATATAAAAAGTTGTAAGAGATATTTCTTTTATCCGTACATGTGATATTGGAAAAAATGACCAATTAAGATCTAAATTATTTTTTTTGTTGAAAAAATGATAAATTTAATTTTAAAAAAATTTGCTCGCTAAATTCTTAAATTTAGATTCATTTTCTCGCCAAAAAATTGAGTAATATTTCAAGGTTGGTGTCCAAATAAATTACACTGATGATGTGGTTGTCAATGTGATGTGGTCTTTGTTGTTCTTTGCTTTCTTGTGCTCCACTGCTTGTGTTTTTGGCAAACCACAACAAGAACTATGATCCATGAAAATCATAATTGATGACAAACTTTATGTTGCTTTCATTATAGAGTTATTGTCATATCTAAATTAAAAAAGAACCCAATCTCATTTAGCTTGACTCTTATCATCATGGATAGAGAAAGATCCATCCATCACTTGCTCTAGCAAATCTATCAATTTTGAGTATTTGTGATTCTCGAAAACAATTTCTTTAATCTGTAGACTTGAATGATTGGTTTTCAAATCTTTTGAGCCAATGAAAACTTTGTAAGGATTTTGTAGAAATTGTCTAACTAAACCTTCAACTTTATTAGGCCAAGTTGAACTCCAATACCACGGGGGATAATTTTTCAAATTTGAGATTCAAAACCCATGTCTAGCATTTGATTCGCTTCATCAAGGCCAAGGTATGTAACCCTTTGAATATTGGTTTGTCTACCACTTGTGTTTGCTTTTCTTCGTTGGTGACTCCTTTGTTCCTACATCAGTGTGATCAAAATCACATTTGCCATTGTTATCTTTTGTGTGATTTGTAAATCATTATACTACTTCTACTTGATACATGACTTAATTAAAGCTTGACAAACCCTAGTTAGTTCCCCAAGTTAGTAACTCGCTTAAAAGGGCTTTATCCGACATCATTCACGATAGATGGCCATCTATGAGCTATCATAGTCCATTTGTCTCCAAAGCTCATACATGATGTACAAGGTATGTAGGTGGGTATCATCGCTTCAGCTTTGAAAAAATTGCATCTTTGTCTAGCTAGGGGTTAGACTTAAAAAACAAAAACCTTAGCTTTTATTATCTATTTGTAGCCTCCTGACAAAGTTTGACTTGATTTTGACTTGTATTTGGCTTTCTAAGCTAGCTTTTTGAATTTTAGTCTTGAAAATGGCTGATGGGCATTGCTGGCACCTAAATCTAATGATTTTGGTCAGAAAAAGAACATGTGAAAGCCAAACTACTCCTAAAAGAAGGAGAGGAAAAGTTTTTTGACTTTACAAACCAAAAACCAAGAAGACAAAAATGGTATAGACCTAAAAATGCAAAGAAAATAGATCTAGCCGAACCAGGAGACACTACAAGAGGTTGTTTGCACTTGTGACGCTTTTAGCGACAAAAATACACTTGGTTTTTATAACCCCCGGCGTTGCTAAGAGCGTCACTATCAACGTCGATACGGGGACATCGCTATAAGTGTCGCTATGGTTGTCATTATAGTCGTCGCTATATAGCGACACTGCAGGGCCATCAATAGCAATACTTATAGCGACGCTGCAGAGCCTTATATAGAGACGCCCAAGATGAAAATTTTTTGGTGGCAGGGCATTCACCCATCAACCATATTGAATGTTTCATTGTCTATTTACTTTTGAAAAAAAGTGCAAAGGTAAATATAGACCCAAAATAGTCACCCACAAGACAATATAATCATTAACTCCATCATCCATAGTACGTATTGTTTACAAAATAAAGATACAAAAATGACCAGCGTGAATTGATAAAAGTAAATCAATGACAATTGTAAACAACAGCAAAATCACTTGATTGTTAATCATTGCAAATGTAATAGTTACAAACCATTGTCATTATTTAAAAAATATACATGGTTTTCAAAAAGACATATAAAAGTCGTCTCATGATACATAATCTATGTCAAAAAGAAACTAATGCTATCTAGGTATGGCTAAACTGACGTCGTCTAATCAGACGTCTCATCGCGTCGAAGCAGCGTATCAGTTGGATTCTGTAAAAAAAAACAATAAGATAGCTTTTTGTAAGTATAAACATATAGCAACGTTTATAAAACAATAGAATAAATAGAAAAGAATAAACCCTAATACTAACCATGCCGCCGCGAGAAGTCAGGATGTCTATAAGGGTGTTTATGCCCTTCCTGCCTGCGTACTCACGCTCGTACGGTGTGGGATCACGTCCGGTTAATGACCATTGTCAAAACATACAAAGAATCCATTATGTTAGAGTTTCAAATCCCATAAACCCTAAACTATCAACCATAGATGTGAAAACACTTACAAAATCGGCCTCAAATGATGCCCACCCGCCGCTCCCCAAGTGTTGCGAGCTCCCTACCTCTACTCGCGCTCTAGCTGCCTCCTTTTGTTGCTTCCACTTGTCGGGATTCTCGCGCGCTTCTTTCTTCGCATACTTCTAATCTTCTTTGGCCAGCCAATCTGGTCTGCTCCACCCATGCTTGATTGCTTTTTGCACTTCGGAGCGCTTATGCTTGCAGTATTCGCGCATTCGAACCTTCATCACATCTTCATTGAAGCGGTCATCCCGTGTTGGAATGGAAAACTCATCATGAAGCATGCTGATGACTCTGTCTTTTAATTCATTCGGTACTTCACTCTAGGTGTTTAGTATGTAGTATCTAAACACCTGAGAACAAAGACCGCGCATGCGCGCAATCACCTTCTTTCCTTCATCATCCAAGATGATGCCGCCGCTGAAGTTGACGGAGTAAGGCAAGCCCTCTCACCACTGACGCGTGAACCTGGGTGTCTCGGCAGGGGTCTCTAGCGGCGTGTCAACGGGGGTACGGACGCCAGGTGCCTCCACTGGACTCTGAGCCCCGAAGCGAGGAGTGTCCACTGGAGTGACTCCTGGAGGAGTAGCTAGTGGTGTGTAGCTGCGGAGAACGGAAGTCAGCCACGCAAAACCTGGTGTCCATGGCGATGCCATGGCTGGTGTCCGGACGGGCAAAGAAAAGGAGGGTAAAGACCCTCGTTGAGCACGAGGCGGTGTCGAAGCATCGGTGGCGCCACCCCCACAACAACCGCCACCGCCACCACTAGAGCGCTGGTGCCTAGACGAGTGTGAAGATCGTCTCGTCGACACTGAAGCTTCGGAGCGCGTTGAGGACTCTGAAACAGAGGGAGATGCAGATGGAGTAGGAACGCGCGATGGTGCGCCAGAGCGATGATGTTCCACATACCACTGTCTCTGCTGGGGTGACAAAGAAGAAAGAAACTCCTCATCATCCATACCTGCATTAAACACACGAACATTTAAACTTAATATTGAATGAATGGAGTAGAAAACATGGACAAGTAGATAGAGAGAGAGAGAGAGAGAGAGAGAGGAGGAGGTGCTCGTCGTCTCTGCTTATGAGAACATATCTAGAACATACGTACTTGGAGTGGACGCAAAGACCATTAAATACAATGACGCAATGACGCATATAAATACAATGACGCAATGACGCAAATACTTAAAGAGCTGGAGAATCGTACAAGAACTTAAATGTGCTTGTAGCTTTGGAATGTTCAAAGGCTAGCAGCAACAGAAAGCATTCTTCTTCTATTCAACTCGAGTGATGGAAGAGGCAAGTGCATAACTCTGAATTTACAAAACGGAGAAAAATTGTTCCAATACAATATTTATGGCTTTAAGAGATCTCTCTCTCATCCTCGCATAGCTCAGCATAACTTCCTATATCTATATAGAGCTCTCCGTTCAAACAGATGTCCTCTGTTTCATTTTGTAGATCCTCTGCATGCACCCCACAGAGAGTAGCAGCTTGATGTTCGTCTGGCACCACCTCCACGGTTTCTGACTAAGCATCTTCTCTAATCTCCTCCATTGATGCCGCTGTGATTGGCACATGGTAGCCTTCATACGTCCATGCACTACGAGGGGCTACCTCTATGACGTACCACCAGTTTGATGCAGACTTTGTAGGATGAAATATCACCTGCCAGAGTAGAGGAAAATGTCGCAAAACCTTTTGCGGAATTTTCGTTCCATGGAGATCTACTCGATATCTTTCGGAATCACATTTCGGACACTTCTCCATGTCTATGTATTCCCCTCTGAAAAGAATGCAGTCATTAGGACAAGCATGGATCGAATTGTAATCCATCCCCAAGTTTCGCAAAATCTTTCTTGCTTCCTCTCGGGAATCTGGCATCACATTATCAGCTGGTAGTATGTGCTCTTTGAGCAATCTATACAACATAAAAATACGGTACAATTGTGTAAAAATCTATCAGAGCATTATACATTTAGAGTTTTATTAAAGTAAACTAATTGTAATAGATCACTTGAAGAGTGCTGTGACGCTAGTGTCACTCCATCCAAACTTTGTCTGCATGTTGAGAAGAACCAGGAGCGCTTTCAATCTAGACACACGTGCTCCATTATACAATGGCGTATCGGCTTCACTTTTCATATCATCATAGATAAGCCTTTCTGAATCCATGATCATCTCGATCATTTCATCAATCTTGGGCTCAAACATTGCCTCGTTGGGAATGTGTTCTGCATGATCATCCCCCGAGCTGTCAGAGGCTACATCTTGTGGCCTCACATATGCTGCTTGACCAAAGCGCCTGCGAACACGTCTATTGGGTTGCAAGATTGCTGCCTGTTGGCCAGCGTTAGAGTCCGACGAGTTATAATTGGCAACAACTTGATCTATAATAGAAGGATCGAACTCGCCAAATTCGCGAACGTGCTGCAAAGAAACGTGTCTTGTTCGTCGCACAGCATGCTTGCAATGGTTACAAGGACATAAGATCCTCCTTGAGAGATAGGTGTTTCGGTTGGATGGCCCCACATCCTCGTCACTACTCATAATGAGGGTAAAAATCTTATAGCCTGGACAACAAAACTAATCTTCTATTGGCATTCTTCGTCTTTTATCTCTCTCTCTCTCTCTCTCTCTCTCTCTCTCTCTCTCTCTCTCTCTCTCTCTCTCTCTCTCTCTCTCTCTCTCTCTCTCTCCACACTGTAAACTACCTCACATTCTCTAGTCATGTCCAATCCCCGCACACCTCGGTCTAGAGGTGCACAGAGATCAGAACCATCGGGTTATAATCTCGTCTTTATTGGTGAATTCCTATATTCGTGGGTACAAGAAATCTACACACCCACGTCTAAATGATACTGCATGTAGTGGACAAAACCCCTTTGCCTCTTCTCTAGCTGTAGCATTTCACAGCATCTCAACATCTTTTCACAGTAGATATTTGTTTGTAGCATGCAGGTACGCCATTCTTGCAATGTAGCTGATGTCTGCTCAAGGCAATTAATTCTTAATCTAGATTTGACGAGATGTGTGTGTGTGTGTGTGACCCTTGGAATCGTCATCTTGCATCACTAATTTCTGTGTAGGCTCAATTTGCTCTTCCATTAGCTGAACATGAAGGCTTATTGTATGGTAGCAGCAGTCGAACATGCAGGTGGAATTGTTGGTCCGCATGGACTGTCGAGGCTGTGAATGCAGTAAATTTTCTCGCCATTTCTTTTAACCTTATCTTAAACGATAAATAGAAGAAAATGGTATAAGCTTTCTATCACCCAAGTGTGGTAGATTGGTTATGCCAATTCCCTCTTCAATAACAGGTAAATAACCTAAATTTAATCTAATATAACGTAAATAAACCTAAATCTAATCTAATATAACGTAAATGTAAATCTAACGTGAATAAACCTAAATCTGATCAAACGTAAATCTAACTAAAAATAAACCTAAATCTAATTTAATTTAACTTAAATAAACCTGAATCTAATTTAACATAAGTCTACATCTAACCTAATCTTTAACGTCTTTTGGGATAGTTTCCTACGACAATAAAACTCTTTTCTTCTTGTGTGTGTGTGTGTGTGTATGTGTGTGTGTGTGGGTGTGTGTGTGCCAATAAAAAGAGAAAAATGGTATAAACTTTCTATCACCCAAGTGTGGTAGATTGGTTATGCCATTTTCTCTCTTCAATAACAGGTAAATAACCTAAATCTAATTTAATATAACATAAATAAACTTAAATTAATAAATCTAAATTTAGTCTAATATAATATAAATAAACCTAAATTAACCTAAATCTAAATCCAATTTAATATAACATAAATAATCCTAAATCTAAATAACCTAAATCGAATCTAAATCTAATTTAATATAACATAAATAAACCTAAATCTAATCTAATATAACGTAAATCTAAATCTAACGTAAATAAACCTAAATCTAATCAAACGTAAATCTAACTAAAAATAAACATAATCTAATCTAATTTAATTTAAATAAACCTAAATCTAATTTAACGTAAGTCTACATCTAACATAATCTTTAACGTCTTTTGGGATAGTTTCCTACGATGTTAAAACTCTCTTTTTGTGTGTGTGTGTGTGTGTGTGTGTGTGTGTGTGGGAGGGGGGGGTGTGTGGGTGTGTGTGTGCCAATAAAAAGAGAAAAATGGTATAACCTTTCTATCACCCAAGTGTGGTAGATTGGTTATGCCATTTTCCTGTTGAATAACAGGTCTTGAGTTCAACTCCTCGTCGGCCAGATTTTTAGGTCTCTTTAATTAGTTTCCTACGACGTTAAATTAAACTCTCTTCTTCTCGGGTGTGTGTACACGCCAATAAAAAAAGGAGAAAAATGGTATAACTTTTCTATCACCAAAGTGTGATACATTGGTTATGCCATTTCCCTTATGAATAACATGTCTTGAGTTTAACTCATGTCGACTAGATCTTTAAGGTCTCTTGGGATAATTTCCTACGATGTTAAGACTCTCTTCTTCTTCTTCTTTTCTCTCTCTCTCTCTCTATCTCTCTCTCTCTCTCTCTCTCTCTCTCTCTCTCTCTCTCTCTCTCGCTTTTCCTCTCTCAATGTGTGTATGCATTCTTTGTTTATGCATGTGTGTGTGCATTTTTGGTTTATGCATGCTCTCTCTCTCTCTCTCTCTTTTCCTCTCTCAATGTGTGTGTGATTTCTTTGTTTACGCATGTGTGTGTGCGTTTTTTGTTTATGCTTGTGCTCGCTCTCTCGTTCTATCTCTCTTTCTCTCAAAAACACAATGTGTGTGTGTGTGTGTGAGAGAGAGAGAGAGAGAGAGGGAGAAAGAAAGAGGGGAAGGGACCATGAGAGTGAGGAGAGGGAAGGAGCATACTTGGCTCTCCTTCTTCTCCTCGTGTGTGTGTGTGTGTGTGTGTGTGTGTGTGTGTGAGAGAGAGAGAGAGAGAGGGAGAGAGAAACAGGGGAAGGGAACATGAGAGTGAGGAGAGGGAAGGAGCATACCTGGCTCTCCTTCCTCTCCTCGTGTGTGTGTGTGTGTGTGTGTGTGTGTGTAGAAGAAAGAGAGAGAGAGTGATATGAGATCTGAGTTTTTGGACGCTCTCGGTTATTTTTTTTAGCCTTGGCGGCGTTGCTATATGCGTCTCTATGAGCGTCGCTATGTTACTTTAAAAATAGCAACGCATATAGCGGCGCTGTGCTTTTTTATGTTTGAGCGTCGCACTACGAGCGTCGCTACTATAAAGCACGTCTTGTAGTGAGAAGAGCCCAGACCTGCCTACATTTTTCCAATGACTTGACTGAAGAAGAGGAAGATTTTTTGCTAAGCTTATTGAAAGAATATCGAGATATCTTTGCTTGGTTTTATAAAGATCTGAAGGGTGTTGATCCAAAAATTTGTCAGCATACCATACCTATAAGAGATGATGTAAAACCAAGTAGACAAGGTCCATATACTTATAATCAAACATTTGCCAAAATGATAAAAAAAGAGATAGACAAGCTCAAGGAAGCCGAATTCATTTATGAGATTGAACACACAAATTGGGTGTCTCCAATTGTGGTTGTAACCCAAGAAAAATGGAAAATTAAGGGTATGTGTCAATCTCAAAAAAGTGAATGCAACGACCATTAGAGATAACTACCCTCTTCCAATCACCAAGCATGTTATAGAACGGGTTGCAAGAAAAGAAGCGTACAACTTTTTAGGCGGCTTTTCGAGGTACAATCAACTTTTGGTTGATCCTAGATCAATATCAAACTGCCTTTGTATCTGAATGGGGTATTTTTGCCTATAGGGTTATGCATTTTGGGTTAACTAATGCTCCTGCCACCTTTCAAAGATTGATGAGCCATGATTTTAAAGAATATTTTAGGAATTTTTTGGAAGCATATATGGATGATTTATGTGTAAGTTCGTCAATCCAAGCTGATCATTTTGAACATTTCAAAAATGTATTCGAAAAATATAGAATTTATAAGATTTGCTTAGATCCTGAAAAGTGCATGGCTACATCATAAACTTCTCTGGGTAGCATCTGCAACTCTACCTGATTTCCATCTTTGCTCCTGAACTTGCTAGTGAAGACTGTGGTATTATGTTCTTCAAGCTATTCCTTTGATAGGTAGGTCACCTTGGCCGTTTTCACTGAACTCGGCTCCAACTGGCATGGTGGAAATTCTTGCAGCTTTTCTTTTTGAGTCATCCTCTTCTTTGCTTTCTCAGCCGCTTCCTATTAGGAAAATACAACTCGTAGCTAGAAAATTTCACAAATTTTTCTCTGAAATGCGCTGTGTCTGAATTGTTGGCAAATGATGTCCATTTTACTTCAAAACATTTTTGGGGCATGCATAGATACATAAAAACATGTAAAGATTAAAACCATTCAATCGAGGTAAAATTTGCAACCAAAGTAAATAATCATGATTATTTATAGTGGGGAAAGTTTTCCAATTTTTTGCATTTTTTCCTTCGCAGGCTTGAAAAATATGTGATTTAGATACTCTGAGTGAAGTGTGGGCTCATTTGAGTGCATAGGGTGGAAATGGTGTCAGATTTAGGCTTCAAACTCTGAAACAGTAGATATGAAGGAACTTTGGGTTTTTGTGATCCAAATGTGGTCAAACTTGATTACTGGGCTTGTCACATCATGTACTTTGGTCCCATAAGGTCAAAGTTGAAATTTGAACTCATTCTCATAAAAAAGTAAATAATAGCAATTCTTAACTTTTTCATCAAATTGGACATTTTTTTATTGCAAGCTGGTTCTAGACATGCTATAGACCCTTTGTGTGAGATATGGGATGATTCGGATCAAAATATGTGACAAATAACTCAAAATGTGGACGAAGGAGTCTTTAGTGCATTTTCTAGAAAAATTTGAATTTTTCTTGACCTTTTGGGCTCAAATTTGACATGTGGCACGAGATAGATGTGTACAAGTGATAGCTGAAGCAAAACAATGATTCTCAAGCCAGTTGTGCACAAAAGTAAATAATCACAATTATTAACAACAATCATATTTTTTGTTTGAAAAGATAATTTCATGACCTACACATTTTCATTACATCTAAAACAAGTCCTAAAATGAGTTCGGCAAGATTTGGTCGTGCCGGCATCACTTCGTACTCTTCTCGACTCTGAAATGACCGGTTTTTGTTACCACTTGGTGTGTAGAGTTGTTTGGTTACTTTTGAAGCCATGGACTTGTCCGCTACACAGTTCTCATGCTGCTCATCCAGTTTGGGCTCATTTGGGGTCAGTTTGACTTCATATGTCAAATTCGACGCTTTGTAGTCTTTGAGTTGTTTCCTACTGTTTGAGAGCTTGCCTTGAGTTTTTCCTTGAAACCATCTAGGTACATTGTGTATAGACCTTGTCTATAAGCTTCGCGTTGTCAAGAAGTGCGCAGTGCGACTAGGAAAGCGTCGGGCCTCTGACTATGAGGATTCGTAGCAAAATTAAGCAAGGCGTAGACGATTTGAAGCCAAAAACACACTAAAAAAGAACAAAACTCCATCCATGAAAGCTCCACTTTGAAAAATAACCAATACTAACTCAAAACTCTTGTGTGTGTGAAGATTAGGTGTAGCCTCGCTCCCAATTGCACAGATGCAGTGCTCATTCGACTTGTTAAAAACCCTAAATTTACGCTTAGATTCTTCGTCGTGACCATTTCATGGAAGCTTCAGTACTTCATTGGAGAAGCCCAAGTAGTTTTTTGAGGAGGGGAAACCCTAATTGGAGGCCTCACAACCTCAACCATGTAGTAGAAGCAGCACGGGACTGCACTAGCACCCTGTAAAGGAATGGTTGTATCTTCTTGATCATGTGTCCAAATGAGCTCATTCTTGGCTCTAACAATTCCCACATAACTTGAGAAACAATGCCAGCATCGTTGATGTGGCATTTTGAGCTATTTGAGCATTTTTAAGGCTATTTTTGACCATTTTTAAGGCTATTTTTGACGATTTGAAGCCAAAAACACACTAAAAAAGAACAAAACTCCATCCATGAAAGCTCCACTTTGAAAAATAACCAATACTAACTCAAAACTCTTGTGTGTGTGAAGATTAGGTGTAGCCTCGCTCCCAATTGCACAGATGCAGTGCTCATTCGACTTGTAAAAAACCCTAAATTTACGCTTAGATTCTTCGTCGTGACCATTTCATGGAAGCTTCAGTACTTCATTGGAGAAGCCCAAGTAGTTTTTTGAGGAGGGGAAACCCTAATTGGAGGCCTCACAACCTCAACCATGTAGTAGAAGCAGCACGGGACTGCACTAGCACCCTGTAAAGGAATGGCTGTATCTTCTTGATCATGTGCCCAAATGAGCTCATTCTTGGCTCTAAAAATTCCCACATAACTTGAGAAACAATGCCAGCATCGTTGATGTGGCATTTTGAGCTATTTTGAGCATTTTAAGGCTATTTTTGACCATTTTTAGCCCAAAAATGTCACTTTTTGTCCGTAAAAAGCCCAAACGAGCTGGGAAAAATCCCTAAAATTGTGGAAAAATCCCATTGGGCTCAAATTTCATGTTGAACCTCATTTTCCCACTTGGTAAGCACTTTGGATACGTCTTTTACGTCAGGACACGAAACCTGCTATTTTTGGCCGAGATTGTCCGCATTGAACTTTCTAGGCAAAACGAGCGAGCCACTTCGAAACACTTGACATTTGTACATTCCTAAAGAAAATTAGTCATATATTTATGTGTAAAAGAATTCCATGGTGCCACATGCTGGGCCTCGCCCGCCCGGCAAGGTATGTACACGACTGCAACCGTGACATCCATTTTTGCATATATCACACTATGTACATTGTTGCATTTGGTCCCACACATCATAAACATTAAGAGTGAGGTAGATACTTTAATTTCACATTATGAACGTGCCATCGCACGACACCCACCCCCTCTAAATATGCACATCCTCCGGCATGTGCCTCAGATATCTTTTGCAGGTTCAGTTTTCATTTAAGTCAACATACATGTCGATTTCATCATCGCTTGCAACAAAATCTAGCGCATCATCCTCTTGTTCTTCATCCACATCCATACCATTTTCATCAGAGCCTTCATTTTGACCTTCCTCTGAATCAAAGGGATCTGTATTACCTCTTCTTTTGAATAACTTGATTCTTTTCCCTACAATGGGAATCTTTATTTTTGTCCCATCTAATTCATGCAAGGTATAAGTTGCATTCCCATGTACATGCTGAACCACATAAGGACCAAACCATCTCTTTGAAAGCTTTCTTATTGTTGAATGTTGGTTGTCAAGACTGCTGTCATACACCAACACCCAATCACCTTCCTCAATAGCTTTAGGTCTGAGCCTATGCCTCTTATCAAATCTGTCCTTATTCTTTAACCTTGCATCTTTCAATCGTGCTACTGCAATCTCAATATCTTGGGGCCTTCTTTCTAACTTTTGTATGCGCACAGCAAGAAGGTCTTCCCTACTCACTCCATCTTCCCAAGGTAATACATTCCATGTGGGAATTACATCCTCAATTGGCATTATAGGTTTCTGACCATACATCAACTCAAAAGGCATATAACTAGTAACCGAGCTATGAGTTGTACGATCAGCCCATAAAGCATAAGGCAACAACCTAGGCCACTCTCCCATTTTACCTTTGCAAGCCTTATCTAAAGCTATAATGATAGGAGGATGCCCACGCTCTGATTTTCCATTTCCCTCAAGATTATATGCAGTAGTGAGAGCAAGTTTAATGCCCAACCTAGAGAAAAACTCCCTTGCTTTGTCAGCATCCAACTTACCCCTATCCGTTGTTATTTTCCCAACACAGCCATAACGGCTAATTACATCATCCAAGAGGAACTTACATATCCCTTCTGTGCTTTTAGTTCGTAGAGCAAGACCTTCAACTTGGTTGGTTAAATCGATAGTTTCATTGAAGAGCACTTAGTACTTTTGCTCCAAACCTCACCACATATTGCTTGCCATCATTATCATCTTGCCCAATCACCCATCCAATCCCTGTGGGGCTAGTATCCACTGTCACAATTACATATCTTCCAGATTCATAGTTTTCTTTTCTCAAAGTTGGAGACATAAGCAGCAACTTCTTTAATTTCCTCATGGCATGGGTATGCATTTATTGCCATTGAAACTTTTTGTTCTTTCTCAAAAGCTGATACAAAGGCTCTACTACATGTACATAATGCGGAATCCAGATAACATAAAACATGCATGCACCCAAGAACCTTCGAACCTCAGTGACATTTATACATTCATTCTCTGGATTACATCAATCTTTGCAGGACAATGCCTTCTTGTTGAGATGTAGAGAGAAAGAGAGAGAGACGAGACAAGAGACACACCATATACGCTCCCAAAGACTGATTCATATTGAGGAATATAGGTGAGACCAAGTTGAGTAGAGTGAGCCATATATAGCTCCAACATCCCCACTCAAACAAAGGTCTCTAGCTTTGGATGAAAAAACCCTTGGGGAGTTCAAGGGAAAAACCCAAGCCCCTATACAATGTGAAAATATGAACCAGCGATGATGATGTGAAAGTGAATTGTGCATCTATGTACAAATATTCAAGTGACTTAGAGATCACAATGTGAAAATGTGGAGTGTGCATAGTCCATGGTACCTAAAAGATTACAATGTCATATGTACAAAGCTATTACAATAGCAAAGAAGCTAATCTAGAAAGAGTGAGGTCGAAGCAACTCCAAGCTCCGAGCGCAAGAGGATGAAACGTGACTCGTTGAGGCCTTTGGTCAAAATGTCTGCAATCATCTGGTCACTTGGACAATGTTCAACCATAATGGTTCCTTTGCGTACTTCATACCTAACATAATGATAATGGACAGCAATGTGCTTTGACTTATTATGTTGAACATAGTCTTTTGCAAGACTAATAGCACTTTGGTTGTCACACCGCAAGGGTGTGCTAGAAAGAGGAGAGTGACCAATATCAACCAGCATTTGTCGAAGCCAAATCAACTCACGAGCTACAAGTGATGCCGCAACATATTCTGACTCAGTCGTAGAAATTGCAACACAACGTTGTTTCTTGCTGGTCCAAGAAACAAGACAACCATTTATAAAGAAGCAATTTCCACTAGTAGATCGCATAGATAAATGTGAGCTTGCCCAGTCTGCATCTGTGTAACCCAAAAGAGAAAGAGATTGCATAGAATCCGATGTGAGTTGTTGTCGATAGACTAAACCAAAATCTGTAGTGCCTTTCAAGTATTTCAATACACGCTTTGCAGCAGACCAATGCTTAAGAGAAGGACATGCAAGATGTTGTCCAAGATACTTAGCAGCGAACAGAATATCAGGACGAGTGTTCATGCCAACAAACTGAAGACATCCAATCAAGTTAGCATAAGGTTGATTTGTGACAAGTTGACCGCCATTGTCAAAAGTATTCTTCGTAGAGCTCGCAAGACAAGGTGAGTTGGCTGAATGTGCAGATTCCATACCAAATTTTTGAATAGTATCTGCAATAAACTTTGATTGTCCAAGGAATAAAATACCTTTTGTACGGTTCCGTTGGATTTGAATGCCAAGACACGAGTGAATCTCTCCAAGATCCACCATATCAAATGCAAAAGACAATAACTTTTTCACTTGCTAAAGAAATCCCAAATCATTGGAAACAAGGATGGTATCATCCACATAAAGAGCAAGAATCACAAAACTGCTACCTTGGCGTTTTATGTATAAGTTGGGGTCTGACGAGCAAGAGATGAATCCTTTAGAGGTGAGAAAAAGATCAAATTTTGTATACCAGGCTCGCGAAGCTTGTTTGAGACCATATAGTGCCTTATGGAGTTGAGCAACAAGTCACCATTAAGAAAAGCAGTTCGCACATCCATTTGATGAGCTTCCAAATCAAATTGAACAGCAAATGCCAATAAAACTCGAACACTTGTAATGCGAACAACTGGTGAAAAAGTCTCTTGATAATCAACACCAGCTACTTGGGAATAACCTTTTGCAACTAAACGCGCCTTGAACTTGTCAAAATATCCATCTGCTTTTAATTTTGTCTTATACATCCACTTACATTTAATAGCTGTACGACCAGGAGGTAATTCAGTTAGTATCCATGTACCTTTAGAGATAAGAGAATCGTACTCTGCTTCCATAGCCTCTTGCCATTGATCCTTTTGTGGTGAAGAGATAGCTTCATCATAAGTAATGGGATCTTCAGAAGTAGAAAAAGCATTATCAGCAATATCGTCATCATAATCATGACATGAGCCATGTTCAAAATCAATAGGTAGATCAACAAAAATATCAATATCATCATTGGCAACATTCGGAATGGATGGTTGTGAAGAGGAAAGTTGCTCTATAGGAAGAGTTTCATCTTCTGAAATAAATGGAAAAGCTTGAAGCAATGATTTAGTATCATCAGAATCATCCATGGACCATGAGCCTCCCATAAGCTGTTCGTTAAAAGTAGCATCACGATTCACAATTACTTTCTTGGAGGAAGGGTCATAGAATTTGTAGCCTTTGGACGTGTCAGAATATCCAATAAAAATAACTTTAAGACCAGGAGCATCAAGCTTTGTTCGTGTTTCTTTGGGAACATGAATATAAGCAATACATCCAAAGGTTCGAAAATGAGATACAGAAGGAATGTCACCTGTCCATGCTGTGATGGGTATCTTACCAGAGGGTGCAGTAGTAGGAAGATGATTCTGAATAAATACTTCTGTCAAAGTATCTTTAGCCCAAAAAACACGAGATAAGCCAGAATGAATCAGCATACATCTTACAGCATTGAGAATAGTGCGATTCTTTTGTTCAGCAACACCGTTCTGTTGAGGCGAATATGGAATAGTGTGTTCATGATGAATTCCACTGTCAGCACAGTAACTCACAAACTGTCGAGAAACATATTCGGCTCCATTGTCACTACGAAGCTTCTTAAGGCGACGACCAGTTTGAAGTTCCGCAGCCTTGTGGAATTGTTTGAAAACAGATAAGGCTTCAGATTTTTGTCTAAGTAGAAATACAGTCGTATACCTTGAGAAATCATCAATGAAAGTAATGAAGTAGCGATATTGTGATCTCGAAGAAGGTAGAGGTCCACATATATCAGTATGAACAAGATCCAATATGTCATGAGAATGAGTTGTATTTGAAAGAGGAAAGGGTTTGCGATTGTGTTTTCCAAGAGCACAAAATTCACAAATTCCCATATGAGGATGGTCTTTAAGATCCATGCCATGAACAAGATCACGACGTTGAAGATCAAGGAGTTTTGAGAAATCAGCATGAACAAAACGGTGATGCCATACTTTGCAATCATGATCACCTGGAGCAGTGATAACATTTGCTACAGCATCGTTGAGAGAGAGTTCAAACAAATTACCATTTCGAGGAGCAGTGGCTATAGTCTGTCCATCTTTCTCAATTCGGAATTTGGTATGATCAAATCCAACAAACAGACCAAGATCAACAAGTCTAGCAACTGAAAGAAGATTACGTTGAAGATCTAGTACATGTAATACTCCTCGCAAAATTCGAGTGGAAGAAGATAAGGTACCAAGATATAAGTCTCCAATACCCTTTACTTGACAAGTAGTATCATCAGCAAGATAAACAACACGTTGAACTGGCAGTGGATGATAGTTATGGAGCCACTTAGACTGATATGTCATATTTCCTGTAGCACCAGAATCGACAAAAAAAAGTGATCCATCGCGTACATGAAGTATTCTATCTAGAGCAACTGAACATAGGACGCAACTTGTTTTCTGGTACAATGTTGTTTCGATGTTCAGTAGCATATGCTCTATTCCGAGCTGTGTCGAATCGACGCTTTATAGCACATATGAGTGGGATGATCAGATCGTCCACAATATTCACAAGAAGAAGAAGAAGAATCTCTAGATAAACGTGGTTGTTTTGTGGTAATATTGTGTTCTTCATCATATTGACGTGCCCAACAATCATCTTCAGTATGGCCATTTCCGTTGCAGTAAGAACATTGCTTATTAGGAAATTTGAGACGAGAGAAAATATTACCGCGACAGCCACCTCTGCGGTTTCCTCGTTGAAATGGACGCCTTCGAGCATAAAAAGCCCGTTCCATCTGTTGTGACTCAGTCTCCTCGTGTGAAATCATAGCTGTATCATGACTAGCATTACGACGTTCTTGACGTTGAGAGTATTCAATTAAAGACATGTAGGCTTGGTCGAAATCAAGACCATCTTTATTAGAGAGAATAGTAACATTGTTATCATAAGAAGAGTCCTTCACCGTATCAAGGAGAAGTGTAACCAGTTGCTTTTGTGGAACAAGATCACCGGCAGCAGCAAGTTGATTAATAATAGATTTGAAAGATTCAATATGTCCCGTCATGGCAGTACCAACTTCATATTGTAACTTGTTAAGCAACCCTTTCAAATAAAGTATTTCTGTGACAGATTTCTTCTCAAAGTTTGCAATAAGGTACTTCCATACGTCGTGGGAAGTAGGCAGTTCATACATATCAAGCAAAAGGGAATCAGTAAGAGCAGAAAGAACATACCGACGAGCTGCTTTATCACGTCGTTGCCAATCCGTATAGGCAACATTCCAATCTTCAAATATAGGTCCTTCAGTGATAAGCACGTTATCATTATCCGTATCAACAGGCTGAGGCGGACAAACACGATTTCCAAGAACAACATCGGAGAGTTCATCGCCTTCAAGAATTAACAACATCTTTGCTTTCCAGCCTGGAAAGCCTTGACCTTGGAAAGGAGGAATAGAACGCTGGCTAGAAGGAAAGCCGTTGACGAGAATATTCATAGCCATATCTTGTTGCGAGAAGACGTATAAGATAAGATCGCAGAATTTGCACACCATATATGGTGAAGGCCGCAATTGAGAATGAGAGAGATATGAGGGCTGCGTTCTGTCAACGATAAACGTAAGAAGGATGCTCAAGGAACTTCCAAAGATGTGAGAGACGTCACCCAAAAAGGGCAGGGTAAAGGAGACGTTAATGATAAAAGAGTCCTCAAAATAGAGTGGCATGAGACGCAAGATTGACGGCCACAATATGAATAGCAAAAAGCTAAATCTTCTCGAAAAAGTTAACGCCAAAATAAGAAAAACGATCGTGGACGCTTCACGAAGAAGTAGGACGAAGAAAGCTGCATGAAGCTCAATTGCAATAAAAACAGCATAACTTTTTGCTGCGGACTCCGATTGACGCAAACCTAGAACTCAAATCGAAGAGCTCGAGGAGACGAACAAGATTTGGATGATAAATGTCATTGCGCTTTTCCGGTTTCTCCAAATTTTGAGCAGAACAACAAGAAAAATTGAGATGAAGTTCAGGGTGTCATCAACAAGAAAACGTAATCAACGATTAGATTGATTAGTAATAAACGTCACACAAAACACTAATCATATTCTTCTTAACACAAAACAACCACAATTAACAAGAATCAATGCTCAAAAATAAAATTTGTAGCAATTTTTGAATCTTACATGCAAATCGCATACACATACTGTTTTGTCACCATGAATTGAATCGGCGCATGATCATTACTGCTCTGATACCATGTTGAGATGTAGAGAGAAAGAGAGAGAGACAAGACAAGAGACACACCATATACGCTCCCAAAGACTGATTCATATTGAGGACAAGATACAAATATATAGGTGAGACCAAGTTGAGTAGAGTGAGCCATATATAGCTCCAACACTTCTACCATATGGCCCACACATATGTCCCACAATAAGAACTTCATTCACACCAAACACTGACTTTTGGCCAGACAAGGTAAGGTTCACCTCTTCCAACCTTGACAAGATATTATCACAATCATTGATATGGGTTGCCACATACTTTCGGCACCCCCTCGAGTCTAGAGCCACATCTTTATCACTTACATCACATCCTTTGATTGGCACATCATCAAGGAAAGGCATTGTAGTTTGAGGTATGAAGTTACGTAGGACTTTGTTCATACCATTCATCATATGTGCAACTGAATTAGTTGCCCCCTGAGGTAAGGTGCACATCCTTACTAAACCCAAGGGTGTCCTTATGGTAGTCAGGTCCCTGCTTTCCATTGCTAGTTGGAACTGATCATACCCTGAGTACAAATCTCTCATAGAATATATTGCCCTTCCTGTAAATGCCTCTGCAAACTCATCGACAATTGGCCCTATACCCACATTTCTGATTGTCACCTTATTTACAGGTTGCATATCCTGAATAAAGCGTAAAGAACCATTTTTCTTCGGAACTGTGAACCACTTGTTTGAATACGGAGCACAAGAAGGCTCCAAGATACCCATCTTGATCTTTTCATTAAGCAACTCAATGAGTTTTGGCAAATGAGCCTTTGGAACAGGAATAGGTCTCTAGTTCCAAGGTACATGAGGGATAGTGAAGATCACCATAGGAGCAACAATGGATGGATCAACACACCCTATCTCATAAGGCTCAAATGCAAAAGCTTTTTCGTGTTTGGCAAGCATGTCTTCAAAGAATATCTTTTTAGCTTTTGTCAAACAAGACCATATTAAGTAAACTGGGAAAATCCCAATTCCCAGGTTGGAGAACTTTCAATATATCATGTACAAAATATAGAGATTTTGTCAAAAATTTGAGTTTTCTTAAGGTCTCATTCCACTTTATGCACATACAATACACAATGAAAACAACTAAAATACCATGGTTTCAATCAATTGGATTATTAGGAGACGAGTATTTTGCATCCATTATCGTTGTCTATGTTCTACTGTCCTACCTACAACTTATCTCAACATGGAGAGCTTAGTTTCTAGGTCCACCACTTGTCCAAGTTAATGTAAAAGTGATTCAAGGTTCACAACTTGTGAAAGCAAAGATCCATTGAGGAATACAATCCACTTGGCTATTTTTCCTTAATTTATTGCATATGACATTCAAGCAAGGTCCACTTCTAATCTATAACTTCTTAATTTGAGGCATGGGGCATACGTAAATTATGTAGCATATGTTGTATTGCCTCATAGGAAGGTTGGTTTCAAGGTGCACTTATCTAGGCTAGCCTACCTTGGAGAAATGATGGAGCTTGCTTCTCTCCTTATTTCAATGGAGACTAGCTTGGACAAGTGGTGGACCTTTGCTTCTCTCTATGTTTCAGTAGAGTTAGCTTGGACAAGGGGTGACCTTGGAACAAAACCCCCATGTAAAACATATCATGGGTATTCCAAGTGATTAGAAAGATTACCATTTAAGATATAACCTTATAGGTTGGACAACTAGAGCCTGTCTTGGAGAAATGGTGGACCTTTGATTCTCTCCATGTTTCAATGGAGCCTATCTTGGAGAAATGGTGGAGCTTGCTTCTGTCCATGTTTCAATGGAGCCTAGCTTGGACAATTGGTGGACCTTTGCTTCTCTCTATGTTTCAATAGAGTTAGCTTAGACACGTGGTAGATCTTCAAACTAAACCAACTATTATCAATGTTTCCTAGCTTGGACAAGTGGTGGAGTGTTTCTCCTCTCCATGTTTCAATGGAGATTAGCTTGGACAATTTTTGGACCTTAAAACAAAAACCCCATGTACAACATAGCATGGATTTTCTAGATTTCAATGGAGTCTAGCTTTAACAAATGGTGGAGCTTGCCTTCATCCATGTTTCAATGAAACTAGCTTGGACAAGTGGTGGACCTTGTAACAAACCCCCCCATGTACAACATATCATTGGTTTTCTAAGTGATGGGAAGGAATACCATTCAAGATATAAACTTATAGCCTGGATAAGTAGTTGACTTTAAAACCAAATTCATCATAATACAATGAAATACAGGTCAGCCAATTCCTAAATCTTGAGACCAAACCTCCCATGCTATTAGAGATAATATATTGGATAAGTGGTGGACCTTCTATTATTTTCCCATGCCTAGTTTAGACAACCGGTACACTTTGCAGCTATAAAGGTTGGATGAGTGGTGGAGCCTTGTTTCTATCCATGTTTTAATGGATCCTAGCTTGGACAAGTGGTGGACATTGGAAAAAAGCTTCCATGTACAGCATATATGAGGTTTTCCATGTTTTAATGGAACCTATCTTGGACAAATGGTGAAGCTTGCTTCTCTCCATGTTGATTTTGGAACTACCTTAGACAAGTGGTGGAGCTTTGCTTTTCTACTCTTCATAATACAATGAAGTATAGGTTGGTTACATGGTGAATCTTAAGGCCAAACCTCCCATTTTACTAGAGATGATAGGTTGGACAAGTGGATCAACCTTCTATCATTTCTCCATGACTATATTGGACAATTAGTAGACCTAACATCTCTCTATGTTGTCTAGAGATGAGCTTGGACAAGTGATGGACCCCGCTTCTCTCTTTCCTTGGTTTACTAGTTTGAAGACTCAGTATATATACTTTCTTATATCTAGCTTGAACAAGTAGTGGACCTTGTATCCACAATCTTAATTCATTACAAAAAAGTATATGAAAAAATAACATAGGAATCTTGGTTTGAAGGTCAAGCAATTAGGTTCCAAATGCACATAATAATATATTTTCCACCCATAAGAAAAGAAAGTTAAATATGTTATTACCAAATTGACAAAGGTAACATCCAATAATTCTAGCTTTGCATCTTGTCAGATCTAAATCTTCATCAAGGCGACATGCATGTATACATCAACTTTCAAGCCATTCAAGAATACATGCACTTAGATTCCATAGTTTTCTTTTCAAAGTCTTTTAGGTTCTAAAACTCTTTCACATAAAGTATGTAATGAAAAAATTCTTGAAGCAAACATTTGTGCCCAAGAAAAAGATCCCTCTCACATATTTAAAGTCCATGAATTCTCTGATCCACACTTACAAGTTTTATTTTGACATCAAACATCAATTCTCTCATAGTTACAAATAAATGCAACCTCGATATATGAATTGACAAAAAATGAATTTCTTTTACTATATGACCCAACATAGGCCCCAATCAAATAAAAAAAGAGTCCCCAAAAATTTGGGTGCACTCTAGCAATACATCAGAGTCCCCTTACAATAGGATGCACTCCAATAGTACATTGAAGTCCCCTTAGAGGAGGGTGCACTCCATTGAAGTGTTCATAAAATTGACACACCTTTGTTTTTTTTTTTAAAGACTATATCAAATTATACAAATGTTGAAAGATACACACTAGAATAAAAAAGCATCTTATGGCCATATTTATTCAATGCTTTCGTGTTGACAAGTACACACCAAGGACATAATTTGTCTCAGAATCACTATATTGATTTACAATTGTGTTGTATGTATAGACTCTCTTATCTCTTGCATACAACCATCCTACCAACCATGGAATTATGATTCTCTGCAAGAAGTTTTGAAGTTGCTCGGAAGTTTGCCTCCACATCTTTGGAAATATAAGATATGTCCCTGGCATGTTCCACATCACCCTATATGGAGTGTCATCAAAAATTAAGGTATTGTTTGCATCCAAATCCTCAAATATCTTCCAAATATCACTCAAATTTTTGTGATAAACCCTTGTAAATCCTAACATGATATTTGGATTTTGGAAATTTTTGTTACTCATAAATACCTTGAACTTGGTATACTGCTCAGGAAAACATTTTTGTGTGATGCGTTGCACCCTTGTTAAGTTATAGCAACTCCATATCCATAGCTCAAAGTATTCAGCACAAAAATCCAAAAAACTTTGTGCGTTTGGTCGCACCACATGATAAACTTCATCTTTATCCTCCACAAGTCCCATGTGTTGAGCCCAAGCTGGCATAGAATCTCCATGTTTCATTTTAATTGTCTTGAGAAGTAACCCATCTGGATCCAAGATAAGTACTCTTTGGATGTCCTTGAAAGCAAGTGGTAGGTGATAAGGAGGTGATGCATTCCTTGGACAAGGTCTTGGAGGAGTTTGGATGGGTAATTCAATAGCTTTCTTCAATTTATGCTAGCATATAGCCAATCCATTTTTCTATAATGATTCTGAAATTAAAGAACAAGAACACTTAATGCAAACACAACAATAGACATGAGTTTTACATTGTCTACCCTAAGGTTTTATTAGATACCAAAATACATCTATGATCTACTCATTAATAGAAAGAAAGTCAAATTAAAATCCTGACTCTTTTTTATGCTACACTCTTCTTAGTCTCAATACCATGGATTTCAACTAGACTTAAGTCAACTAATAACTACTACTTGTTGTTAAAGGTATGCTTGAAGTGCATAAGGCTTAACCAATGCTCTAGTGTAGAATGGGTATTTAGGTCTCAAGGTCTACCACTTATCCAAGCAAAGATCCATTTAGATATGGAAACCCAATTTTTCTTAATATAATGATATAGAGTGGACAAGTGGTGAATCATGAGACCAAACCACTCATGCTACTAGGGATAATAGGTTGGACAAGTGGTGGACCTGGAATGTAAACCCCCCATGTACAAAGTATCATGGGTTTTGGGTATTTCAATGGACTCTAGCATCTTGGAGACATGGTGAAGCTTACTTCTCTCCATGTTTCAATGAAGTCTATATTGGATAAATGGTGGAGCATCATTCTCTCCATGTTTCAATGGAGCCTAGCTTGGACAAGTGGTGGACGTTTGTTTCTCTCTATGTTTGAGCAGATTTAGCTTGGACAAGTGGTGGACCTTGGAACAAAACCCCCATGTAAAACATATCATGGACATTACAAGTGGTGAGAAAAAATACCATTCAATATATAACCTTATAGGTTGGACAAGTGGTGGACCTTAACACCCAATTATTATTAATATTATGACATAGAGTGGACAAGTGGTGAATCTTGCAACCAAACCTACTAGGAAAAGTAGGTTGGACAAGTGGTGGACCTTGAATTCAAACCCCCCATGTACAAAATATCACTCATTCTACTAGGAATAATTTGGTATTAAGGTCCATGTTTCAATGGAGCCTAGCTTGAACAAGTGGTGGACCTTTGTTTCTCTCTATGTTTCAATAGAATTAGCTTGGACAAGTGGTGAACCTTGGAACAAAACCCCCATGTAAATCATTTCATGGGCATTACAAGTGGTGCGAAAAAATACCATTCAAGGTATAACCTTATAGGCTGGACAAGTGGTGGACCTTAGCACCCAATTCCTCTTGATATAATGACATAGAGTGGAAAAGTGGTGAATCATGAGACCAAAACTACTAGGGATAATATGTTGGACAAGTGGTTGACCTTGAATGTAAATCCCCCATGTACCAAATATCATGGGTTTCGCATATTTCAATGGAGCATAGCATCTTGGAGACATGGTGGAACTTACTTCTCTCCATGTTTTAATGAAGCCTATCTAGGAGAAATGGTGGAGGTTCCTTCTCTCCATGTTTCAATGGAGCCTCACTTGGACAAGTCATGGACCTTTGTTTCTCTCTATTTTTGAATATGGTTAGCTTGGACAAGTGGTGGAGATTGGAATGAAACTCCCATGTAAAACATATCATGGGCATTTCAAGTGGCGAGAAAGGATACCATTTAAGATATAACCTTATAGGTTGGACAAGTGGTGGACCTTAACACATTGTTCTTCTTAATATAATGACATAGAGTGTACAAGTAGTGAATCTTGAAACCAAACCACTCATACTACTAGGGATAATAGGTTAAACAAGTAGTGGGCCTTGAAATAAAACCCCCTAGAGTGTTTCAATGGAGCCTAGCTTGGAAACATGGTAAAGCTTGCTTCTCTCCATGTTTCAATGTAGCCTATCTTGGATAAATGGTGGAGCATCATTCTCTCCATGTTTCAATGGAGCCTAGCTTGGACAAGTGGTGGACCTTTGTTTCTCTCTATGTTTGAATAGAGTTATCTTGGAAAAGTGGTGGACCTTGGAACAAAACCCCCATGTAAAACATATCATGGGAATTACAAGTGGTGAGAAAAAATACCATTCAATATATAACCTTATAGGTTGGACAAGTGGTGGACCTTAACACCCAATTATTCTTAATATAATGACATAGAGTGGATAAGTGGTGAACTTTGGACCAAACCTACTAGGGAAAATAGGTTGGACAAGTGGTGGACCTTGAATGTAAACCCCCCATGTACAAAATATCACTCATGCTACTAGAAATAATTTGGTATTAAGGTCCATGTTTCAATGCATCCTAGCTTGGAAAAGTGGTGGACCTTTGTTTCTCTCTATGTTTCAATAGAGTTAGCTTGGACAAGTGGTGGACCTTGGAACAAGACCCCCATGTAAATCATGTCATAGGCATTACAAGTGGTGAGAAAAAATACAATTCAAGCTATAACATTATAGGTTGGACAAGTGGTGGACCTTAACACCCAATTTATCTTAATATAATGACATAGAGTGGACAAGTGGTGAATCATGAGACCAAACCTACTAGGGATAATAGGTTGGACAAGTGGTGGACCTTGAATGTAAACCCCCCATGTACAAAATATCATGGGTATTGGGTATTTCAATGGAGCCTAGAAACTTGGAGACATGGTGGAGCTTACTTCTCTCCATGTTTCAATGGAGCCTATCTAGAAGAAACAGTGGAGGTTCCTTCTCTCCATGTTTCAACGAGCCTAGCATGGACAAGTGGTGGACCTTTCCTTCTCTATATGTTTTAATAGAGTTAGCTTGGACAAGTGGTGGAACTTGGAATGAAACCCCCATGTAAAACATATCATGGGCATTTCAAGTGGTGAGAAAGGATACCATTTAAAATATAACCTTATAGGTTGGACAAGTGGTGGACCTTAAGACATAGTTCTTCTTAATATAATGACATAGAGTGTACAAGTGGTGAATCTTGAGACCAAACCACTCGTGCTACTAGGGATAATAGGTTGGACAAGTGGTGGACTGTCATAAAATCTAATATCTAACTAACCCAAATGATTTTCTCATATTAAATTGATCACTTAACGTGGGAGAATAAACGGGAACAAGTGTTAAGATATAGGTATGTGCTTTTAGATCTATCTCAACACGGGGCCAATGTAAAGGGGCCCAAAAGGGAGATGGTCTATCAAAGAGCAAGGCTAACCAATGGAGCATAAGACCTTAGGGTTAGCTTCATTGAAGACCTCCAATAAATGTGTGTAAAAGTCCTTTTGACCTTAAGCAAGCTAGGGCTGAGCTTGAGGTGGGAACCCGGCCCAAGCTCGAGGTGCTTGTCTTGCTTGAGGTGCTTGTCATGCTTGAGGTGTTTTTCATGCTTGAGGTGCTTGATTAAGATGCTTGAGGTGCTTGACTGGCTCCATGCTTGAGGTGCTTGACTTGCTGCATGATTAAGGTACTTGAGGTGCCTTGAGAAGCTTGCCTGAGATGCTTGTGGGAACACCCCCTAGTTCAAGTGCTTTGTCATGCTTGATGAGTAAGGTGCTTGATCACCTAAAGTCAAAATCATTCCTACAAGAGGGGGGGCGAGCCCTTTTCCTAGGAGCTAGAGAGAGAACACCCACTCACACACACAAGGGAAGCCCCAACTTGAAGAGGCAGCAAGGACACATGTCAGGCCCCTACCCATGTTACCTTCATGTGTTGCTTGAAGCCTATTGGCTAAGCTTCAAAGGGGTCCAATGATAAATTACATGAATTATCTAATTGTTTTAGCATTTATCAAGTCCTCTCTCTCAAAGGGGAAAGGGGGACACTTGTCCCAAGGCTACCCATGTTGCTTGTAATGGCTCCTGCTTGTGATTGGCTAGGCCTGGAGGGGTCCAATGAGCTTCAGGCATGAGCTACAAGGGGGGGTCGACCCAAGCAAGCTAGGGGGGTGCCTAGGGGGTATACTCACCCACACACACTCACAATCACTCTCATTGTGTGCTATGCAAAGTGCAAGATCTCCCTCTCCAAGCAAGTAAAGGTTGAGAGCCTACACCAACACTCTTGGCTATGGAGTGCAAATCCAACCAAGAGCCATGCTTCAATGCTTAAGCTTGCCATCTCCTTCTTCTTCATTACTATGCTATTATGTATGCTAGCAACAAGAGTATGATAAGTGAGGAACTAATTCTTTCTCCTACGAAATGTTTCTTCTTCCTCTTCCCTACCCTCATTCCCTGCTAGCTCTCTCCACCTTCGAAGGTGTTTGAGGTCTTGGGACTGAGGCTTGGGATAGTTAAAGCTTTCTTCAAGTTTATGTTATGTTTGTGGTGCATGAAGCCTTCCATCTTCATGGCATCACCTAGGTCACAAGGAATACAAAGACTGTATTGTAACAAGTCTCTCTTTATGGGAGAAATCATAATACAAATGCCTATTGGAGGGGGGACCGGCTCCACATAAATCCGGTCCTCAATTGTTGTCATGTTCTCTAAACTCTCTCTCTTGCAAAAGTATTGTCTATGCCAAGTTAACTAATTGCTATGATTATGTTGCTATCTTCAATTATGTCTACCCGCTATGCTCACAAAATCATTTCTTGAAAGTACTCTCATTAAATTCTGCTATTCTCAAATTGAATAGGAAAATTCCATTACATGGACCTTGAATGTAGACCCCTTATGTACAAAATTATGGGTTTAGGGTATTTCAATGCAGCCTAGCTTGGAGACATGGTGGAGACTGCTTCTCTCAATGTTTCAATGGAACCTATCTTGGAGAAATGGTGGAGCATCCTTCTCTCCATGTTTCAATGGAGCCTATCTTGGACAAGTGGTGGACCTTTGCTTCTCTCTATGTTTCAATAGAGTTAGCTTGGACAAGTGGTGGATCTTGGAACAAAACCCCTTTGTAAAACATAGCATGGGCATTACAAGTGATGAGAAAAAATATCATTCAAGATATAACCTTATAGGTTGGAAAAGTGGTGATGGACCTTGAAAAGTGGTGAAGGATACCATTTAATATATACCCTTATAGGTTGGACAAGTGGTGGACCTTAACACCCAGTTCTTCTTAATATAATGACATAGAGTGGATAATTGGTGAATCTTAAGACCAAACCACTCATGCTACTAGGTATAATACGCTAGATAAGTGGTATACCTTGAATGTAAACACACCCCATGTACAAAATATCATGGTTTTAGGGTGTTTCAATGGAGCCTAGCATCTTGGAGACATGGTAGATCTTGATTCTTTCCATGTTTGAATGGCACCTATCTTGGAAAAATGATGGAGGTTACTTCTCTCCATGTTTCAATGGAGCCTAGCTTTGACAAGTGGTGAACCTTTGCTTCTCTCTATGTTTGAATAGAGTTAGCTTGGACAAGTGGTGGACCTTTGCTTCTCTCTATGTTTGAATAGAGTTAGCTTGGACAAGTGGTGGACCTTGGAATGAAACCCCCATGTAAAACATATCATGGGAATTTCAAGTTGTGAGAAAGGATACCATTTAAGATATAACCTTATAGGTTGGACAAGTGGTGGACCTTAATACACAGTTCTTCTTAATATAATGACATAGAGTGTACAAGTGGTGTATCTTGAGACCAAACCACTCGTGCTACTAGGGATAATAGGTTAGACAAGTAGTGGGCCTTGAAGTAAAACCCCCCATGTACAAAATAAAATGGGTTTAGGGTATTTAAATGGATCCTAGCTTGGAGACATGGTGGAGCTTGCTTCTCTCCATGTTTCAATGAAGCCTATCTTGGAGAAATGGTGGAGCATCCTTCTCTCCATGTTTCAATATAGCCTAGCTTGGACAAGTGGTGGACCTTTGGTTCTCTCTATGTTTCAATAGAGTTAGCTTGGACAAGTGGCGGACATTGAAACAAAACTCCCATGTAAAACATATCATGGGTAGTTCAAGTTGTGAGAAAAAAAACCATTTAAAGTATAACCTTATAAGTTGGACAAGTGGTGGACCTTAACACCCAATCCTTTTTAATACAATGACATAGAGTAGACAAGTGGTGAATCTTGAGACCAAACCTATCAAGCTACTAGGGATACTAGGTTGGACAAGTGGTGGACCTTGAATGTACATCCCCTATGTACAGAATATCATGGGTTTAGGGTGTTTCAATGGAGTCTAGCATATTGGAGACATGGTGGAGCTTGCTTCTCTCCATGTTTCAAGTGGTGGATCTTCAATTATTTTCCCATACCTAGTTTAGATAACCCATACACTTTGCAACTCTAAAGGTTGGACGAGTGGTGGAGCTTTGTTTATTTCCATGTTTTAATGGATCCTAGGTTGGACAAGTGGTGGACCTTGGAAAAAAGTCCCCCCTGTACAACATAGCTGAGTTTTTTCATATTTTAATGGAAGAGAGATTCGACAAATGGTGGAGCTTGCTTATCTCCATGTGGATTTTAGAACTAGCTTGGACAAGTGGTGGAGCTTTGCTTTTCTACTCTTCATAATACAATGATGTATAGGTTGGTTACATGGTGAATCTTAAGGCCAAAACTCCCATCTTACTAGAGATGATAGGTTGGAAAAGTGGTCAACCTTCTATCATTTCTCCATGCCTATAATTAGACAATTAGTAGAACTAGCATCTTTCTATGTTGTCTAGAGATGAGCTTGGACAAGTAGTGGACCTTGCTACTCTCTTCCCTTGGTTTATTAGTTTGAAGACTCATTATATATACTTGCTTAGATCTATATAATTACTCGTTAGTTAGGTTACAAGTAGGTATGTAATTTGTTAGCCTCAAGGGACTTTGAATATTGAATAGTAAGAAAGTCAAGTGCTGGTTTGAAGATCTTTTGCTTATCTAAACTAAACTCTAACTCAATAATAAGTTTCTTAAGTTCCACGAATTGTCCTATCTAGGCTCCAAAAGAGTCTTAATTGGTTTGTGCTAGATTCTAACTTCCTTGATGGGGTAGAATCCTAGAAAAATGAGGCACTATAAGTTTTACCTTAGCTCAAATGGATTTTCACTTAAACTATACTGCAATTTGGCACTCTAGTATCTTTGTCTCGATGGAGTTTAACACTAGATACATAGTAGTGATATTTAAGCTTCATGTCTCTTCACTTGATCGAGATATGAGACCATACTTTCAAGGTCACCACTTGTCTTACCTAAAGACCAATGTGAGACATGGGAGCAAGAAAGCCATCCGAAGGACTACTACATAGACAATCAATAACTTAAGTAAAGCAAAAAGTCTTGGATCTTTCACAATTAATAACTTAAGTAAAGCCAAAAAGACTTGGATCTTTGACAGTTTTTTTCAAACAAAAAAAGCACAATCTCATGCTAACAAAACTATAAATCACAATTGAAAGTTTTGAACAAGAAAAAGATCAGCAATCTTAAGAAGAAGGATACTTTTCATTTCATTGATGATTACAAATTAAAAGAAAGTCTCTCAAGAAATTGATTAACAAAAAATGTAGGTGACTGCTTCATTATTTTGATCAAAAATATCAAAATCTCTATTGATTGAGCTCCATCTAGTAGTATCCTTTGTAAGATCCTGCAGGAAGGAATAAAAAGAAAGATTTTTTAGATACCATGCACATGAGTGTTCAAGCATGTGTATCAAGAATATATGACATGTCACTAGTGCCTTAGGGTTGGTTTCTATCTAGCCTTAGAAGATTGTTCTCAGCTTTCACCTTATTTATATAAGCCTTTGTTGTGGCTGCCTTCAAAACTCCTTTTGTGTTACAACCCAATTGCCTAGCTAAAGTGGTCAATTGTGATGCCCTCATGCTTTCAATGGGTATACGCTCCTTTGCCAAGATCTCTTGTATTTGGGCTCTTCTCATTTCATTGCGGTGCCTTGTGTCACTTGCGTCTTCAATGATAGTTTCCTCTCTGTCACCTTTTGCAGGTGGTATTCTTCTTGTAAAGAACACCTTAGCTGACCAAACATCATTTTTCTGCTTCCAATACTCCATGATTTGTTTGTATACACTATCATTTGTCACTATAGGTTGTCCATAACGATTAGAAGCAATTAAATCACGCACATCCCTTCTCTCATCAAGCTGAATCAAGTATGGCAGTAGCTCCTCCAAGAGCATATTGTCAACCATCTTCTCAACATCAAATTGTGGTGGAAAAATGAAATTTTTTGCTGGTGAAATACATCCTTTGTAAGGAGAGTCATCAATAAGCATTGTTCTTTGTGGATCACATTCAAACCCCATGGCAATTTTGGCTAGAGGCTTGAACATTGCCTCAACGTTTAAATTGTCGGGTCTAAACAATTTTTGAGTTTGAGCAGTGTAGCAAACATCTTGCGACCAAATTGCAAAGAAAGGCAATGTATCCTCTGCTAAGTTGTTTAGTGCTGCAAGGATTTGGTACACATTATTCTTAGTAGCTGTCGACCAAATTGCAACATTAAACCTCTGTAAATTAGTCTTCAAGATTTGGATGCAGCTTGGCCTGAGTATAATATATCTTTTTGAATCCATTTGCACTGAGTTGTGGTGTGAGGATGGTTGAGGGGAACGTTTCAACAATAGACCATTTAAATCCAATATAATTGTAAGCATGGATTTCTCAACATCTACACTACATGACGTAGTAGCAATTGGCAATAGCTCGTGAGTGGACTTTTCAGTCTCTTTTGATGTATGTTGCATTTTTGAAGCATCGATTTTTTGGTTCTCATTATTGGAAGCTTGCTCAAGCTGCACAACACTAGAATCTAGTATAGAAATATCATCTATCTTGGGCACTTCAGAAACCATAGAATCTATGGATTCTATAGTTTGTTGACTCAACCATAGGAGCATTATCCATCCCAGTTTGTGAATCTAAGAAAACACACACACAAATGGTATCTCAAAACCACTAGAATTTTATTCACCATATTTATATGTAGAACTCATAGTAAGAAATTTATTTAAGGTAAAGTCGTTGTTAGAATCCTTGCAACCATTTTCAGCATTCGCACATAAAACAACACTTGTCTAAAATACAATCTACTAACTCAACATTTTCCATCCTACACTTTATTAAAGATGAGTACTTAAAGTGAAAACTAAAAGCCACAACTTGTTGAGGAAACATGGATACAAGGTCCACCAAATGTCCAACCTAGACTACAAGAAAACAATTAGAGGTTTGGCTTAGATTTGGATTCAAAGGCCACCACTTATTCAAGTAAGATAACTCCACTTGTTTAAGACAGTAATGTTTGAAGCCCCACCACTTGTCCAACCTAAACATTGATTAAATTTTGGTAAGATTTATCACAATCTAGAGTAGAATCAAGATTCTATGGCCAAGGTAGTCAAATAAGTTAGACAACACACAAAGCATAAGAGCACTCTAGATTCTCCTTGAGCATAAACTAAACAATAATCAAATGTTATATTCACTTGAGATTTCATCCATGAAAAATTAAAATGATGCATGTACTTGAGATTTCCATCCATGTACAATACTTTACAATGTAAAGTAAAGTTATAGTCAGCAAACAACTCTTCTCCTGCTTCAACTTGACAAATAGTCTCAATCCATACATGGCCATATTCTTCTGACTTGATGTGTGAAGAGGTGCATTTATGCCAAGGTGGAAAATTTGGATCAAATGTATAGCGTACGTTGGGACAGACATTTGTACTATGAGAACTATTTATATAGCCTGACACGTTTCCTTCTTCTACACAACCAATAATGTATGATTGATCTTCCTCTTCTTCTATGTTTGGATCCTCTAGAAGAGAATATTTATAAGCTCTTGGAAATATTTTGCATATCTTTTTCCAGTCTTGAAATCTATACTTATGCCCTCCATAGTTTAGAATAGTCAAACCACTTTCCAGGGTAGTATGCACAAATAGCCCATAACCAGCTCCTTGAATACATGAAAGTCGTACTTCAAAATCCACACCATTAATATGGAAAATTACATCTTTGGGAATAGGAAAAGTTTGTGTCCCAAAAGGATCTTCATGCCAATCATAGTGTGAAATACATCTAGTTTTTATATCACTTAACTCCTTTGTGTCTGCAAAAAGAAGAAAATATTATGCATAAAATAATGACAAGATCAAAGAAAGATATCATTATTTTATAGTCCAATAGGTCCATTGTATGGAAGACTTAGAGTGCGTGCCTCCAACGTTTCCAAAAAATAAAATCATTGAAAAAAAAAGGCCACTATGTCTTCAATCTATTGCCCATTTGAAGCATAGAGAGAACCAAGGTCCACCACTTGTCCAAGCTAGACATGGAGCATTGACACAAGATCCAACACTTATACAAGAACCCTAAAGTATATGTGGTAACATGGGATGCGTTGATGAAACAAAAGTAGTCTAGCCTCCTCATCCATGTCTTTTTTCTTGTAGCCTAGAGGGATTAGTTTCAAAGTCTATCACTAGTCAAAAACTACACATAGAACATTGATACAAGGTTCCACCACATGTGAAACCTATCATCTCTAGTAGCATGGATGGTTTGATATCAAGGTTCACCATGTGTCCTACCTATACTCTATTGTAGCATAGAGATTCTGTTTTGGTGGTACTACACTTGTCCAAACTTGGCTTGTTGTTGATATCTGGAGGTAATCAAGGGTCCTCCACTTGTCTAAGTTAGGCATATAAAAAAATTGCAAGGTCCACCATGTGTACAACATATGATTGATTATAGCATGCATGGTCTTATTTCATGGGCAACCATCTTCTCTCCAATATGTGTCCAACCTCGGCTCCATTGAAGCATGGAGAGAAGCAAGGTCCACCACTTATCAAAGCTATTATTTTCTCCCAGTGCTTTCAAAACCCATAATACGTTGTACATGGGGGGGGGGTCTTGTTTCAAGGTCCACCACTTTTCTAAGATTGGATCCATTGAAACATAAAGAGAAGCAAGCTCTACCATTTGTCCAAGCTAGGTACCATTGAAACATGAAAACCCCATAATATGTTGTATACGGGGGGTGTTTTTCAAGGTCTACCACTTGTCTAAGCTATGGTCCATTGGAACATGGAGAGAAGCAGATCTCCACCACTTTTCTAAGCTAGGATCCATTGAAACATGGAGAGAATCAAGATCCATTGTTTGTCTAAGCTAGACTCCATTGGAACATGGAGAAAAAAAGCTCCACCACTTGCCTATTATTGCATAGAGATTATGGTTTGAAGGTCCACCACTTGTCCAACCTTGCCTTCATGTATGGAGATAATCAAAAGTGCAATGCTTCTCTAAGCTAGGGACATAAAAGAGTTTCAAGGTCCACTACATATACGATCTATGATGGGTTTTAGCATGGGAGGTTTCATTTTAAGGTTGACCACTTCTCCAGCTCCGCTTGTCCAACCTCAGATCCATTGAATCATGGAGAAGAAAGGTCTACCAACTCTCCAAAATAGGCAAGAAAATCTTTATAAAACCCATGAATTGTTAATATATGCTATGCTGTGGAGTTTTTTTTGAAGGTACAGTCCTTATCCAAGCTACAATCCATTGAAGCATGGAAATAAGTAAGATATATCTCTAGTCCAAGATAGGATCCATTGAAACATAGAGAGAATCAAGGTCCACCACTTGTCCAAGATATGCATGGGTAATTGATATAAGGACCACTACGTTTTCACCTATACTATGCTCTATCATGGATGGTTTCATATCCCACCAATTTTCCAACTTATTTAGTAGGTTGTATTATGGGGGTTTGGTTTCAAGGTACTTCACTTGTCTAAGGTGGGTTCCATTGAACCATGGAGAGAAACAATGTCTACCACTTGTCCAAAATATGCTGCTTTAAAACATAAAAGCAAGGTCCACCACTTGTCCAAGCTAATGTTTCTCTCCATTGAAGCACGGAGAGAAACAATGTCTATCACCTATCCAAAATATGCTCCATTGAAACATAAAAGCAAGGTCCACCACTTGTCCAAGTTAATATAACAAATGGGTGTTGGTTACAAGGTGTACCACACTTGTCTAAACTAGTCTCCATGCAAGGTCCACCACATGTCCAAGCTATATGAGCTTGGTTTGAAGCTCTACCACACCTCTTGAAATTTGGATCCATAGGTCCACCTTTTGTCAAGCTATGCCTTTAGTGAGTACTAAAACTAAGTAAATTGCAGTACTTAAATACCTTTCCAAGCTCATTAAGATTTTGGTCTCTAAGGCCACCACCACATGTCTAATCTATGCTCTAATTGATTACTTATGCTAGTTCTCAAAGTCCAAACATAAGATCCCTTCTAGCAAGGTTAGTTTAAATTTAGGCTCCAGCACCTGTCTAAGCTAGGTTCAATTTATGAAGCATCACTATTTAACCATGCTAGGATCTAATGTATCATATCAAGGGGGTATTGATAAAAGGTCCAAAGCTTATTGAGTTCAAGCTCTTAAGTAATTAAGTCTTTGTGAGTATTAAATGTTATAGTTTTAGTCTAAAGATCCACCATTCAAAAACTCAAGTAATTTACTATTTACATTCAAACCTTGAATGTTTGAGATAAAAAATACAAACTCAATCAATACTATATAAAGAAAAATCTAACATTAAGAGTATCAAATCAGTAACAAGAAACACTAACATGTACAAGAAACTCAAAACATACGTGTCTCCATTTCCAAAAAGTCCTCCATTGACAGAGGATGTTGTTGTTGTTCTTCTTCTTCTCTTTGTGGAGAGATCTCCTCTGTAACAGGCATAGTGTCCTCTGATTGCGAAGTGAATTGTTGAAGTCGAGGCCATTTTTCTATATCTTCATGAGACTTATCAAAGTCTAGCAGCATGGTCTCCACGTTTTTTGCCTCCTCCACACTATCAACTAAGCATATAACTTCTTTTTTCTGTTGTATTCCTTCTTGTGCAACCAAGGAGCCATCACCAAAAACATCAACAAGCTTGCAGTCTTCAAAACAACATGTATGAATGTAGTGCTTGACCAAAGCTCTTTTTTTGGCCTCCAAATATTGCAAATCTGACATATCGTTACCTGCTACTTGAAGAAGAGAACAATCAATTGGCATGGGATATTAACATAACGGTGGGTATATACATAACGGTGGGTAAATGTACATTTGAAATATTTTAACATAACGGTGGGTATATACAGAGCTGTGGGTTTTCCCCTTGAGCCCCCAAGGGTTTTTTCATCCACAGTTAGGGACCTTCATTTGAGTGGGGGTGTTGAGCTATATATAGTGTCCCAAGGGAAAATTTGTTGCTCATGGCAAGGAGAAAGCAGTGCACACAGTGCAACTACTACCTCTTGAGTCTTCCTCACGATTCTCTACAGTGGAAGTAACACACACCGAGGTGGTGCATGATTGTAACAAGACTTGATTTCGAGGTGTTTTAGTAATAAATTTTGTTTTCTAGGAAGGTTTTGTCATTTTAAAGTTAGTCCACTGTGTAGAAGGATGTGTGGATTGTTTTCGTCCGATAAAATTTTTTGATCCGGAAGGCACTTTCTGGGGCATTTTTGAAGGCGTTAACGTGGGATTTTGAAAAAGTGATGTATGAAGCGATTGAAGCCTGCGTTATAAGGAACAACTTTGGTTCTTTGAGTCTTTAGAGATTTTGATGTTTTGATGCTCGTTGAAGGCCAAAGATTAAGAAAAAAAGTTGGATTTGCTGTTTTTGCATCGTTTTTGTAGAAAATGCTGTTTTGCAGGTTGATTTTCAGCAAATCGGAGCAGGCTATGGAAATTTTCCATCACATAGCCGTCGAAGAGCGCAGCGAGGGCAACAAGATTGTATGAGACGGACTTGGGCTGTTTTGGCTCCGTTTGGGAGTTATGTTCAGTTGAAGACAGCTGAAAAATTGTGGACTTAAAAAAAAAAAAAAACTAACCTCTACGGATCGCTTCACGATCACGTTTTTTTTTACCTTGTTCTCGCAGGTATATTGGCGCGCAAGTCGAGTCGACCGAGCGCCAAAAATAGAAAAGCGGCTATTTTAAGAGGTCGCAGGCTTTTTGGAGGAGAATAGAAGGACGGGTGGTGCGTTTTGGGGGTGATTCACCATTCTCTCTTCTGCGAGTGCGAGTGCGAGTGCGAGTGAGACGCTGCATGCAAGTGAATTGAAGCTCGAGGGTGGTCGGGAGGTTCGAGCTCCGTACAACGGAGTGCGCCCATATATATATTCAATTGCTCCTCTGTTGTATCAAACACTATCAATACAAAGATTTCTTCCTCCGTTTTGCTGTCTATCTCTATTATTCGGTTCCCGTGACAATTGGTATCAGAGCAAGCGGTTGATTCTGGACATGGACGGATACGAGAAGAGGATAAAGGAGCAAGAATACCTGATTCGACGACTATGAGAGGATCTGGAAATTTCAAATCGGGAGCGTGCTGAGGCTCTGCGAGGCAAAGCAACACGAGACCCTGATATCTATGTGGAAATTAATGGTGAACAGGAAGACGGAAACCATGCTATTCCACCAGGAAACAATAATCAACGAGTGGGCGCTGGGGCACCGGGCGGTGGAGATGGAGGTGATGATGGAGATGATGATGATGGGAACGGTGGTGATGGACGTCGCGGTCGTCCACACGAAAGAGAGCGGAATGACGGCGAAGCGGAAACTAAGGAAAGGAGAGGACGAAGAAGGGAACGTGATGAAGAAGATGCAGATGAAGATTCTGAAAGGGCAGCTTTGCAGCAAGTCTTCAAGAAGGCAAAGATTAACGAGTTTAATGGCATCGAGAAAACTGGTGAAGATCTCGAAGCATGGATTGAAGAGTTAGAAGATTATTTTGCATTGAAGAAGTTCTCTGAAGAGGCAAAAGCAAAGGTTGCAGTTGTTCATCTTCGACAAACCGCAAAGCTTTGGTGGAAAGCATACCTTAAACAACGAACAAAGGTTACTCCAATCACTTGGGAGGAATTTAAAATGCAAGCGTATAAAAGGTATTGTTCTCCACACTATGAGATGGATAAAAAGATGGAGTTTTACAAGTTTCAGCAGCAACCTGAGGACGAGCCAAGTCTTACTGTACATGAGTATAAGGAGAAGTTTTTGCGACTTCACAAGTATGCACCGGAAGTAGAAGGAGAGGCGTTGACAAACAAATTTATCGAAGAACTGCGTAAAGATCTGTATTATCAAGTAAAGGGTGCAGGGGCTACCGATTTTCTAGATGCTATTGCGAAGGCCGAAAATTATGAGAAGAAGGTGAAGTATGAGAGCCGCAACCCTACTCCAAGCAGAATTATACCTACTGGGCATAGAATGCAGAATAGGCCTTTTCAGACAAACACTGAGTTTCTCCGAAGGAATTTTACAAATAATCAGAGAAGACCACCCAATAATTTTTCAAATCAGAATCAGAATTTCAATCGAAATCAGAGTACAAATCAGAATGCTGTAACCAACCGCAATCAAAATTTGGGACAGAATACTGTAAACAACCGCAATCAAAATTTGGGTCAAAATGATGCAAATCAGAATCAAAGAAGACGACAACCGCTGCGGTGGCAACATGATCCTGCTTTTCTAGAACGAGCAAGGAGATTTGGGTTATGTTTTCGTTGCGGTGAGCAAGGTCACAAGACGTTCGAATGCCCAAATAAGGAGATCGATCAGGCTGTTCTTGCACGAATGGAAGCCAATATGAATGCGATGGACACCACGATTGGGGAAGCGAGCGAGGAAGGTAAGTGCTCTGAAATTCCTATGAAATGCATGACAACGTCTGTCCATCATTTAAGGGCATCCGTTATAAGAATTCGGGGTAAGATAGGAACTGAAATTGTGAATTTTCTCATTGATTCGGGTAGTACGCATTGTTTTATGTCTAACAAGCTTGCGCAAACTTTGAAATTGAATTCTGATTCCCAGATTAGGAGAGCTGTAGAATTGGCCAATGGGAAGAAACATTATACACAGGGTCATATTCAAAACTTACCTTTTTTGCTGAACAAAGAGAAACATTCGGGAGAATTTTATGTTATTAGCATGGGTGAACGGGATGTAATTTTGGGAATGGATTGGTTGGCTGCGAACTATGCATTGATTGATTGTGAGAGGGGTGAGTTGGTTTTTAAAAACAGAGATGGTCATGCGATTAAAGCTGAGGAGAGAAATACTAAATCACTCCTAATTTCTGCCATGAAACTTTTGAGGGGGGTGAGACAAGGGTGTGAGACGTTTCTTGTGTTTGCTAACGAGATTAAAGAGGATTCTGGGAATAAACAGAAAGGGGAAAATCCAGAATTTGTAGAGGATCTCTTACATGAATTTAAGGATGTGTTCCCGGACGATCTTCCTGGTATGCCTCCGCCTAGAGCGGTAGACCACGCCATAGATCTATATCCAGGAGCAACACCTTATTCAAGGGCTCCATACAGGTTCAATATTGATGAGCTTAAAGAGCTCAAGATACAACTTGATGACCTTTTGAAAAAGGGTTTTATTAAACCTAGTGTATCTCCTTGGGGCAGTCCTGTGTTATTCCAAAAGAAAAAGGATGGTACATATAGGTTATGCATTGACTACAGGGGGTTAAACAAACAGACCATTAAGAACAAATATCCTCTTCCTCACATAGATGAATTGCTTAGCCATTTGAGTGGTGCCACAATATTTTCAAAGGTTGATCTTCGTTCTGGCTACCATCAAATCCGCATTAAGGTCGAGGACATTCCAAAGACTGCTTTTCGTACACGTTATGGGCATTATGAATTTACAGTTCTTGCTTTTGGTTTGACTAATGCACCAGCAACTTTCATGTGCTTAATGAATAATATTTTTCACCCGTATCTTGATGACTTCATTCTGGTATTCTTAGATGATATTTTTGTGTATTCTAAGAATGAAGAAGATCATGCATTGCACTTAAAGAGAACATTTGAGGTTTTGCGTGAACATAAATTGTATGCCAAAGCAAGTAAGTGTACTTTTGCAAAGGATCAGATTGTGTACTTGGGAAGAGTGATTTCTAAAGAGGGGATTCACATTGACCTTGACAAAGTTAAAACTATTGTGGAGTGGCCAACACCAAAGTCATTAAGGGATGTGAGAAGCTTTATGGGTCTAGCACAATATGAGAGAGCACACATTAAAGATTTCTCTAAGATAGCAAGTCCTTTGACCGAATTGACCAAGAAAGACAAGGGTTTTGTGTGGACTTCTACCTGTGAGACTGCTTTTGAGACCTTGAAGGCTAAAATAGCAGAAAATTGTGTTTTGAAAGTTCCTGAGATGGGCAAACCATTTGTTGTGTCATGTGATGCTAGTGGTGAACAACTAGGGTGTGTTTTGACACAAGAAGGAAGAGTGGTTGCATATGAGTCTAGGAAATTAAGACGACATGAATTGAACTATGCAACACATGATCTAGAATTGCTTGCTGTTGTTCATGCATTGAAACATTGGCATCATCTTTTGCTTGGTGTCAAATTTGAATTGCGTACTGATCATCAAAGTTTGAAGTATATTTTCACGCAGCCATTGTTAAACAACAGACAAAGGAGATGGATTGAATTGTTGGCTGAGTATGATTTTGACTTGAAGTATTTGTGTGGGAAAGAAAATAAAGTTGCAGATGCATTGAGTCGTAGGCCCATGTGTAATTTGTTGACTGTTGTGCGATCCAATTTGGTTGATGAGATACATGCCGAAGTTGAAAGCGATTCTTTTTACATGCCTATTTTGAAATTCTTGCGTGAGAATATTGGTGAGATGTATGAGAACAGATATCACTTGTATAAGGGAAATCTGTATTATTATGACCGCTTGTGTATTCCTGCAAATTCTGCTTTTAAGAGTCAAATTCTGCATGAGTGTCATAACTCACCTTTTTCTGGTCATCCTGGATTGAGTAAGACATATGAAAAGATTAAAAGTTCATTCTTTTGGCCACGTATGAAATTGGATGTTAAGAATTATGTGCGTGAATGCTTTCAATGTCAACAAGTTAAAATTGAACATAAGAGGATGCCTGGTGACCTTCAACCCTTAGACATTCCTTTACAGAAGTGGGAGTCTATATCCATGGACTTTATTATTAGACTTCCTACTACTCGTGGAGGGTATGACTCGATCTTTGTGGTAGTAGATAGACTCACAAAACAGGCTCACTTCTTTCCCGTGAAAATAACTGATACTGCTTTGACCATTGCACGCTTGTTTGTGAAAGAGATATTTCGTTTGCATGGCATGCCCAAGAGCATAGTGTCTGACAGAGATTCTAAGTTCACTTCACATTTCTGGAGAGCGACTTTTGACTCTATAGGTACCCAGTTACGCATGTCTACTGCTTTTCACCCTCAAACCGATGGGGAAACGGAGAGAGTGAATCGTATTTTAGAAGATATGTTACGAATGTATGTGAATGAAAACCAATCTAATTGGAATGAATATTTGCCTTTGGTTGAATTTGCATACAACAGTTCATATCATTCATCTATTAGGATGACCCCGTTTGAAGCAATGTATGGCTATAACTGTCCCACACCTATAAATTTTCTTAGCTCAAGGAATAAGGTAGAACTGTCACGTGAGATGCTTGAAAAGATGGATAACGAGTTGGCCAAAATCAGGGGGAATATTAGAGAAGCCCAAAAGAGACATAAATTGTATTATGACAAGAAACATCGGGTTGTGGAGTATGAAACTGGGGAGATGGTTTTCTTAAAAGTTATTCCCGAGAAGTCTCATTTAATTCTTGGGAAGGATAAGCGATTGTCTCCACGATTTGCTGGGCCATTTAAAATTTTGAAGCGCATTGGTTCATTAGCTTACAAATTGGAATTGCCTTCTCATGTCAAAGTGCATCCTGTATTTCATGTGAGTTTATTGAAAAAGTATGTTCCTAACGTGCACCATGTTTTACAAGACAACTCTAAGTTGAAAGATGACGGAACATTGACAGTAGAACCAGATTTAGTGCTAGATAGGCGTGTCAAACATTTGAGAAATAGAGACATTGTGGAAGTTTTGGTTAAGTGGCAGAACTATCCAGTAGAGGATGCATCTTGGGTTGATCTTAGTGTTTTGCAAAGCGAATTTCCCTCCTTCCAACTCTGAGGACAGAGTTAATTTTGAAAAGGGGAGATTGTAACAAGACTTGATTTCGAGGTGTTTTAGTAATAAATTTTGTTTTCTAGGAAGTTTTTGTCATTTTAAAGTTAGTCCACTGTGTAGAAGGATGTGTGGATTGTTTTCGTCCGATAAAATTTTTTGATCCGGAAGGCACTTTCTGGGGCATTTTTGAAGGCGTTAACGTGGGATTTTGAAAAAGTGATGTATGAAGCGATTGAAGCCTGCGTTATAAGGAACAACTTTGGTTCTTTGAGTCTTTAGAGATTTTGATGTTTTGATGCTCGTTGAAGGCCAAAGATTAAGAAAAAAAGTTGGATTTGCTGTTTTTGCATCGTTTTTGTAGAAAATGCTGTTTTGCAGGTTGATTTTCAGCAAATCGGAGCAGGCTATGGAAACTTTCCATCACATAGCCGTCGAAGAGCGCAGCGAGGGCAACAAGATTGTATGAGACGGACTTGGGCTGTTTTGGCTCCGTTTGGGAGTTATGTTCAGTTGAAGACAGCTGAAAAATTGTGGACTTAAAAAAAAAAAATAACTAACCTCTACGGATCGCTTCACGATTACGTTTTTTTTTACCTTGTTCTCGCAGGTATATTGGCGCGCAATTCGAATCGACCGAGCGCCAAAAATAGAAAAGCGGCTATTTTAAGAGGTCGCAGGCTTTTTGGAGGAGAATAGAAGGACGGGTGGTGCGTTTTGGGGGTGATTCACCATTCTCTCTTCTGCGAGTGCGAGTGCGAGTGCGAGTGAGACGCTGCATGCAAGCGAATTGAAGCTCGGGGGTGGTCGGGAGGTTCGAGCTTCGTACAACGGAGTGCGCCCATATATATATTCAATTGCTCCTCTGTTGTATCAAACACTATCAATACAAAGATTTCTTCCTCCGTTTTGCTGTCTATCTCTATTATTCGGTTCCCGTGACAATGAATGCTGTCTCACAGCTTCCATGTGGCAACAGACCTTCGAACCACATGAGTTATATAATAGGACTAAATTTTGAAGTTCTTAAAGTCGAAAAGAATGTAGTAAGCCATATCTTTCGTTTAGCACGATTTGAAAGATTGCTGAATAGTCTATTAGATAGAGCTTATATGAATGAAATTAAGATATTAAGAGAGAAAATATACTCTCTTCTTTTCAAATACTACACCAAAGACATATTTCATAAAGATTAATGAACAACAGATAGTCTATCTATGAACAGTATAATAAAAACGTAATTAAAACTGAGATTTTTATTAGTATCAATATGTTATATTTATGTGTTTTACCTTAAAATGCATGGTTAGGCTTAAAATAAGTTGAAAAAGTAGTGGAGACCCAAAAATAGTGTTTTTAAGAGTTGCGACCTAAAAAGTGCGTTTTCAGTTCAATAAAGAGGTTTTTCATAATTCTGTTTACGCAGCCTTGTAGACCAGACCTATTCCCGTCGTTTTGAGTACCTGGAAGTCTATGTTCTGAGTTCGTTTGACCAAGTTATGACAGAAACAAATTGCCAGCAGTAGCAGGGTAACCTACAAGCAGCAACAGGTTAGCTTACAAACAAATATACACAGGTAATATCTCTTTTGTTTAATCCAATCAACAAGCGATTATACTCTTTTATGATGGTACAAAATGATGTTTTGAATTTGATTACCATGTTGATTTGGTTGCACGAGTATGTTCTTTTGGGCTATTTTATAGACGATGCAGGGTGTCATGATATTGGGATTGTGATCGTGTTGCGATTTCGATTATGATCATTGCTGCCATCAAGAGATTGAGATTGAGAGTGTGATTGTGATTGAGATTGAGAGTGAGAGTGTGATTGAGATTGAGATTGTGCACAACATTGAGATTGAGAGTGAGAGTGTGATTGAGATAGCTCGGGGATGGTCGAGAGGTTCAGAAACGAGCTATGCTCTTCTTGTAATGATTACCTTGTATCCATACAGACTCTTTATTTCATCTATTTACTCTGCGTACTCTGTATATTCTTTTTCATTATCAATGTATTTCGCACTCCCGTGTCGCGTGACAAGTTAGTACGTATGCACGGATCTTTGCAAGGGCACAAGGTGTGCATCTTGGTAGATGATGGTGCTACTCACAACTTTATCAATTACGGATTGGTGAAAAAACTCAAATTTTCTCAAACTCCGAGTACCCACCGCTACAAGGTAGCAATGATGAATGGACATGATACCAAAATCTAGGATACTGAAGTGTGAGTTGTTCTATTGGAAGTACAAGGCTACTCCACATCCTTGGATTTTTAGGTTATGAACATGGAGAGGGCAGACGTGGTCCTTGGTAGGGAATGGTTGCATAGCCTAGGACCATCACTGAAGCATAGCTATGAGCACAACAGCTTCATGTTCGAATCCCATGGCACATATGTGTTGTTGTTAGGAGAGAAGGATGTACCTTCTTCACCATTGATATGTACAGTTGAGCTTATGCAGCTCATTTATGATAATGAAATAGATCAAGTTTTATTGTGTTACTTATTGTCTCATTTTCTCTCTAACATTGAATCTGTTGAACATTCCTCAACGCCGCATGCTTCTCTCTCATCTCTTCCACCAATGGCTACTTCCAAACAAGCAAAAGTTGCTAGTGAGTTACAAAATTTATTAAAGTAATTTTATGATGTTTTTCTTAATGATTTTCCTCCAGGATTACCGCCAATACGATGAGTGCAACATAGCATCGATGTGGTTGCAGGCAGTAAACCTGTCAGTAAACCGCCCAATCATATGATTCACACTGAAGTTGCTGAGGTGGAACGTCATCTTACTGACTACCTTAGCAGAGGGTTTATCCAAACCTATTCTTTACCATGGGCTTCTCCTATCCTATTAGTGAAGAAAAAAGACGATAGTATGCACATGTGCGTAGACTACCGTGGCTTAAATGCAGTTACTGTTAAGAACAAGTACCCATTGCCATGTGTGGATGAGTTGTTCGACAAACTCACTCATGCTTGTTTTACGAAAATAGAATTGTGGTCAGGCTATCACCAAGTCCGTATTCGGCTGGCTGATATACCCAAAACTGCATTCTGAACAAGGGTTGGACACTACGAGTTTTTGGTTATGCCCTTTCGATTAACCAATGCGCTCGCAACATTCATGACACTTATGGATAGTGTCTTGAAGACGTATTTGGGCAAATTTGTCATCATTTTATTCTAGTCTACAGTGCTTCTAAAGAAGAACTCTTACAACATCTGAGGCACGTATTCGAATTGTTACGAATAAATAAATTATATGCCAAGGAATCTAAGTGTGATTTTCTTAAAGAAGAAATTCACTATCTTGGGCATGTTATTTCAGCTAAGGGGCTATATATGAATCAATCCAAAGTGGATACAATCCGGCAGTGGTCTTCTCCTAAAAATCTAGAAGAGTTACAGTTTGTTTTAGGATTTGCGAGTTTTTACCGAAGGTTCGTTAAAAACTATGCTAATATTGTTGTTCCCATGACGGATCAACTAAGGAAAAGGCAAAGCTTTTCAATGGGGACCCACTCAACAACACAATTTCGATACGCTCAAGGATGCATTAGCTACATATCCCATACTAGCTATTGTATATCCTTTGAAACCATTTGTTTTGGAAACAGATGTCAGTGACCGTGCTATTGGAGTATTCTTGTTACAAGACGGACGGCCAAATGCATTTGAAAGCAAGAATCTTGATGCAGCTCAGCAGAACTACTCTGCTTATGAGCACGAACTCTATGCAATAGTGTTTGCCTTAAAAACATGGTGGCATTATATGTATGGTGCTCAGTTTGAGATTGTGTTTGACCATGAAAGCATCAAATGGTTTACACAACAAATTGATTCGAAGGGTCGAAAAGGTGGACCGAGATTCTTCAGGAATATGACACCAAGCTCCTGTATCGTAAAGGACAATACAATGTGGTGGCTGATGCTCTAAGTTGTATGTCGGAGATCAATTCTCTCATGTTCACGGAACTTTGTAGTGAATTTTTGGCTTCTCTAAAGGGAAAATATGAGCATGATGAAGCATATTCCAAAGTGTGGAGCCATGTACAAATGAGGGATCCTTCTCACTCCAATGAGGGTAGTATAAAGTTAACCTCCACACATAGTTCTTCTCTATTGAGTGATGAACTACAGCGATGGAAGCGGGTACCTACTCCATAAGGGGAGAGTTTGTGTACCGACGGACAAAGACATTCTGTGCCAAATTCTTTATAAATGCAATGATAATCCAAGTGCAGGGCACCCGGGTATTAGAAAGACTTATGTTCTCGTACGACGACAGTTTTACTGGCGAGGTTTACTTGGCTTTGTTCAGGCTTATGTCTTGCATTGCAAAAAATGTCAAGTTAGCAAAGCAGAGCGCCTGAAAGCAAGAGGACTCTTACATCCTTTGGAGATTCCCAATGGTAAATGGGAAAGTATCTCTATGGAATTTATTGTGGATTTACCAACCACAGCACGAGGTCATGACTCGGTGTGGGTGGTCGTAGATCGGTTGACTAAACTATGTAAGTTTATTCCAACCAAATCAACGGCTAAGACTCCAGAACTAGCCAAGTTATTTGTGGACAAGCTACAAGTTGTATGGTTTGCCAAGTAACATTGTCAGTGATCGTGATCCCAAGTTTAACAATCTTTTTGAAGGGCAGTGATCAAATGATTTGGTACACGACTAAACCTCAATACAATCGATCATCCAGAAACAGATGGTCAGACTGAACGAGTTAACCAAGTGCTAGAGGATATGCTAAGAGCATACGTTAGTAAGAAACAGTTAGACTAGGAAGAATATTTACCTATTCTCGAGTTTGCCTACAATAGTGCTAAGCATGTCATAACTGGATTTAGTCCTTTCATGCTCATGTACGGGTTTCAACCTAGGTCACCTGTTACGTGGGATTGGCAACCAAAAAGCTCCAATAGGTTAAGGATTTTTTCCAAGACCACATGGATATGCTGAAACTCGCTCGTCAGAATGTCCGACAAGCGCAGGATCGGTATAAGAAGTACGTTGATGAGAAAAGTCAGCAAGTTACTGAAAATTGGGCCAGCACCTAAATTATCTCCACGATATTGTGAGCCTTTCAAAATACTCAAGCGAGTAGGTGATCGTGCCTACAAATTATTGCTACCTACACATTCTCGTATTCATCCGGTGTTTCATGTAAGCCGTTTACATAAGCGGTTACATGGGGACAACAATGTCATTGACCAACAGATTTTGGTTGATTTTGTTGAACCTCCTACCTTACCGCATGAACCTGAACGCATTCTCGACTATCATGATTTACGTACGCATCATCGTGTACGTCAAAAAGCCTTAATCAAGTGGAAAGATCGACCTGCGGAAGGCACCACTTGGAATAACATTAGTATCCTTAAGAAGAAGTTCCTCACTTTTGTTTTTGAGGACAAAAACTCTTCTTTAAGGGGAAAGTAATGTCAGGACAACGGCAAGGCCGGACTAGACAAGGGCAAGGCCTAGCTAGTTAGTGTGGAAAGGAGTTTAACTAGGGCAAAGGGCTAGGAGCCATGCTATATAGTGGGTGGTTGGGAGGTGGACTCTTAGGTTCCAGTTCCCCTTGTCTAACATATCAGTCTGTTCTTTTAGGCTAAATGTAGAAAAGTATAATTATTTTTCTTTTTTTTGGTGCAGTCTCTCTCTTATCAGCTGATACATTATCGATTGCTCAATCATCCTTGATGTTGTAAGAATTGGAATTTATAAATCTACTTGCACTATGGTCATTATAGAGTGACTACTTCCTCTAACCATCTTAGTATCAACTCCAAGAAGAAGAGATATGCATTTGAAAATCATCATCAACTTCCCCTAGGAGGTTCTGCTGAGGCGATCCTTGATAGGTGATCAGCTCTTTAATGTGTCATGTCCTTCTTATCTACCATCATAAAGTCAAACTCTTGTAAGATGATGAGCCATCTCACAATTCTCCTTATATTACATTGTTTGTTGACAAGATAGAGTAGTGCTTGGTGATCTACAAAAAAACAAACTTATTCTCCAATAAGTAATGCCTGAACTTTTTGACATCATAAATTGTTCTAGGTCCTTGTCTTTCTACCAGGGTGCAATTCTTTTCAACCGTGTTCAATTGTATGCTAGCATATAAGATGAAAAAATCCATGGTTGCCTCTCTGAGTTATGTCAATATGCTACAAATAGTAAAGTTTAAAGCATCAATATGTATGTACAAAAAGTTATTCCAATCTAAAGTTTTCAAGATTGAAACTGAAGAAAATTTTCTTGAGCTTTCAAAATGACTCTTCGCACTTTTCAGTCTAGAAGAATAAAGTGATCAACACATACATGGATTTTGCAATTACATTGTATATGTAAATAAAAAATTGTAATGTCCACAATGCCCCATGAAGGCTTGACGTTCTCTGAAATTGGTAGTTTTAGGCATTTCAACAAGCACTACAACTTTATCTATATATGTACATTCTGAAAAACAATGAGTTTAATAATTTTGTCATGCCTAACCATGAACACATATTTCTGAAGATTTTAATGAATTCAATATAATTGGTATTTCTCAAAGAATTCTTGAGGGGCTCTAAGTGGTTTACCTGTTTGGACAAGTGTATGCACAAGTCATCCATATAAACTTATAGAACGTTTATATGGACGAGTGTCCACACAAGTCATCCATATAAACTTATAGGAAGTTTTGTAAGGATTCTTTGAAAGCATGGATAACCATCCTTTGGAAGGTTGTTAATGTATTTGTTAACCCAAAAAGCATAAATCTATATGCAAATATTTTCCATTCCATGGAAAAAGACATTTTATGCTTGTCCTTTGGGTCAATGGACACCCTTTCCAGCCACACATTCTGGGGTATAATCAGTGATAGAAAGAGGGTTATTGTCCCTTATAGTTGTTGAATTTACCTTTTTGAGATTAACGCACTCTCATAGATTACCGTTTTTCTCTAGTACCACCATGATTAGGGACACTCAATCAATGTGCTCAAGTTCATAGACAAATTCTAACTCCTTGAGCTTTTTACTATGTTTCTTGATCTTTTTTGCAAAATACTGGCTATAAGTATAGAGTCTTTGTCTGCTTAGCTTGGAATCATCCTACATGGATATGGTACAGTGACAGATCTTCTTGAGACAAGTCAACAGCTATGTGCGCAGGTTTCGTTTTCTCCCCAGATTTTGCTAAGTCGATCTTCTAGGAGTGTTCTAAGATTTTTCTGGTTCCTTAAGCTCTCATGGGCTATTCCATGGTGATTCTTATGTGCTGGAAAGTGTATTTCTTGTAATGTGATGGAACACTTATAGCCTCTTGTTTATTGCTTTTTAAATCGATCTCTGTGGTCCAAACTTCTTTTAGAGTTTGTTTCATTTTTTTATGTTTGGCCCTTCTTTTCATTTTATTCATATAAGTTTCTTTTTCTTCATAGAAGATTCTTTTTTTCTTGTTTTGTCAAGTTTTTTAGATTTTCATTTTGTTTCAGTCTATTGCTCCAAGTTTCTATCTTTTTCGGAGATGGGGTATTTATTGATAAGTTTGTTGTTCATACAATCTTTTGCATCAACCATCATCAAAAACTTCATTTTGTCCTTGATTTTTGGCATGGATTTTCTCCTTCATTTACACCCTTATTCTCTCTTGTACCTTGTTCGTCGTCTTCAACGTTGATTGGAAAGTTCAAAGAAATTATCCTCTCCTCCTCGCAACAATATTTTGCTCTTATATGCTCCTTTTGTGAGTTTGAATCCTCCGTTGTGAGAGTGTCTTCCTCCAATTAATTTGCTAGCATCATAATAATGATCCAAGAAAACTTATTGATTGTTCAGCGGTACAATATTTACTATCTAGATTGGTAGTTTAAAATCAATTGATGTTTCGAAGTCAAAACATTGATTAAGTGTTTTCTGATATCCTTGTAAGAATGATTCTTCAAGTTTACTCCTATAATTGATCCTACTTGTTTCAAATACAGGTAATCGTTTCCTCAATCTGAGATAAATTTATATATCTCGTGAAAGGTCGTCCCAAAATTATCTCATAGTTTAGTTTATTTCCAAAATCTATGATAGAAAAAGTTTGTTGGTATTTGATTCCACAAGAAATGACTATCACATTTTCCATTAGTCCCATCGATCGTTTGATGTGACTGTCTCCCAGTTAGTTTTTGCTTCTTATTTGCCTAGTTGTTGGTCTACCCAGGCTTCACATACTACTTTCCTAACCAAAACTCTTCAGCTTTTTTCTTCGTTAGTCTTGTGATTCTTACTTTTTTCTAAAGTGTTTTGTAGAACTTTTCATAGATGTGGTTTGATATTCAGTTGTTTTCCAATGTTGTTGTGCATCGCATGACTATTTTGACATGATTGATAAAGGTTTTCTACATCTAAAGTCTAATTTGCTCCGTTTAATTTTGTGGTCACAAATACTAGAGAATTTTCTCTGTTATCTCCCTACTATCAGGGTAGGTTTTTGTTTGAGCTTTGAAAAATCTTGATTGTTTTGATCCCAAGCTCCATATAGAGATTGTTTGTCCATTTGCATGGGTCAATGATCTGACCATACTTCCTCAATTGGAGATGATTTCAAAGGTAAGCTTTAGCCTTTCATCATTAACCTCTCTTATTTGTTTTCGCAGTTGTTCAAACTAATCTTCCTCGACTAAGAGGATTGTAATTAGGTTGTCTTTATTTTTCTATCCGGAACAATGATTTTCGCTTCTTCATCTTTAAGTAAAGAGTCCTTTCATTATCTAGTGTCATTTATCCCCAATGATTCTGATTTTCTGCATGCTTGACAAACATCGTTTCTATACCTCAAACATCGTTTGCATGATCCCCACTAAATTCTGGTAGGCTTCCAGCTTTATTGCTTCCATATCAGGAGTTGGGTAGATTTCTCATTTACTTTCCATTGTTTGACCTACTTTAAACCTGCTTGAAAGGTTTCCAAGGCAAAAATAATAGGTTCATGAATTTGATCAACCGTTACCAAACCTCTCAACTTTGGTTTTGGTTCCTTTAACTCAATTGAAATTGATTCCAATCTTTCTTCGAATAACCTTCGAGCTTTTTCCTTTATTTCTTTTCTTTGTTTTTGATTCCTGAGCTCGTAGCATTGTTGTCTTCCTTCATTGAAATCTTTAGATGATTTTTTAGTGATTTTTGACTCACTGGCATTGCTTAGCTTGTTCGTCGTGACTTCTATCCTCGTCACTATTTTGACCAAAATTGTAGGTTCACTATCAGAGGAGCTAACTTGCATGATGTTTACTATGTTGATTGTCGTTTTCTCTTTGTTTATTGGGTTTTCAAAACAATCCTTGGGATATTGTTTCCCTTTTATATCACATTTCATGCAATAAATCTCAGCTGGCTTAGAATTTTTATCAAGCTCAAGGAAATCATTTTTCTAATGGTCATTCAATCCACAATTTTTCATTTGTGGTTTAAGCATTGGTTTTGTCATGGGTGGCTTAGCCCCTTGGTTTGTAATAAATTACATAGATGATGCTTTTGGAGATGCCTGATAAATTGGTTTTGTCATAGTCAGGGGTTTCATTAATGTGATCACAAACACACGAACATGTAAGTAACATTGAGTAATCAGTTTTTAAAATAGGTGACTACGTGTAATTGATTTACAAGAACCACCCAAACCTGCAGTCTCATTGGGCTTTTCCATATCCTAGCAGGCTCACTAGTGGGGGTTTTTGCAATATCCCAATGGGTTCACCACAAAAAAAAAAGCCCAATAGGCTTCTGGAGGGTCCATTCATCGGCTTAAATGGGATCACATAAAGTATAATTTTGTGAGCATGATAATAACACATGGTAATCACAAAAAAAATACATGGTGTTGTTGGGATGCTAGATTTTGTTGCATCTCTTGTGTGAAAAACCTCTTCCACCTTAAAAAGTGATGTGTCAATAACCCATGTGAAGACCCTCTTATAACCCATGTGTAAAGCATAGCCACTTGTTTTTGTGTATAGGCAGCCACATATATGCTTTATGTGTCAAAATGTTGCTTCTTTGTGTATGCCTATATAGAGGCAAATCATAAAATCAAATTTATCATTTTGCAACTATAGTCTATTGTAATATGTGCCCAATATCAAGCCATAGGCTAACTCTATTATAATCATGCTGATGCCATGAATGGCAAACTAACCCATCCACCATAACCTAACCTTGGCCCACCTGCTTGCTTCAACATCTCCTCAAAATCTCGAAGCACCCTCGTGGCCTGATGCTCATGAATGATACTCCCTCAATCGTCCACCTCCGCAACTGTACCGATCAGGGCACCACAAAAAAAGCCTCTTTCTCTCACTGCCTAGTCAGCCTTGCTTTCTTCTCGTAACCACTTACGCCCACTTTCTCAATCTACAGAACACCCACATACCCAACAACTATACTCCACTTTTCATTGGAAGAAATTGTTAAGTCTCGGCTTGCAATTTTTGAACTTGCTCGCCATACACTTGCACTTGTCATCAACTTCCTATAATCGACAATATAATCCAAAGACTTCCGCCTAAATGTGGTTGTTTAAGAGATGGATAAATTTGGATCTATGTTTAGGAATTGAGGTGGAGCAATGATCTCTTTTTGAAGAGGGTGTTAAATTCAATGCAGAGACCCTTTGTCTCCTTTTATCTAGGGTCATGGGTTTGAAGCCCTTTCCAAATCTAGCACTAAAAATTGGTAAACAAGTTGATGTTCTGGGCGTATCAAGATGCTTGTCACATGTTAGGTCTTAAAAATAAATTTTATATTCTTTGATCCAACCACAACACACCATGCCACTCTTGACAGCTTGAACGCTTCCACCTTGTAGTACAAAATGACTGTGAAACTTAACATAGATGTGAATTAGCTCGCTTGTGTCAGCTGGTGGTTCTAGAAGTCACAAGATAGAGATGCGAAAGCACTTGGTCCACTTAATGTGAAAAGATACATTCTATAAAGATATCCCTAAGTCCTATATCAAGGGACTCACTTTTTACTTTTACATATATCAATATACGTGTTGTGAGCTGCTCTCTTTTGGGGAAGCAACAATGGAAAACTTGTATATTTCTCCTTCCTTTTGCATGATTGTTGTGTAGCAACTCTCTCTCTCTCTCTCTCTCTCTCTCTCTCTCTCTCTCTCTCTCTCTCTCTCTCTCTTTTGGGGAAGCAACAATGGAAAACTTGTATATTTCTCCTTCCTTTTGCATGATTGTTGTGTAGCAACTCGCTCTCTCTCTCTCTCTCTCTCTCTCTCTCTCTCTCTCTCTCTCTCTCTCTCTCTCTCTCGGGAAAGTTTATTATTTACATATATATTACATCATCTCGTCTTTGATCTATGTCTGATCCGACTTATGAACTGTAAACATCTCTCTTTCATCTTCCCATCAATGATACAAAGGCAGTCCTCCATCATCTTTTTCTTAATAATCTCCCATGGGATAGTAACCTTGTAAAGCGAGATTTTCTCAAAACTGGCGAAATTTCGAGCATTCCAAATAAAAAACAGTAACCAAACTCTCAAGGATTGCATACAAAATTGCATTGCATCATCTGGAAATGTGCACAGCCCAAATGTCATAGAAAAGATAGACAGTTTGAGTGGGACCCATTTTTGTACATGTTGTAAAATCCATAGCCACCATTGTCTTACATTTTTGCAGTTCCAAAATAAGTGTTTAATGGTCTCCATAGCTTTACAATTTGGGCATTTCCCATCTGAAATACATTTCTTAAGTAGTAGTTCTCCACAGGGTAGAGAACCTGTGAGAAGTCTCCACAAAAAAAGCTTGTGCTTATTCGAACAAGGAAGGCTCCATAATGCAGTCAGCCGCTGTATCCACCACTCTTGTGACTCTCTCTCTCTCTCTCTCTCTCTCTCTCTCTCTCTCTCCTAGGTAGCAAACAACCTTCTACATTTGATGATCACAGTGATTGATAGCTCTAAGAGTTTCTTTCAGAAACTTAAACACACAGTCTCACATAGATTTACAAAAAAGTAAATGCATTGTTGTCTCTTGAATATGGAGATAATAGTTATCTCTTGAACCCTTGAAGAGGCAAAGCACTCTGCAGAACCATGCAAGATGGTGTGGTTCGTGTGAAATTGCACACCATTCTTGGTGTGTGTGTCCAGTCTTCTTCATAGTTATAGAGATGGTCTTGGAAGATACACATTGTCCACAGGAGGAGCTTCAAGCACTCTTAGAGATTGCTCATATATGTTGGAAAAAGAGATTGGCAATGTTTTTGACTTCTGACAAGGAATGCATACAATGTTTCAAAAAGATACATATGCATGTAAGGAAGCAATGGCTTGTCCATCCTTGGTTAATTGTTGTAGATCATTTACAAAAGCTTCAAGTTGCTATTTAGATAGATTTGCTAAGTGCTACAAGGAATCTAGTAAATTGTCTTATCGAGGTTGAAAATTGATTAACTTTTAAATCTACAAAGGAGGATAAAGATAGCGAAGGAAATTGCAATGGCTAAATAGACACACTAGAAAAAGTAATGGTTCCAAGAAAGTGTGGCATAGGTGGCTACAAAGACACATTAGAGAAAGTGAAGGTGTCAATTAAGTGCAGCACAGAAAGCTTCAATGCTGGTGATAAAGCTACGGATTTTTGAATTGAGATTGGCATCCTATCCTTATAATTTGTTCAAAGCTAAGATTCCATGATACCTTCTCATGTTTTGAGATATTTGAAGCATGAATAAATAAAGGTTCAATGTCTGCATTTATCGTAAGTGTTGTAAAGCCATTTAGCAAGAGGTCAATGAAAGAGAAATTCTCAAGAATTTCATATCAAATAAAGATGTACTCAATGATTTTGTTGAATTATCTAATGATTTTGTGAATAACAAAGCTACCAAGCATGTGGTTTCTACAATAGTTCTTGAATATTTCAAAACCTCACATGATGCAAGTCAAATTCAACTACAAATTTGTTGGATTTACACAACAGTCCAACAAAAAGAATGGGATCCAGGTGTAGGTGTATAAAGGAAGCTATACAAGCTACTGTCAACGGATTAAATCTCAAGGACAACATTGTTACTAATTCACTTTGGGTGATAATAGAAATATCTAGAATTCAAAATCTCGAATTACAATAATTCAATAATTTGGTTTCATAATGGAAACGGTATCAAGTTTCAAATATGTTAATACTTCAAAGAGTGATCATAGTTTAGATGTTAAAATTTTTAGATAAAAAGTTGTCAATAGACATCAAAATATTTCATATCAAAATTTGAAAATTCTTATATCAAATTGAATCAGATTAAAAAATCAGATTCAAAATAAAAAACTTCTTGATCAAAAACTAGAAAATTTTGATTTTTTACAATATAAAATAGAATTTGCAAAAATTTTAGGTAAAAAACAAAAATTTTAAATAAATAATTAAATTTCACATTTCAAGATTTTCAGGTTTTTAAAATGAGAAATGAGAATTTTTAGATTTTTAGCGATGCATTTGTCATAACAAAATTTTCCAATTGGTGTGTACAAAGGGCCTTATGGTTTAGCAAAGGTCATCTACATTTTGAAATTTGCAAGGTGAAACATGAGAAAAAGGGAGGAGAATGGAGATAGGAAAGCGCTTAGGTCACTTAGTGTAAAACGGTACATTCCATAAATAAAGCCCTAAATCTCACTTTTTACTTTTGTGTATATCAATATGCACGCTGTGAGCTACTCGAGCTACTCTCTTTAGGGGGAGGAGCAATAGCGAGCTTTTATCTTCTTCTTCTTGCATGCTTTTGTGTAGCAATACTGAGTTTGTATCTTCTTCTTATATGTGTGTAGCAACTCTCTCTCTCTCTCTCTCTCTCTCTCTCTCTCTCTCTCTCTAAATAGCATAAAACCTTCTAAGCACAAAAGGAATGTGTAATCTTAGTGAATGGACCCTTATGTAGGCCAAAAAATAAGGTCTAGTGTGTGAGGGATACACCGCCAAAGCAGCTTGAGGCTTACATATGGGATTCATGCTGGATGGATATCAACATGGGTGGAATGGAACTAGATACAAGCTAGCAAAAGATATACGAAACTTGAAGGCGTGAGGAATTACACAAGTCAATTAATTACCTTAATCAATTCTTGATGATATTGCTGGTCAAGGGCTACTAGAGAAATCTTCCTTTCTTCGTGTTGCTAAATGTGGTGTTACCACAAAAGCCAAAAACGTCTTCATGACCCTTATGTGCATAATGTTGCATCTTAGAATGCAATAATTATTGGATATGTCCAACATGAATGTGGCAAAGAACAACTTGTTTGCAAATACGCGAGTGAGACATATACAATCACCTATGGTTGCACCTTGAAGATGTATGACATTGTGCAAGGTGTTCCCAATGGTGATATAAATTGCGATGAGATTACTTCTCAAGGGATGTGGGCGGGAAACGTTTTGCTTGAAGATGCAATAGTTCATAATGTCTTTTAGCATGGATTCATTGCACAATATTCTCAACATGATTGCGTCAAAAGAAGCTGTTGGTTGTGCTCAATAGATGCAAAAAAGGCCTCTTACATGGAATTACCTTTTCTTGCACCTTGAAAGCCTCATTGTGCAAGATGCTAACTGCATGTACCCAAGAATTTACTATATTGAGATCGTCACTTCAAGGGTGTTTGAGAGGCATAGTGTGCTTGATCTTATTTTGTGGCATGTACATGATAATTGCAAGGTTCACGGAAGTCGGAGAGGCATATAGTGCTTGATCTTACTTTGTGGAGAATATACAATAATCACAATGAAGCTATTCATGAGAGTCGTGTTCGTAGTATAGGCTCGTGGGGCTCGGTGGTTGGGCGGTATGCCGGGCGGGGGAAATGCCGAAAAGGTATAGGGCATTCCGAATGAAGGCAAAGTGAGGAAATCTTGTGGACAATGCCTCAAGATTGGAATGCTTTAGGAAGGTGTTCAACAACGGTGGATAAGATTGCAACTTACAAGTTGTCAAAGAAACATGTTTTGTTTGAGAATTCTCTGGTCGGTATGTATGCCCTCGAGGCGTTCGCTAAAAAATATGTTAGGTAACATGTGAGTTCAAGTTAATTGCGTCTTGCAGAGTTGCAAAAACTATAAATATATAAGGGGATTTTTATTTAAAATAGTAAAAATAATTATACATAAAGGATACTTTTATTATAGAAAGTGTTACATAGAGAGCGCGAACAAAGGGGTGGCATGTGCGAGAGAAAAAGACACAAAGTGAGAAAGGGCAAGGGAGATAATTAAGCTCACCCATGGGAGAAAGAGGGGGTTCATCTGTCGGGGAGGTAAGAGTGAGGGTGGGGGGGCACCAAGGGAGGGAGGTGGAATGAGGGATTGAAAAGGAAAAAAAGAGGGAGGGAGACAAGGAAGGACAGATCAATAAAAAAGGAGCACTCGGGCACGCACACAAAACGAAATTGACCACAGATTACAAAAATATATAGTCAATACTTGTCACTCTCCATCTCTACCTTACAGCTCCTTTCTCAAGTTACAAGAGGCATCTTTGGAAGAATCTATTCTCATCAGGGGTGTGCATATTTTAGCTTAGGGACCTTGTTATCGTAGCCTTTCATTCCTCTTTGATGCTTTAACGACAACTTTATTCGAGAAGATTTTTGACACCTAACATCACCCCTATATTTATTGCATGGGATTCTCTAATGAAATGTCCTGTCCAAGAAGTTGGGATGAAACACTAGCTGACAAGCAAAAGGATTCTTGTCCAAGAAGTTGGGATGAAACACTAGACAAACAAAAGGATTCATGGAGAGCCACTACACTTGGAAGCTTTACAAACCACTCAAGGTTATCGATCGATTACTCGATCTAGTGAGCGAGTGCAACACCCCCGAGCTTCTGAATGAATCTCCAAACCTTGAATTGAAGGCTTGAGCTATGCTTGTAGAACTCAAGGGGCAAATGTGTTGGAATTGGAAGTTTTCAGGTCAACAATGAATTAAATGGTTATCTTGCCAATAGAGGCACTCCATCAATGATGACAACAATTGAGTTGCTTTGGTTATTTGAGCCTGCATGGAGAAAATCCAATCCAGACAATTACTACTTCCGAAGCTGAAGAATGACAAATTTAGCCCAAATTTAAACATTGAAAACTGAGCTTTAGGAAAAGAAAGACAAAACAAGACAGAAGACTGAATAATTCACTCTTAAACCAAGCAAAAGATTTCTCTAAAAACTAGCCAGAAAATAACAACAAATTAAACATAATCTGGAAACTTGCAAACATGCAATCTTGAGGTCATTACTTGTCCAAGTAGGAAGAAGAAGATCACCATCTTCTTCGCGCATAGCTGGGAAAATATCTGCGAGACACTTGCCCAAGGCATCCATGCCCAATGCTTATAAAGTTTTTCTTCACCTTTAGAAAAAAATGCAATATGACCATGGTATAGACTCATGGTATAGACAATACGACCATCAGCTCCATCTTGCATAGAATTGACTGAACTCTATGACATCCCCACTAACAAAATCATCAATGGCCAAAAGTGGGTGTAGAACTAATGCTCCCGCACACAAAGATCTGAGTGCTCAATTTCTGTTAGTCATGAGATGTAGAGTAGACTCGGCCATTAAAGAAACATTAAATAGGAAAAATTAGCAAAACATAAGGCAAGACATCACGGCATCATCAAGAGAGGTGGGAGCAGAGAACCATTAACCCTATGAAGATAATGTGAGTCCTTAGAGAGCACTTCCCTATGTACATCATAGACACCCGCCTCCCATCACCACAAGATGGGAGTAGAGTAGCCCTGAGTTTTCCTGATAATGTATTATCCCATGCATATAGATATTCTCCCTGAGTAGAGCACCACACACACTATTTGGATGCCTTGTATACCATCCACAATCTCTGACACACGTACATGTCATAGAGGAGACTCTTTTTTTCTGATTGCATCTTTAGACATCAGGATGACACCAATACTTTATACATGGTTTTGTCAGATCGGCCAGCTCGCTCTCTCTCTCTCTCTCTCTCTCTCTCTCTCTCTCTCCATTGTTGCCTAGAGGCTGAAGCATTGGATTTCTTCAAAGGCTTCGTACATGCTCACACTCCTTGGACTCATGGATGCTTAGGCCTTTGTTTTCTAGGGTTTCCAAAAGGATTGTGCTCATACAATGTGCAAGGGCCCATTTCATGCATAATTTAGGGGTAGCCTACTGCAGGAGACCTGGAGGTGCCTTCTTTGGGGATGCATTGATGTTTGGATGGTACAGGAGCTAGGGGTGACTTATGTATTATGATGGTAGACTCATGGCAGCATGCCATTGTGAAAAAAGGAGTACTTGTGCATGGGTAAGCTCAATAAATCCTGTTGCATCTGCACGGAGAGACCTCTGTTTTGTTGAATGTAATTTGAATATGCCTCAAACATGTCATAGATAGAAACAATGAAGGGACAATGGTAGTCACTACAATCTGCTTGAGGATGGGTTTGTCACAGATAGCATGTCTCTGATTAGGACATACCTTTCATAATTGCTCATTGTGTGGCCCTCTCTTGTCGTAGTTTCCCTACAAAGGATAGTTTTACTCTAACCATTGGGAACTTCTTGGACCTAACCATCTCTATCTCATAGAGCTCAATGTGCTACCGCAAAGGTTAATGGAAGTTCTGATTTATCTCATCCCGGAGGAAGGCATTTGACAATGACCACCCATTACAATCCCCATTATACAAGATCAATGCTGTAGATAGTGAGAATTGCCTCTATAGAGGCACTTGTACATAGTCGGATTATCTATCAATAGTAATTATGACCATTAACTGTACTAGTGCATATTTGGTCAGAACCCAGTATGACACCTATAAATAGGACCCGCTACTTTCATTTTGGGCCCTTTATCACCCCGCCAGACTCTCTCTAGTCTTTTGTAGTTGTCGAGCTATTGCTCAAATTGTAACCAAGCTCTTTGGCAGTCCAACATTCAATGCTAGTTGTACTTCTAATCTATTACCTAAATACATTAGTTTCGATGTCCTCCGTACAATATCTTACTTTGTACTATCACTTCAGTTTATTATCTTCCTTACGTTTATCTAAAGTCAAAATTTGTTGTCCTATTGAATCTGATATGACATCTAACTCTAAATCTCCAACCAAATTAACTGTTAGTCACCAATTCATTCCATTTTGGCATTCGTAGTGATGAGCTTAAGCTCTTCACAGGAACCATTCTCCCAATTGGAATTCGGAGCGAACTGAACATTGACAATATCACCAAGACGTTCAACAAGAGCAAGAAGATCTACTAGAGTCTTTACAAATGATCAGGACCATATCAGCACGGTGGCTGAAGAATCTGAAAAGAGCTCTAATGATGGACCTCCATCTCAAAATGAGGAAACAAACGTCAACCCCAAAAGAAGAGGCACTGAGGGGCTCGGGGACTCTGAGCATTTAGCTCAAACCAAGAGAAAGCACTTAGAGAGGGTTGAAAGACGCTCTCATTCACATGGGTCTCAGAAATCAGACCTGAAGGGAAAAGAAAAGGTTCAGATTGATGCCATTGATGGTACTAGGAGTAGCAAAAAGGCAAAGTCGCATGGGAAACCAGATCAGTGGAAGGAATTGGACATTGTGACTGAAACGAATGATCACTACAATGACAAATGGAATGTTGATACTGACCATTACAACAAACACACGCATAGTGAGAGGTAGTCTGATCACCAAGAAAACCCCATATGTAGACAACGAGAGTCAGATTACCACAAGTCCAGACTAGGGGAAAAACCAAATGACCAAAAAATTGTCATTAATTCCAACATTCAAGGGTGGAAGGAAGGATGATCCAAATATGTTCATACAAGCTTTCAAACAATATGCAGATCTGAAGTATATTGATGAAGATGAATGGAGTGTGTATTTTTCCTAGGCTCTGAAGGATGCAGCCAAGAAGTGACATTACCACTATCCAACATGCAAAATTTGATCGTATAGGAAAATAAAAAAGGCATTTCTTTTGAAGTATAGTGAGAACCATAGGAATGCAGACATACTCTGCGAGCTGAATAAGATTAAGCGAGGCAAATTGACAGTGAGAAGATGGGTGGACCTCCTTCAGAAAAAACAATGTGTGCCTGGTTTCAAAGTGGATTCAAAAGGAAGAAACTTAGAGAACAAGAGGTACTAGCACGATTAGAAAGTTTAATGATTTGATACAAAAAACTCTAAAACTGGAACAACACACTAAGATGTAAAATGACCATAAGTAAAGAAGAAATTCGAGCGATAGCAAATCCTTAGTTGAGTTCTAGCTCAAGCTGAAGACAGAGGGTTCATTGAAGACTAAGGAGGATGACTCGTGCACTACAGAAGATAGAAGCGATGTTAAACCAAATGTCAGAAATGTCATAAACCAGACCAGCAGTGAAAAAGGTGGAGACCTAGTGTATGAAGTGTAAGCCGAAAGAACATAGGTTTGATGAATATTTCAAGTTTAATTATTGTAAAAAAGTTAGACATCTATATAATCATTTTAAAATTAGAATCCACTATTTCAAAGAAGTCAAAGATGTATCAATGATAGCACTGACAAACCTAGAACTAGCAAAGCAAAAGGATATGTCAGAGGAAGAGATAGACATCAAAATTTTGCCAGAAGAGGCCAACAAAGAGCTGATTTTACAAAGCGTAACTTCAATTTTTATACATGTAACAAGTATGGACAATTTGCAGCTCACTATCCAAAAAATATTAAAGATAAAGTGCCTAAAGAAAAAATAGCGGACCCAATTTCAGTGCATGTGATCACCAAGATTCACTACAAGAGGTCAGTTAAATTTTGGCATCAAATTACCGGCGCCAATGGCGGGCGTCGGTATATGTGTAGCTTAGTATGTCGCTTGATGAGGTTTAGGTTCTATGTTTCGGTTAGGTTTAGTTTAGGTTATATATTAGGTTAGGGTATATATAGGTTATATGTTAAGTTATAAGTTAGGTTATACGTTAAGTCATGTTAGGTTAGGTTCTAAGTTAGCTTTAAATTAAAGGCTAAATTAATTTAAGTATTAAGTTAAGTTATAGGTTATAGGATAGGTTAGCTACATTATAGGTCAGGTTTAGGTAACAAGTTAAGTTATAGGTTAGGTTAGGTTATATGTTAAGTTAACTCATGTTTAGATTATAAATGGACGTTGTGTTCGGACAGATAGAGCTTATGTGTAAATCATAACCCTCTAACCCTATTAGCAGACTGAAATAGCCAAGCGCTATAGTACTAATTGAATTTGGAGCGACCAAATCAAAAGTTACCAAACCTAAGCGGATTTACATAACCTACCCTAACGCTCTAAATATAGTAATGTAATAGCGGCTAAAACAAAAGTCACTAATCTAAATCCGATAATCTTTACTAGACTAAATGGCTTAACGATATCCTAATATGTTTTCGAGCTTACCTTAGCGGCTTCACATAGTGTACCCTAATGCACCGTCCGAACACGGTGCGCCATCTATTAGCGGCCAAACCATAATCCATAGAACCTTAAACGGCTAGCCCTAAGCAGATTGAAATGGAAAAACACTACACTAATCCAATTTGAAGCGGCCTAAACCAACATAGTGCACCCTAACACTCCAAAATACGGCCATCTATTAGCGGCTAAACCAACACTAGTCCTAAGACGTTAACCCTAGGTGACCAGCCCTAAGCGGATTGAAATGGCTAATTGCAATCCTAATCAAATTTGGAGCAACCTTACCTGAGCGGTTTTACACATCATAACATAAGTTCTAACTGTCCGAACACAATGTCCATCTATTAGCGGCCAAACGAAGATTACTTGTGTACTTCTAAAAACGCAAACGGACTTCAGTTAGGTTAAATTATAGATTAGGTTAGGTTAAGTTTTAGGTATAGGCTGGGTTAGCTTGTAGGTTAGGTTAGAGATAGCGACAAATAATAGAAAAGATGCAACCGGACTTCGGAGATGACTAATGTACTTCAAAAAACGTAAACGGACTTCGGTTAGGTTAGCCTATAGGTTAAGTTTAGGTTATAGATTATGTTAGGTTAGGTTAGGTTTAGATTATAGGTTAGGATAGAGCTAGCGAAAAAAAGTAAAAAAAACGCAAACGAACTTCGAAGATGACTCGTGTACTTCAAAAAACGCAAACGGACTTCGATTAGGTTAGCCTGTAGGTTAGGTTTAGGTTATAGGTTATGTTAAGTTAGGTTAGGTTTAGGTTATAAGTTAGGTGAGATTATAGGTTTAGGGCTAGAGCTAGCGGCAAATGAATAGTGAAGAAAACGCAAACGGACTTCGAAGATAACTCATGTACCTCTAAACATGCAAACGGACTTCAGTTAGGTTAGGTTCTAAGTTAGGTTTAGGTTATAGATTAGTTTACGTTAGGTTAAGTTAGGTTTAGATTATAAGTTAGGTTTAGATTATAGGTTAGGTTAGAGCTAGTGACAAATAGTAGAAAAAACGCAAACGGACTTCAAGAATGACTCGTATACTTCAAAAAACGCAAATGGACTTCGGTTACGTTTTGTTATAGGTGAATTTATAGGTTAAGTTTAATTTGGTTATAGGTTAAGTTATGATTTAGGTTATAGGTTAGGCTAGGCGCACACAAACTTCAAAAACACGTGAGATTGTTAGAGCTCGAGCTAGCAACAAATCGGACTTCAAAAGTGAACACAGACTTCAAGAACCTTAATATATAGTCATTGACCAATAAAAACGAGATTATTACCCTGTGGTCCTAGTCTTCGTGCACCTCTAGACCGAGGTGTACAGGGATCGGGCCTGGCTAGAGAATGTGAGGATGTTAGAGCTAGCAGCAAATAGTTGAAAACCGCAATCGGGCTTCCAAAGTGCACACAGACTTCAAGAATCTTAATATGTAGTCATTGAACAATAGAGACGAGATTAATACCGTGTGGTCCTAATCTCCGTGCACCTCTAGAACGAGGTGTGCGGAGATTGGGCCTGGCTAGAGAATGTGACGTTGTCATGTATTGTCATGTACTTAGTAGTGTGTAGTTATAACAACCAGAGTGTTTTAATTATTTGTTGCATCATTGGTAGATAATGTATAGACGATAGGATGGCGTGTCCTTGTGCGCATTACAAGCATCAGAACTTTTGAAAACAAAAAATATACGACCAACACATACGCAATCACGATCTCTTTCCGATTGAGCAACTACAAGACCTGCATTATCAATCTCATGGTCTAGAGACTGAAGGTCAAACTCCGCAAGTAGATATTGCTCCAACTTTATCCCAGAGAAGACGATTTTCAAACGAGCAGCCATCGAATGAGTCCTCCCAACCAATACCTGATGTGGCATTTCAAGAAGTAGAGATGGAGCAGATGTTGGACGCGTTCTTTGACATGGATCCCATCATTGAAAACATAGAAAACGACAACATTGAACGCAATACTGCAGATCAACCTCCGTCATTCCATTCATATCGACGGCATGATAGCAACGGTAAAGAGAGCAAGATGATGCAAAGTCTTGCACGCATGCCACTTTACAGTGGTGCAAAAATCTCAGTTCTCCGTACCGCGTTGACTGACTTGTTCATGTAACGACAGGTTGCTCAATGATCAAATCTTGCCAAAAGGGACTCACATGCCCCCTACCCGTTCAGCCGCTAAAAGGCTTCTTACTAATTTGGGCTTGGATTATCATAAAATACATGTATGTCCTAATGACTATATACTTTTTTGCAACGAGTATGCAAAGTTGGAATAGTGTCCCAATTGTGGATCAAACATGTACAGGGAGGACACACAAGGAAAATTTATCCCTGCAAAGGTCCTTTGACACTTTCCTACCATTCCAAGAATAAAGAGCATGTTCAGGTGCAAGTCCATAGCCGCTTTGATGACATAGCACTCGAATACTAGATCGACAGATAATGTGATGTGGGTACCTGCTGACTCTCGTGCATGGAAGCACATAGAGGAAAGTTGGCCTACATTTCAAAACGAACCTCGATGTATCCACTTTGGTCTGGCAATGGACGGAGTAAACCCATTCGGATTACGGAGTTCGTCATGGAGCACGTGGCTTATTTGTTTGGTTAATTAAAATCTTCCACCATGGCTAGCTATCAAGAAGGGCCATCTACTGTTGCCATTGATTGTCCCAGGAAAGTACACATGGACGTCTATCTGGCACCACTTATAGAAGTGCTCCAAATCTTGTGAACAGGAATCGATGTGGTTGCTATGTCCCGACCAATCTCATGACGGAATGTACATGTGCAAGGCATTCTCATGTGGACCATGCACGATTGGCCACGCTTCGGTGAGTGCTCAGGTAAGTGCCTTTGAAACCCTCACACACATGTGATTCTTGGCTATGCCAACGCTTTTATATTTTAATTTTGTGATGTTTCAAGCTTGAGTTACTCTGGCAATCATGCATGTTCGAAATGTAGTCCTCGATTTAGCTTCCGCCGCTCTGAGCATTTGAGCAAGACAGTCTATAAGGAGCATGGTAGATTTTTACTTGAAGGACATGAGGTACATGGACCAAACATATGCAAACATGAAATGCATCCACTGAAAGCGAGTGATTGAAAAACCATGTGGTTGGAGAGGAGAGATTGGATGCCACCTGGAATGAAAAGACTTTCTAATTTCCATGAACTCCCGTACTGGAGTGACTTGCTGATTAATCATTTTCTCGACCCAATGCATACCTTCAAGAATGTGGGGGATATCATATGGAAAACCATCACTGGAAAAAGGGAGAGCAAGTCCCAAAGAGATGACCTGCAAGCTTTGGGTCGAACGCCAAAGATGTGGCCTCGACTTAAACCCATTGGAAAGTTTGCTATACCAAAAGGTCCATGGGTTCTGAGTCGTGCAGAAGAGCAACAACTGAAGAAGACTATATCTTCATTCAAGACTCGCACAGGGTGCATGCGATGTTTGAAAACAGCTTTTATGAGAGATGACAATCTCAGTGGTATTAAGTCCCACGATTGGCACAATTTTTTACAAGTTCATCTTACCCATTGCCATATACGGTTGTTTGACAGCTGACATTAGAAGAACAATCTACAAAACCAATGAGTTGGTACGATGGATCAGTTCAAAAGAGATAAGAGAAGACATCATCGATGCAACACGCTTAAATGCTATTGAAGCAGTGTGCATGGTGGAGAAGTACTTTCCAACAAACATTCTTACCATCCAAATGCATGTACTTGTGCATGTGGTCGATGAAGTTGTAGTTGCTGGGGTGGTCCATAGCAGGTGGATGTTCTTCTTGGAGAGATTTATAAAGACTTAAAAGGGGTTTATTCGTCAAAGGGCTCGCCCCGAGGGTAGCATGGCCGAAGGATGGCTTGTACAAGAGTCTCTTGTCTTCATTAGTGAATTTTTTGTCTCAATTGATCCAGAGATGCCCCGAATGGGGACTACTAAGATCAACGTCAAGGTGACAAGGGACGAGCCGTAGGGACAAGGCATCGTTAGTAAGATGGACATCACAATGCGAGAAAAGGTTACAAGATTTTTCCTTCTCAACTCAGACATCATGCAAAAGGGGCTAGAGAGGTACTAAGGAAAAAAGAAACAACGCTCGGCAGATCGCCTTCAATTCAACCGTGCCACTAGAAACCTTTCTTTTCAAGATCATCTTCAAAAGTTTCCTGATTTTCCAATTGGGCTGTGGTTAGATGTGACAATCTTAGAGGCAAAGAGGAATGGAGAGTTGATTATTGAAGAGGAAGAGGAGATGTCAAAGGGTTGCAATTGGCATGTATATTTCAAAACTTCCTTTTCAAGCTCCACATGATCACATTGCTTTAATAACTTTTAGTCTGTTTCAATTTTGTGAATGCACTATCACAAATATGGAGCTTTGTGGTCGCATGGGAAACACTTCAGAGTACAACTGATCGATGAACAAAGGGTCACTTTTGACAGTGGTGTTAGGGCAAGCTTCGTCCAAGAAAGTAGAAGTAGTGCCAGGGATGAGACCACAGAGACTAGCCAACTTGAATACTTTGGCTACATCCAAGACATCTGGAAGATTAGCTTTAGAAATTTTGGTATGTTTATATTTCATGTCAATTGGTTCAAAGTTATTACCAGCGGCCCTAATGCAACTGTGCGTAAAGACAAGAGTGGATTGATTCAAGTGAACTCTAGGTGGGTGTGGACAGGTGTGCGGGATATATTCGTACTTCCACAACATTGTGAACAAGTTGTGTTCATACACGATCCACTATGGACAGAAAATGATGAGAATGATCAATCTAAATCCTGCTGGCTCTATGTCTTTCAAGTTGCTCCACGTAGCAAGCAAGTGTGTAAAGGATTGGATGTTGAGGTCAAAGAGGTGATTCATAAACAAAGTGCAGGACCGATGGAAACTTTTTTAGATTTTGAGGTGGATATCAGCAGTGAGCAATTGTCTGAACCTAAAGATGAGGTGTCAAATACTGAAGCCCTGTCACTCCGGCCGGCATGTCACCCGAGTAGATGGGCTCGTTTTTGTCTCAGTTCACACCAGAGCAGATCGTGATGGCACAACACCTTTGGGCAGTAGGTCCCTCTAGACCTACTACGACCGATCCTACGCACGAGACTACTGTGGTCCCTACACCGAGCGGCCCCACACCTCAGTCTAGTGTGCCCCCTATGCCTAGGACTCGTGTGCCCCCTACACCGACGGGTGGTTCGTCCTCGAGACGAGATAGGCATCGTTCTGGAGGCAATGGTTGCTGTGATAGCTGTTCTACCGATGCGTCCACACCACCGAGAGAGCATCCAACACTCTCTGCAGTAGATAGTGCACCGATTGGCACACCACGTACACCTTCGGGATCACCCGAGCATGATCCTCGCAAGGTTTAGAAGAGGAGGGATGGGGTTGTTGTGACAGAGGATTCGACAGCTCTATACGATTCAGTTTGGTCACTCTGTGATGGAGGTTTGGGATAACCTCAATCTTGAAAGAAAGAATTACATCGTCAAGGCCATTCACATAGAGTACATGCCGATAGAGGGGTATGATCTAGTCTCAAACCCTGGATTTTGAGCGTGGCTAAGTCCACAATGTCACACCGTCAGTCAGAGGCAAGAGACAGGTACAATGATGGCAGTCCCTAGCCGGCATGGTTGGATGCAGAGGAGTGGGCAGGGATTGCACGAGAGACACAAAACAATAAGAGATTTTAGCACCAGAGAGATGCATCCAGAGCACGTTTGGAGTCTATTGGAGCGTTACATCTTGGGAGTAGAGGCTACGATACTCTTTGACATGAGCCTGTAAGTATTATAAGTATGATTTAAATTATTGAAAATATATATGTTAGTTATCTAATAACTAGACCATAATTTTGCAGGAAGTTTCCGTGAAGCGCCTTCCGACACGCCGAGAGGAGAAGTATGGGTACAAGCATGGACTTGTGGCCCTTTTGACCCAGCTGCAAGAGGAGGGAGAGAACGTCGAGTGGGAGGCATTACCATGAGGGTCTTCTCACTCAATGATTGTTTGCATATGTACAGTTTTGTAGTGCTTATGCTTATGGTTTATGTTTATGTTTATGGTATGGCACAGATGTTATTGTACTTAATGTGGCTGCACATGATGCTTTCACCATCATCATGAATGCAGGCCTAATTTAGCCCCCTTAATCTATTTACTGAACATGTGGTATCAAACTTTGAAGTTAGGCTATCTCTATTAGCTTAGGTTTGGGTCTTGTAGATTTGAGTAGATTCATCATTCTCCCCTAAGCTAGGCCATTCCAATCTCTCTCTCTTGCATGGACAATCATCATTGATACCTTCCTGCATCGCATTTACGATTCTGCATGGTAAGAATTGGATTGATTGTACTGCGTGTGTGTGTGTGTGTGTGTGTGTGTGTGTGTGTGTGTGTGTGTGTGTGTGTGTGTGTGTGAGAGAGAGAGAGAGAGAGAGAGAGAGAGAGAGAGAGAGCAACAAAACCTATATTGACAATTTAAATCCTGAATCTTACCATCTCCTAATCTCTACAATTAGCATGTGTGCATTAAGATTCTCAAGTATAGTATCCAAATGAGCACATCTATACTCTACTTGGAGTTGAATTGAGCTTTGTGCTCTCATGCCTCTTGCTGAACGAGCATAATCGTTATACTTTGGGCCTCCAGCGACAAGGAAGGCACCGTGGTTTACGGAGAAGGAAGTACCCATATTTAGTTTTCTTGGGTTGTGGGGTCAATCCTCATAACCTATAGATCAGTCGAGTCTGGTAACAGACATTCCCACATGGCTTTTTTTTTTCTGCATCCGGACGTTGCGTCCCATCAACTCTTTTTCATAGAATTTTTGGGTCTGATCACAGGTGTTCCCATGCCCTTGCCTTCAGAGTACAAGCGGCCTTCACCCGGTTGTCTCCTCCCCAACCTCTAGCCTTGCACTGCTTCCATAGTGGTCTTTCCCACCGTCCGCATAGTCTCGTTTGGCCCAACTAAGGGAGCATTCCTACTGACCTCAAGCCTTCCTAAAGGGAACTTCCCATAACTCTTTTGGAGCACACCACCCCGGAGCATCAACCTTTTATAGCGCATACTTCACACAGAAATCTTTGCTTCACAAGACCTACATTCGACCACCCTTGCTCACATAAAGCTCACAAGTGGATTTTTATTTTGAAACACCCTTTGTAAACCATGAGCTTCAAAAGTCATAATGCTTAGTGAAGAGACGCTCCAAAAAATTGGAGAATGACTTCACAAAACAATTTGTAAAACTTTTTGGAGGTTTAGTGCACAGGGAGACTAGACACTACCCAAATAAGTAGGTAAGACCTTCTCTAGACTACACTACGGGCAAGGAAAATCTAATTGTTCTTGATGGTCAAGGTTTTCAAACGAGGAAAATCAAGACAATGGTGTACTTAATGAAGAAGCAGTTCTAGTCCATAGTCAATCCATTTGGGGGGGGGGGGGGGGGGAGAGAGAGAGAAACAGAAAGAGAGAGAGAGAGAGAGAGAGAGAGAGAGAGTAGGTAGTCTCAAGCACAATTCACATCACATGATGAGCAAGCATTAGGAATTCTTCTCACCGCTGTGGGGGACAACTACATCCAGTATCTAGGTGAGTGAACTACTTCCTATGATAAATGGGTCATGCTTGATAAACGCTTTGGAGAAATAGTCAAACACTCAAAAATTTCTCTCAAAATGTATCTTTATGGTCTCACCATGGAACCAGTAGAAGATCTCCCTTCTCTGGTCAATAGAATGAAGAGCATTTGCACCAAGCTGGCATACTTAAAATGCCCGGTGGAGAACTAAGACCAAGTAGCCATTCTACTCAAAGTTGTACTAGATGGAGACTATGGTCAAAGTGTCACGGTACTCAAAGAAAAGGAGTCTCTTTCAAACCTCGGGGACATCATCAAATCACTCCAAGAGCACAAGAAGAAGATCTAAGATACAAAGACTTCGGCAGAAGGAGCTTTTGTTTCTACATCATCAATGAACCTAACAAAGAAGAGGTGTAAGTAGTGCAACCAACCAAACATCCGACAAATGTTTACAAAACCAACCCTTGTGTGCATTGTGGTGAGAATAACCATGAGTCTAATTGGTGTCTATGCAAATATTTAAAAGAAAAAGATAAAGGTAAAGTCAACAAAGCTGAAGAATCTATTGATGATGACAATGGAGGAGTGTCCTACGTACATGTACTCTAAGACACTCACATTATCCTACACACTAGTTGCTTACAATTCTATAGGGGAAGAATTTCTCCGTTACACCCTTGTTGTCTATCATTATCAAGGGGAGGATTTTTTGGCCTACACCTATCTAGATGGGAGATTTAGACCCCACTAGAAGACTTATTTGATGCTAGGAGAGACAAAAGAAGAGGATTTTTAGGTTTTGTGCCTAAGCCCATGACATGGAGCTCTCCCCTTACTTCACTTTGCCCAGGTTCATTATATCTATCCACTAGACTTGTCTACCACTCTTAGCTGATGCTTGCATTGACTCCACATGGTACACACACCCACACACATATCCATGGAGAAGTATGCATGACCAAGAAGAGTGTTGGGCTGATCTTGATGTCTACCATCATCGATGATGTCATCCAAAGCTCCCTCCAAAAGTCTATATAATGACTCACTATGCACTTCTCTAGTTTAGTAATCAATCCAATTTATTCTTGTTATCTTTATGCATTGAGTCTTTTAATTGTGCTTATTGTGTTTGCACCTGATGCTTTCACCATCATCATGTCAATGCAAGCCTAATCTATCCCCCTCAATTTATTTACTTAACAAATTAGACTAAAGAGGCTCAGGGGTGGGAGAAGCAAAGAGTGATTTGGAAGGCAAAGGGAAAGGCCAAAAAGGTAGATGAATGGTAGGAGAAAGGACTTTGGAAGCCAAGATTACGGAGGATTTTTCAAAGAAGATGCCAAAAAAGCCCGAATGCTGGGAGGCCAAAACTATCCAAAGGCTTTTGCCAAAGGCTCTAGAGGTTCTAGAGAGGGGACTCCCAAAAGGAATCTGAAGAACAAGTGAAACACTTAAAGGAGCATCTAGGAGGAGGTGTCCAACAAGTCAAGGCAAACTTGGCCGAGGCTAATCAAATAGATCTAGGGATAGAAAATGTTCAGAACTAACAATGTGATTCCTCACAAGAGGATCCATTAGCTAAAAGATGCAGGAGTCCAAGAGAGACATGGAATTGTAAGGACAACTATTTGGAAGGAAGACCCTCAATTTTGGACAACAGATCTAGAAATGAGCAAGACCAATATCTACGCAAAGGTCTATGAAGATTTCAGAACCTTATTGTTGAATTAGATAATATCAGATAGACATTGCCACAGGCTGTTAAGGTTATCAAAAAGCAATGAAAACAAGAATCATATGCAATGGCCATGGATCTATCTAAGATCAGAAATGATGGAGTGCCAATCATTCAAATCGATTATATGACTAGGAAATAGTGGGAGCCACTATCAAAAGTGATATTGGAAGGCAGTACTAGTGTTAGTATCCTAAGGGAGTATGCTAGACAAACGTTGGGATTCAAAAATACAAAACCAACTCCCTTTAAAATTTGAATAGTGGATTATAGGATAGTCCATGCCAGTGGCTTAGCCAAAAACTTGCAGATCAAGGTAGTATATGAGAAAATCAAAAGCAACCTTTTGATATTAGATGTACAAGGAGCCTAGAGTATGCTATTGGGAAGGCCTTGGCTAGAAGTCCTGAAGTTATTCATGATTATGTAGGCCAAGAGTTGACAATTCAAGGACCCAATAGGAGAATGCATGTAGAGATGAATAATACCCAAAGCTCTAGAAGAGGACAATGTGGCTAAAAGAAATCTGTAGGAAATATGGCACGAAGAAGAAAAAAAACGATTGTTAACATCCATGAATATATTTCTTACAAAAGAAATACATTTGAGGGCACTACTTTTGGACTGAGAGAGAGTAGAGCGTCACAAGCAGCAATATCCATAGAATTTTATTGAGTCGAATCCAGATGAAAGAAAAGCGAACTTGGATGGTACGCTTCCAGAAGAACCATGTCAGATTAGGGAGAATGTGAGTCCAGATGAGGAGCACATGCAACAAATTGCACACACACCTAGTGGACTAGTTTACAGTTAGATAGAGAAGTAGATTCAACACGAATGGAAAATCCCTTCAAGGAATATGCAACAATTATAAGAAATTTTTGGCAAAAAGAAAAGGTGGTGGACCAAATTGGTTGTTGCCAAATGATCAAGAAATATAAGAATGGAGTCTCGGTTCAAAAAGAATTCCAAAGATGGTCAAAATCAATAAGTATCTAAAATCGGAGATAAAGGAGAAAGCCAGGCAGTTATTAATGTAGAATTATAAGGATGTTTTTGCCTTAAAATATACAAACCTAAAAAGAGTAGATCTAAAAGCATGCCAACATTGAATACCACTAAAACCACCTGCACAACTAGTACGGCTTCACAGATATAGAGTGACTTCCAACTATGCCAAGAAGGTTAACGAAGAAATCAACAACTTATTAAAGACATGATTCATAGCTGAAGTAGCAAGCAATGGCCGATTATTTGTCAAAGTGGTGATTCTAAAGAAGAACGGAAAACACGGGGTATGTGTTAATTACCAAAAGATTAGTGCTCATACCAGGGTCCGTTTCCTTTACCATTCACCAATATGATACTGGATGAGATTAGAGATCATAAAATGTACAGCTTCACGGATGGATATAGTGGCTACATTCAGTTGAAGATAGCCCCAGAAGATAGGACCAAAATGACATTCATCACTGAATGCGGAGCCTTATGTTCTTAGTAATTCCATTTAAGTGATGTAACGCTCTAGCAACCTTTCAGAGCGATGTATGATGGAAATTTTTAGTGAGTTTTTACATGCATTTATGGCATAGGCAAATTCACCATAGGCTGAAATGAAGATATTCATCTGAGTTCTGATGGTTTGCATCACCGTCCTCTTCTAGTGAGTTCTCTTTCTCTACGTAGAGTTTGTCGTAGGATTCAGAGATGGTGAAGCAAGGTGCAGTTTCAGCTCAAGCCATGCAAGTTGTGTTGGATGAGCAAAATCACGTCATAGCTGAACTCCAACAAGGGTTGGTACGTGCAAAGTGACATTCCACGGTGCCCCATCAACACATGAGTATGTATTTCAAGAATGAGAGAAGGAGCTATTACAAACTTGGGATATGATGCTTTTGGTGAAAGCTATCAAGCTATCTTTTGATGCTAGCATCATCAGAAGGTCGCTGAAACCTTTAAAGATGACATAGGGACAATCATCATCAATGGTAAAAACATTCAAATCACTATTGTAGCTATCTCTCATGTGTTTAGATCTCCATTTCACCAAAAGACTCTAGCTTGTAATGCAGATAATATCAGCATCTTTTTAAACAGAACTGCTTAGACGAGAAAGAATGCAAGGATAATGGTCAAGATATTCTAGTTTTGGCATTGGAAAATAGAGCATCATATAGGTCTACTACAGAGGTCGTTAGTTTAAAGAACAACCCTACTTATGTATCTGGAAAATTATTTTGGCCCGGACAATAAATAGCAAGGCTCCAATTAATCTGAGTTCTATTCTCTTTAGTAGTGTCGTCACCCACACTGCCAAAGTAAAGACACAAAATTTGTTCAAAGCCTGAAATGTCTAGCAGTTTCTCTTGGGCGACCATTAGGGAAAAAAGGAAGTTGGGATAGGCAAAAGCTAAAACATTTAAGCCGATAAAAAAGAAACCAAATTTGACTGAAGAATTTTGGAGTCACCTAACTACTTGCACTAAGAAAAATTCCTCACCGCCTCTACTATTGAGAAGAAATTAGAGCTAGCCCTGGTAACTTTAGTAGAAACTTCAATTAATGTACTGCCTAGCACAACTCGAGATACTGCCATTGAATTGCAAAACAGTCCAAGGAGTGGAGCCACATCTGAGAAACCCACCATTGTCATATCCAAAATTATCAAAGCACGAGTCAACCAACTTCAAGCATTTTAGAAGAATCGATAGGTGGGAAGTCTACTACTTGGCTCATCATAGAAATTATGAGTGCCATACAAAGTTCCCATGCTCACAAATAGAACTGACTAGACACCGAACAGATGAATCCAAAAACGATTACAAGTGTGTAGAGACTAACCATACAGGCTGGTATACGATTGTCAATGCTATCTGACAAATGATAAGACAACAAAGTACAGTTAAGCAATCTGACATCGCCCATCTGGAGGAAGATCTTAAGCAAGAAATGGTCAAATCAGAGTCACAAAGAAAGGAAATCATTTCAAACAAAAAATATCTAATTGAAGAGGATTGTACAAGGGAGCAAAATCTAAGAACCATGAAGGAGCTCTAACAACAGGTGGAGTCATTGAAGATACAGAATTCCACTATGAGCTTTGATAAGTGAAAACTAAACTAACCAAGGAAATGTCTGCACAGTAGATGTAGTTGGATCAAAAGATTTTTGCCCTCAACAGTCTGCAGGAAGAGACCATTGTGCTCAAACAATCTATTTTAGACAAATAGATTTATCAATCTCTAGATAAAACATCGGATCTCAAAAGCAACTTAACGCTCAATTTTGAGGAACTACAGAACTTGGTCAGCACATTTAAAGATCACAATTGAAGATGATTTGGAAGAAAAGGGCTCGGTCTACACCAACACTTTGGCCATCCAAAATCTCATCGAGCACAATGTTAATGATGATGAAGATGAGGATGATGAGCGGGATAAGGACTTGGAGACCCAGGGGAAGCCCTCAAATAAGAAAGATGATGATGATGACCAACCCCCCCTACCTTCTGTAGCTCCAAAATCTGCTTTAGGCGAGAATAAGCTCTACACAAGGAGGATCTAAGGGTCCAATGGATAAGTCGGTTATTCAAACTGAAAAGCGGGTGAACCAAACTAAAGAAGACCATCAAATCAACCACCAAAAGCCTGATAGACACGACAAAAGGAAGGTTGTGCTGATAGAGTTAGATTCAAAGGCAAGCACAGACTACTCCAACCAATGTTTAAGTCAATAAAACACTACGTCACAAAAAAAAAAAAAAAAAAAAAACCTCTACATCTCGAATTTTTTACGCAATGATGATGCTTCCTCGGATCTAGAGAGGTTTCAAATGTTGTATGTTGGCTCCAAGCAAATGATGCAACATTTAAAAACCATTAATTATCAGGAACAAGACACTTACAAACTAACACCTCACCCTAATGCCATTCATGTACTGGACAGGGTTCGAGAATCTATTCCAACACAAGAAGACTACCGGTGAACCCCCAAACTAAGCAATTGAGCACGGTGACTGTTCAGAGTTTGGGTATACAATTGGAAATACTACTGGGGAACCACCCTACTTACGAATATATAAAGGATGCTAGAATGAAAATGCAAGCATTAGTAGTGAAGATGCAGATATCCAAGAGATTGTGCTTAACTATATCGAAGATGTCCTAGATTCACCACTTTTTATGTATGCTATGCCTATGAAAGATGATGAACTTCCACTCTTCTACCCTGCTTTGCATTCCAAGTACAATGAACGAGTTGATCAGAACAGATACATCACAATTGTGGATCAGATTAGAGAATAGTATAAGTACAGCAAAGCATTGTGGGCCACCTGGAAGAATGTTTTGAATGAGACAGAGTAGAAAACAACCCTCTCAGAGTTAAAAAGTGATGTGATAAATCTCAAAGGGATGATGACTCACTGCAGAAGCCAAATCAACTTATTGATAAAACTCCCAAAAGTTGGAGTAGGATTGTGTTGATGCCAGAAGTTAGTAGGCTCGCTTCTACTGTGCTACCCCTTCCCTATCGCTCACCATTGCCAGCCCTCTTGCGCTCGTTCCCACCTCCCCATCGCCAGCACTCTCAACTCGCCTATGTGTGCTGCCACACAGCCCCCACCGCTCCCACTTGCTGCCTCCCGTCCCGTGCTGACCTCGCCCTCAGCCCTCTTCTTGGCTACTGCCCTCCATCCAATTAATTGATCCCCCACCCCCCACCCCCGTCTTGCTCACACTATCCTCATCACCCCACTCCCCTGCGCCTTCCGTTTGGCCGATTGGTTGGTTCCTGTTGTTTGGCCACCTTTCACCTCAGCAAGACGATGCCCTTTCTTGCTTCCTTCGTAGTTGCACAAACCCACCATCCGACTTGCTCTATCGTTAGCAGAGCAAGCGAGCCTTGCACTATAGGTGGAGTTCCTCCATGCCACCTCTGTTATCTTCAAGATCATTGGAACTTGACCCATTAGGGGTGAGGTACGTGACCTTTTCTAGGCTAGTAGAGGTGGAAAAGGTCATCTACATATAGCTTCTTGGGCGAGGATACTACCAGATCAAGTTTGAGACTCCTGAGATGGCTACCAAAGTCATCTCAATGAGCCCGTTGGCCATCTGAGCAGTTAGGGTGCATTTTCTATAGTAGTGCCATGGTTTTAACATAGTTTTTGATGTCTTGCAGAGGAAGAAGATATACCCAGATATCTGAGTTTGCTTCCTCAGCATGAGGAGAGAGTACCTCCTGCTTCTTTCTAGGATTGGCTCTAAGATTGGGACAGTCTTTCAAGACCCCCCACACCAAAGCTTCAATTGTTGCCAAGGCTGTTGGTATTCCTATAGTATGCGTTCTGGTACCAGACACTCATACTCTCTCGAAGCTGATCCTTCTACCTAGGGTGATTGGTGGGTGGCTACACCAGAAGGAGTATTTGGGACTCCCAAACCAGTGCTTCAATTGCAAGCAAATGGGCCATTTATATAAGGTATGTCCTCGTAGGAGATCTTGACCCACAACATAGGCTCAGCTCCCCAAGATTCAACATGCACAGCAGAAAGGTACCCAGAACAGACAAGCCCGCACTTGGACAGAGGTCAGTGACCAACTAGCTGATGGATAGCTGTAGGTGCACGACCGTTGTCGACAAGGACCGCCATGCCACCCCCAAGTGGCCGACCTCCTACACCCAAGCAGCATTGGGTTCCCATAGGGCAATGTTACCACGGGTCTGGTATGTTGAAACGACATTTGGTCAATTAGGGTTGTAGGGAATGTCCCAAAAGGTAGGGCATTCCGGATGATAGGCTCATACCGGAATGTTTGGACCAAAACGGGGTGGAAAGGCCAAAACAACAGAAGACAAGCATATTTTCTCCCGGCTCCAACGGTCACAAACGGGCAGATTCTTGGGGGTTTTGTTTCTTGGCAGCCCTTATAAAATGCTCTCCCCTCACCCCTTTCCTTCACAATTGCAACAATCCTCAAGGATCTCTCTCTCCCTTGCTCTCAAGCTCTACCCTCAAGCTCTCAAGCTATCTCTCTTGGGCTTGCCCTTAAGCTCTCTCTCCCTTGGGCTCAACTTTCAAGTCTTATCTCTTAACTTCTACCACTTGCAATTATTTGAGAGCTCTAATCTGTACTTGCATGTGTTATTGTGTATGGGCATTGTGTCTGTTGTGTAGATTGTATGTACTGTGACCACAGCGCCACACCTCACAATCAAGTCATAATAAGGTTGAATGGCCTTCAAATCGTGCTATTTGTGGGTATTAGAGTCAAATGACTCTAGTACTACTTGTATTTTTTTTTTCAAGAAAAAGATCCTTCTATTGGTTATTGAAACTGCCCATAGGGCTACAAGCACCTCTTCAAGAGAGGACTACAACAACCATGGTGGGAGACACTCCCAATGAAAAAAGCAGCATATGTGCAATGGAGCTAAATCGGGAAATGGGGGGAGGGAAAAGCCACACAAGTGGTCGGTAATACCATTGGCGTACACCCTAGACCATGGTGTAGAAAGGCCCAGGACGCCAGAGCCGAAGGAAAGCCTCTTTGCGTTCCAGCGTGCGGTCGGAGCTGCCCTGTAGTCCCTCGAGCTGTCCTCTGAGATCGTGGATCGGCTCTAGCCAAAAGTCACAAACAGTCTCTGTTGGTGGCACGGGGCGAGCCTCAAAGATGCGGAAGCAACGGGTCTAGTAGAGGAGGCAAACATCCCCATCTCTGCTTGATTTCCGGGTTTGCGGAGAGAGTACTTACCACTTCTGTCTAGGATAGGCTCAGCCATTGGGATTGTCCTGGAGGCACCTCGCACGGCAGCCTCAGTAGCTGCCAAGGCGGCTAGCGTTCCCTCAGTTCGCGTTTTGGTTAGAGACACTCAGACGCTCTCGAAGGTTATTCTTCTGCCTCGGGTGAGTGGGGTTGGTTCAGACAGAGTGTGGAGTATTCAAGCTTCCCGAACCAGTGCTTCATTTGTCGACACATGGGCCATCTAGCGAAGGCCTATCCACGGAGGAGGCCTCGACCTACACCACAGCCTCAGCCCCAGCCTGCAAGGGCTGGCCAGTAGACACAGCCAGAGACACATCGCACACAGATAGAGCCACCCTCTGAGCCTGGGGCTCCAGCGGAGGAGGGATGGCAGAGCAGGTCCGTGGTAGACGACGACAGGGGCCACAGCGTCAGCCTGGCACTCAGAGTGGTCCTTAGGCGCTTGCTCAGCAGCAGTGGGTTTCCACGGGGAATTGTTTTGGTGCTCTAAAGCAGGATGAGGTCCCTGCCCCAGCCCCCACCCCAGCTTCACCCTCGACAGCCCCTCCTCCCCCCTCCCAGAGTTCCCTCCCTCTTTTCTCATCCTGTCCCCCGCCTCCTGCTCCCGTTGCCTCTTCCCCCCGCCCCTCTACCTCTGTCGCTCCCTCCTGCCCCTCTTCTCCACCGCTCCTCCCATCTCCCTCCCCCCCCCCCCCCCCCCCCCCCCCTCCTGCTTCAGTTCCATAGTCAACCCACGGGGCAAGGCCTTCTCCTGCGGCTAGGAGATCTCTTGGCAACGCCTTTGCCATGAGTCGCTTAGCGAGAGGGACACCCTTTTGTGCGGCCCCCTCTGTAGGTATAGACATCTTCCCTTGCAGCTATCCCTCGTGGTCTGGCGAGCATTGACATCCAGTTCCGATGGGACTTCTTCGACTACGGCTTCACTCGTTTTCTTGGCGATCCCTCAGCAGACCATGAGGCAGCCTGCTTCAGGGTCCATGTTCAGTTCCTTGCCGCTAGGGGGACAGAGGCCTTGGACTCAGCAGTTGGCTTATCCTTCCCCCTCTGCGGGCAGAGACCAGACAAAGTGGACTCTCGACTCAGTGTTGGGATGGTTACACACACAGGTTCTAGAGTTCTCTCACCACATGGGAGAACTAGGAGTTACAGACATGCTCCAGACTTTGTGGCCATTTTCCAAGTTTGCGGTGACACCTCCAGACTCAGCAGGATGTAGACACATTGTGGTTTACTTCTTTGCCGACCCACAGTGCTTGCCATGCTATGTATACATTCATGAGGACTCCTGGACAGAGGAGGTTGCTTTATGTACGGCTGACTTTGCTTTGGCTTGGACCAAGCTTGCAGTCACGTCTATCTAGAGGAAGCTCGGATGCGGATTACTCCTCAACGAAGCCAGCCTCGAAGATAGCCCGTCTAGCTGCTCCGGCAGCATTTGTTCTCTCTCGCTCCCCATGAGGATCGTCTCATGGAACGTGCAGGGACTAGGTGGACCCTAGTTTCAGTGTCAGCGGGGCCGACTGCGTCAGGAGCTTCAGTGTTGTCTTGTGGGAGGAGAGATTGATCTCCTTATGCTTCAGGAGCACCATCTGTGTGAGAGCCGCATTAGACGTTGTGGTCAGCTCTTGCGTGGACGATATGATACTTTTTGGTCAGGTGCTTTTGGACCTGGAGGAATCTAGGGTGGGGTATTTATGACTATTGCGGACTCTTTGCAGCAGGCCATTGTGGGCAGAGGCATTTTTGTGCCAGGAAGGGCTCAGTGGATTACTATGCAGGTTCAGGGTGGCCTAGTGGGCTTCCTGAACATCTATGCGCCCAATGTGGCGAGTACTCGTGCAGAGTTTTGCTCACAGATAGTTGAGTCTCTGCTGTAGGCAAAGCATTGGTGCATAGGAGGGGACTTCAACATGCTGGAGGACCCTTCTGACAGGATTGGTGGTCGCCATGCTACTGTGGATGGAGTTGAGTTGGTAGCTTGGGAGAGGTTTTGTATGAGTTTGAGGGTCTCGGATGTTTGGCAACACTCTGGTTTTGTGAGGCCCCCAGACAGCCTTGCCTTCTCTTGATCGAACCCCAGAGTGGGAGGAGTGAATCTATCACGGATAGATCGCTTCTACACTAGTGACCACTTCAGTGGCTTGGGAGGGACAGTGGGCATCTTGGCAGGGACCTCCTTCTCGGACCTGCACCAATGATCCTCAAAGTAGCAGACAGGCACAGGAGTGGGAGCACGATGCTTCGCATCCCAGGGAGAGTCTTGTTAGACTCAGCACTCAGAGAGAGGGTAGAGGCTCTCTGAACAGAGGGTTTGGACAGGCAGGACTCTCCTGCTGACAGAGTGGCCTCAAGCCTAGCACAGATTAGTCGATTTTTTCTCGAGGAGTCTCTAGCTCGTCAGGCTGCAACGAGAGAGGAGGAGCAGCGTCTGAGACGGGACATTGCTTCGTTACAGAGGATGCAGGAGCAGCATCCAGATAGTCCTTTGTTGGAGGAGCAGTTACAACAGGCATGACAGGAGCTTGCTAGCACAGAGGAGAGGCGACATGAGTTTGCTTTCCACCGACAGACATCTTAATGGACCCAGGTGGGCAACAGAGTGACTGGTGCTTTCTTTGAGGCAGTGAGACCTCGGCAGTCGCATGCCAAGGTCAGTCAGTTGAAGAGGCCCGACGGGTCAATTGCTTTTGAGCCCGAGGATATGCGTGTAGTTGCTACTGACTTTTACCGTGAGTTACTGTCTGCAGAGTCCCAATCAGAGCGTCAGGATGCATGCAGGGAGCAGGTTTGGGCACAGATTCCTTGTCTTGTGACTGAGGAGATGCGTCAGAGGCTTGAGCTACCACTTCAGCTTGAGGAGCTGCACACGGCTCTTAGGGCCCTCCCCCGTGGTAGTTGTCCAGGTGAGGATGGGTTGACTCCCAGTTTTTTCTTAAAGTACTGGGAGCTGCTTGGCTTAGATGCTTGAGAGCATGAGTGAGGGCCTAATCTACGTCATTCCCAAGGAGGGTGGCTCCTTGGATGAGATTCGACAGTGGCACCCCATCACCATCCTCAACTCAGCCTACAAAATTCTTGCCAAGGCTTTGAGTTTGAGGATTCAGCCACTTCTGGAGAGCCTTATACATGGGACTGAGACAGGTTTTGTCAAGGAACCCAGTATCCTTGACAACATCTTTACCTTTTGGGAGGCTTCGGCCCTCACACGGCTCCGTGGTGAGGACCTCGTGATTCTTCTTCTCGATTTTGAGAAGGCATACGATACAGTTGACTCGGAATTTCTAGAGGGCACTCTACACAAAATGGGCTTTTCAGATGCTTGGATCAGAGGGTTGTCAGCTTTGTACAAACAGGCTCATAGTCAGGTACTCTTGGTAGGAGGGAGAGGTGATATGCTTAAATGCTCGGTCAGACAGGGTTGTCCTCTTGCCCCTTTCCTCTTTCTGTTCTATGCGGAGGCGATGAGCAGGTTCTTGGTGTCACACCAGGTTGGTCTATGGGGCTTAGCACTCCCTATTCGGGGAGATGAGCTACTGGACGCTGAGTTTCCGATGACTCAGCCTTGTACTTAGATGGCCAGGAGGCCAACCTTCACAGGTGTGAGCACGCTCAGGAGACCTTCTGTTGTGCATCGCGCGCAGTGATCAACTGGAGAAAGACAGTGGATTTCTCGGTTGGTAGTGCTCCTGTGCCAGATTGGATGCCAGGAGAGGGTTTTAGGTGGATTCTCCCAGGGACTGCAGTTCGGTACTTGGGCTGCCAGGTTGGTTTGGACTTGTCTCCCAAGCAGCAGATTGGATGCCAGGAGAGGGTTTTAGGTGGATTCCCCCAGGGACTGCAGTTCGGTACTTAGGCTGCTAGGTTGGTATGGACTTGTCTTCTGTTGTGTATCGGGCGCACTGATCAACTGGAGAAAGACAGTGGCTTTCTCGGTTGGTAGTGCTTCTGTGCCAGATTGGATGCCAGGAGAGGGTTTTAGGTGGATTCCCCAAGGGACTGCAGTTCGGGACTTGGGCTGCCAGGTTGGTTTGGACTTGTCTCCCAAGAAGCAGATTGCTCTCCTTCTCCTGTCTATCAGGAGAAAGTTTTTACACTGGAGCTCAGCACGACTTTCTTTGGCTGGTAGAGTAGTAGTTGCCAACCAGGTGTTGTTGGCGAGTATGTGGTACATCACTCCTTGCTGGATCTTCTCTAGTTCTTGTATCAGCCAAGTAGAGAGGCTGATCAGGAACTTCTTTTGGTCAGGACGTGATATCAGATAGCCTGAGACAAGGTGGCTTGGCAAGTCATCACTCTTCCTTGTTTACAGGGAGGTCTTGGGATCATTGATCCAGCACAGCAGAGCAGAACCCTTCTTGGGAAGTTCATCCTCAGAGGACTTCTTCCAGGTGAGGAGCCCTGGAAGGAGTTCTTGCTACAGCGGCTTCGTGATAGGGTGGCGCAGGCAGGAGGCCCTTGGCAAGCTTCGACCAGATGGATCTTTACAGAGATGTACAGAGTTGGTCTGAGCAGGAGACTGGAGGACCGCTTCGCTGTGAGTTTGCTTCGATCTTGGGAGCACTTGCGGCGTGTCTTGGAGAAGAGACAGTCTAAGTGCATGGAGGAGCGCCTACGGTAGCCCCTCGTCTGGAACCCCATGGTTATCACTCAGAGAGGCCACTTGGTTGGTAGTCGGTCTCATGTTTCTTGGGGTTCCATGGTAGCAGGTCCAATGGGCTCTTTAGGTGACTGGCTAGAGTTCACAGGTTTGTCAAAGGAGGTGCAGGGTCTTCAACTACAGGGCATGAGAGGGGTGCAAAGCATGTGCTAGGACATCTCAGAGTCAGTTCTAGTTGAGTGGCTCACGCCTCTTGAGCCAGTAGCACCCCGGTGGATGGGAGCCTTCACACGACGAATGGTTCTCATCTCAGTCAGAGCCTCCTCAGAGGCTATCCCAGCCCTTTTCTTCGAGCTTCAGGGTGGAGTAAGCCTTCAGGAAGTTGCAGTAGAGGTCCCACAGCTAGGAGAGTGATGTTTTCAGAGGATCAGAGTAGTGGGCATCTGTGGGAGGACCTGTATCATAGACCCTGACCCATCAGCTCTTGAGACTGGACACTGGAGACTGTGGGCTTGGGAGTGTTGTCCACTGGCACGAGTAAAATGGAATCCTGGTGAGTGGCTATGGAGGGATCCCTTCTCTTCTGTAGACCACTCAGGAGTCCCGTTCTTTTAGTACACTGTTCGACTGGGACGTCATATATTAGCAGCACAGAGAGAGACCCGGCCCGCTGCAGCACCTCATTGGCAGGAAGAGGGTCTCATAGCTGAGTTCTTGGCAGCTTTTTGGGAGAGGTTGTGGGACTCCAGACAACCGAGGTGAGTCACCTTGTTTCAGTGGCTGGGCTGGTCGCACACAGAGCTATAGTAGTTGGGAGCTGGCTAGCGCATAGTGGTCTTTCGGCCGCATGTGGAGCTTGTGACCACCTTGTGGAGAGTCAGTGTCATTGTCTTTGGGACTGTCCTTCGGCTCATGCCTGCTCTCTCCACGGCTCGACAGTACACTTGGGAAGCACGGCTTGGTCAACCCTCTCAGGCCCGGCACTTCAGTTTGAGCTATCTTCCACCAGCACGATGATAGTGATGCAAGAGGGGCGACTTACACTCCAGCCTTCTACAGAGCTTACTCCATAGGAGTGGTGCAGTGAGAGAGAGGAGTGTTAGGAGCTCAGCAGTGGCCTGACACTCTGGTTCATCTTGCGGGGGACGAGCAGGGACAGCGGAGGGGGCAGACGGGGCAGCAAGGGGGGCAGCGGGGGCGGGAGGCTGCGCAGGAGGAGGGGTGGGGATAGCGATGTCGCAGCAAGGGCATCGAACAGCAGCAGCGAGCGAAAGTAGAAAAATTCACTCTTCTTCGCATCAATCAGTAGTTTGTGATCTCGCTAGTAGTACTTGTATTCAAATACATAAGGCTAAAAACTCCATTATTTGGGTGTTTTCTATGCCTCCTATTCCACATCATTCTCGTTCTCAACCCCTTGTCGTTTCGCCCGTCTCGCCGTTCTCGTTCCGCGTTCTGGGTAGCTCTGCCACATGGAACCATTTTGACCCTTTGTAGTAGGATTCCCCGAGGAACCTGCATCCACCTCAATTTCATTTCCGCTAGCCCCTCTCCCCCCTTTGCCTACTGTTTTCCTGTGATCTGTCTCCTCCATCCTCTCCACCTCCTCCTCCCCTCCTCGTGCTCTCTCTCTTTCCTCTGATGGGCCCTTAGCCTGATCACCCAACCCATCCCATTCTCCCCCTCGGGCACAGGGAATTGGGCATTGATCTAGAAATTGATACTCACTTTGCAGTGCTTTGTCTATGAGCCAAATGGATTGGGAGGGACATCCCTACTTGAGGATGCCACTCTTGGTACATGTCTCTCCTTTTGCGTCAGTCCCCCGTGACACGTTTTGACATTGGATGATGGTGGGATTACTTTGACTATAGCTTCGTTCCTTAGCGACCAATCTCAAGACCTTGAGGAAACTTTGTTCCGAGTTCACATCCTCATTCTAGCAGCCAAAGGCATCGAGGCTTTGGATACAGCGATAGGCTTCTTCTTTCTATTGTGTGGCAGGGATCACACATAGTGGACCTTGCACAAAGTTCTTGACTGGCTTGAGGTCTAGGCTCTAGAGTTCTCACACCACACAAGATTTGATACAGATTTGAAAGATTTGATACAGATTTGATACAGACACTTTGGCCTCTAGCCAAGTATAGTGTGACGCCATCAAATGCCACAAGATATAGACACACTATGGTTCACTTTTTCTGATGACACTTAGAGTCCACCTTGCTATACATTTTTACATGAGGATTCTTGGAGAGAGGATGTAGCCCTATGAACTACATATTTTGCTTGGGCCCAGGTGGGAGTCACTTCAGACGCTCCTGTCTAGAGGTTGCTCGAATATGGACTACTTCCCATCCAAGCGGGCTCGAAAAAAGCGAGGATGGTTGCTATTTCAACAACAGTCTTTTCTCACTCGTTGTCATGCCGTGGACCATGCATAATGTGAATACTAAAATATCTACCTCAATCTCAATGCTTTTGTTATGTGGGACCGAATGCTATAATGTACATAGTGTGATATATGCGAAAACAGATTCCACAGTTGCAGCGTTGTATATACCTTGCCGGGTGGGCGAGGCCCTAAACGTGGCACCATGGCATGCTTTTTCACATAAATATATGCCTATTTTGCTTTAGAAATGTATAAATGTCAAGTGTATCGAAGTGGCGCGCTCGTTTTTCCAAGAAAGTTCAATGACGACAATCTCGGCCAAAAATAGCAGGTTTCGTGCGGCACGGACATAAAAGACGTGTCCAAAGTGCTTACCAAGTGGAAAAATGAGGTTCAACATGAAATTTTAGCCCAATATGATTTTCCCACAAATTTAGGGATTTTTTCGAGCTCGTTTGGGCTTTTTACGGACATAAAGGGATTTTTTTGGGCTAAAAATGGTCAAAAATAGCCTAAAATAGCTCAAAATGCCACATCAACGACAATGCTGCCATTGCCTAAGTAGAGAGGGAAGATTTAGAGCCAAGAATGAGCTCATTTGGTCACATGAGCAAGGAGATATAGCCATTCCTTTACAGGGTGCTAGAGCAGTCCCGTGGTGGTTCCACTACATGGTTGAGGATGTGAGGCCTCCAATTAGGGATTCCCCTCCTCAAATAACTACTTGGGCTTCTCCAATGATGTACTTAAGCTTCCATGAAATGGTAAAGATGAAGAATCTAAGCGTAAATTTAGGGTTTTTAATAGGTCAAATGACCAGTGTATCTGTGCAATTGGGAGCGAGGCTACACCTAATACTCTTCACACACACAAGAGTTTTGAGTTAATCTTGGTTCATTTTCAAAGTGGAGCTTTCATGGCTTGAGTTTTTTTCTTTGTGGCTTCGAATCATCTACGCCTTGCTCGAATTTGCTGACGAATCCTCACAGTCAGAGGCCCATCACTTTTCTAGTCACACTGCACACTTCTTGGCACATTTTTGGTGAACCCGACGCCAAGTAGGCTAGGGTGAGGGTTCAAAAGCTTCATTGAAGATTTCAAATTAAAGCTTTAAAGCTGTGGATCAACAAGAGCAACAGGGGGTTTGATTTGATCCAGTCCCAATGCAAATGTTTCAAGCTTTTGTGGTGTTTATGCAACAGCAACGCTGCGGAAAGGAGGAAGCTTTCATCCACCAAAGCGCTTCAATCTGTGGTGAAGAAAATGGAGCAATTTAAAAGTAAAGATGTAAAAAAGTATCCTTGTGGATATGTAAAGAATATGGAGCTTCATCAAGTGCCCGAAGCAGAGATGGTGCAAAGTTTTGAACTTGCTGTGGTTCCCGAGATCAAAGAGCATGTAAGAGGAATTAGAAATGAGCATGGGACAACTTGAGAAGCATTCAAATTCGCCTGAAAAGAAGAGTATTTCATGGAAGACTCCAAAAGGGTGAAAAAGAGGACTTTTTTAGAGTGGATAGTTAGGCCAAAAGAGGGTCTTTCGTCTACGGAAATGCTAAGGGAATTTGAACGCAGATATGATCAATTGTCAAAGGACTAAAAAGGCTACACTAAACTTGTAAAGGGATTCAAGAGAAGTTAGAGCTACTACTTGAGGATAAGGATGCAGAACACGGTTTGAAGACTGATTGGAATGAGGTTGAAGACGCAATTTCACTGCTAGCTAAGCGACAATGACATAGAGACAAGATGATAATTAACCCTACTCAATCCCAAGCGTTCCTAAGAGTCCCATAAAGCCTGTTATTGTGGTTCCAAAGAGTGACAAGTCCATTCTAGATGATATTTTCAAGGGAATGCAAGAGCTCAAGTTAAAGCTTACAAGGCTAGAAGAAAAGGGGCAACCATCAGGACAATCTACATGGCAAATACCTCAAAACAGAGAAGGCTTTGTAAATAGATGCATATGGTGTGATATTACTGATGATGGAAGGAGGGATTGTGAAAGTTTTAAAGACGCTTTGAAAAAGGAGCTTGTTTTCTTTAAAGATGGAAAAATTCACTTAAGGGAAACAGGTAAGCTCTTGGGAACAAACTTTGGCAAAGGTGGGATGAAGAAGCTAGTTGAGAACATGGCTACTAGCCATGCCATCTGAATGGTCAGGACAGCTGCCTATGGGTTGAAGGTGGAGTCTATAAAGCAAAGAGGAGTCAAGGTTGGAGAAGAAGCATCTAATGGTATTGGAGAGCTATGGCCATGCACTATAGAATCTGCTATGAAGGGTGAAATGACTACAAAGGTTTTACATGAAGCTGCAGACTGCATTTGGCTAGAAACAGGTTGGAAGGACCCTGTGGACTCTTTGTCAGTGCATGCATACATTTCCAAGTGTCAAGCCAATGAGGCCATTGTTGAAGAGAAACGTAGGCGTGAGAACGGGGATGAAGGGCTTCAAAATGGGAGACGAGGAGTGAAGGCAGAAATGACACAACGCCTCCTAGATCACGTTCTTGCAACAGATGCCCTTCCCCGGAGTGCCTATGCAAGAAGCCTCTAAAGAAAACAAGTAGGATGCAATGAAAGCTAAAGCAAAGGGTCCGGCCTACAAACTCCAATCTGATACAGAGGTAGCAACTGATCTCAAAAACCTTTGGTAGAGAGTATTTTAAACAGTAAGGTGGAGTTTACCTTGGGTGAGGTCCTTGGAATAGCAAACAGGGAGTTTCATGAAGAACTAATTGATATCGTAAAGAGGAAGCGGCAGTCTCTTTCTATCCATGTACAGGGTGAAGAAGAGACTTTTAAATGCACATGGTGTACAAGTCTATGGCGATCAAGGTGAAAAAATTCTTGTTCGATGCAACAAGTCTAGGGGAGGAGTAACACACGTTCGCTTCTTGGATGATAAAGATGAAGTGGAGACCACTCACAAGAGCTACTACTTGAAGAGTCAGTAGGCAAGAGCAACTACTGAGACCTTGGTAAAAGTGGGAGACTTAGAAGAGCCATACATTGCGTTGATAGATCATGTCTCAGAAGTTAACCTCATGTCAAAGAGTCTTTATCAAAAAGGAATGGCCAATCAATATAAATCATGGATGGATGATTCGTACAGCAAACAACTCATCACGGGAGCTATACGGAGCTTGTCCAAATGTAAAGGTGACTACAGGGGATGTGAAAGATAACTAAAATTTCTTTGTACATGAGATGTCTACATGCCCTCTTATCCTTGGGCAGCCATACATCACTACTCGCATGGAAACCAAGGTGATGGATGATGGTTCAACTTATGCAAGGATAAGGAGCAGGGATTGTAAGCAGGCAATACAATTCCTTAATATTTGTGTGGACCATGAAAGGAATCGTTAAAGTTTTTCAAAGCAACCCTTGCCAAACACAAACAAAGAATTCAAGGACTACAGGGATATGAGGGGTTTTGCCCATGTACCATTGCAGAGTGGGATTGCAGTGGTACAAGAAGAGAAAAGTTCTCACATAATTTATATGCAAAGGAAACATTTTCTACAGGTTTTGTAGGATTAACAATGGATCGATTGCTTTTACAAAGTGTGAGGACTTAAGGCGGGGTGAACTACAACATGTAAATAGTGTACAAAGAGGTTTTAAGATGAATGGTTTTCTAGAAGATGGTGAATGCATTGCAGGTGTGTTTGATGAGTGTTCATTTGTGGATACTATGCAAGACTTGGAGTCTTTAGTGGATTGCAATTTGCATATGGGAAGTGAGGTCGTGAAAGTTTGTTCAATAGAAATGTACAAATTCATTGAGGATTTAAAAAATGCTTAAGGTGTTGATGTACGAGTGGAGACTAAGTATAAGTTTGTGGCAAAGAGAGTGAAATCGGTGGCATTACCTCTACCAAAAGATTGCACAAATAAGATGGAAAAAGCTACTTTGCAAACTAGCCTTCACGACCCACGCAAGATTGAACACAAGCTCATGCAAGATTCTTTGAAGGAGTTAAAGGTTGGTTGTGAGGACAGTTTGACAAAAGTTGAAAAGATATGCTTTGAAGATATTCTTGCCAAACATGGAAAAGCTTTTGCATTCGAGCCGCATGAGATAGGGTGTGTTTATCCATCCATTGTTTCTCCTATGGTGATCTTCACTATGCCTCATGTACCTTGGCACTTGAGGCCTATTCCGGTTCAAAAGGCCCATTTGCCAAAATTCATTGAATTGCTTAATGAAAAGATCAAGATGGGTATTTTGGAGTCTTCTTGTGCTCCATATTCAAACAGGTGGTACACGGTGTCGTGCGATGGCACGTTTATAATGTGAAATTAAAGTATCTACCTTACTCTTAATGCTTATGATGTGTGGGACCAAATGTTACAATGTACATAGTGTGATATATGCGAAAATGAATGTCACGGTTGGAGTCGTGTATATACCTTGCCAGGGCGGGCGAGGCCCTAAACGTGGCACAATGGAATGCTTTTACACATAAATATATGCCTAATTTGCTTTGGGAATGTTCAAATGTCAAGTGTTTCGAAGTGGCACGCTCGTTTTGCCTAGAAAGTTCAATGCGGGCAATCTCGGCCAAAAATAGTAGGTTTCGTGCGCTGGCGTGAAAGACATATCCAAAGTGCTTACAAGGTGGTAAAATGAGGTTAAACATGAAATTTGAGCTAAAGGGGATTTTTTCCACAATTTTAGGGATTTTTCCCCAGCTCGTTTGGGCTTTTTACGGACAAAAAGTGACAATTTTGGGCTAAAAATGGCTAAAAATGGTCAAAAATATCCTTTAAAAATGCTTAAAATAGCTCAAAATGCCACATCAACAACACTGGCGTTGTTCCTCAAGTTGTGTGGGAATTTTTAGAGCCAAGAATGAGCTCAGTTGGGCACATGAGCAAGGAGATACAGCCATTCCTCTACAGGGTGCTAGTGCAGTCCCGTGCTGCTTCCGCTACATGGTTGAGGTGTGAGGCCTCCAATTAGGGTTTCTCCAATGAAGTATTGAAGCTTCCATGAAATGGTCACGACGAAGAATCGAAGCATAAATTTAGGGTTTTTAACAGGTCGAATGAGCACTACATCTGTGCAATTGGGAGCGAGGCTACACCTAATCTTCATACACACAAAAGTTTTGAGTTAGTATTGGTTCTTTTTCAAAGTGGAGATTTCATGGCTGGAGTTTTGTTCTTTTTGAGTGTGTTTTTGGCTTCAAATTGTCTACCCCTTGCTTAATTTTTCTACAAATCCTCACAGTCAGAGGCCCGACGCTTTCCTAGTCGCACTGCGCACTTCTTGACATGTTTTTGGTGAACCCGACGTGAAGTAGGCTAGGGTGAGGGTTCAAAATCTTTATTGAAGGTCTCAAAAGAAAGGTTTAAAGCTATGGAGCAACAAGAGCAACAAGGGGTTCGGTTTGATCTAGTCACAATGCAAATGTTTCAAGCTTTTGCAGTGTTTATGCAGCAGCAGCGAGCTGCAAAAAGAAGGGAGCTTTCCTCAACCAAAGCACTTCAATCTGTGGTGAAGAAATTGGACTAATTTAAAGGTAAATATGTAACAAAGTATCTTTGTGGGTATGTAAAGGAGATGGAGCTTCATCGAGTGCCCGCAGCAGAGATGGTGCAAAGTTTTGAACTTGCTGTGGTTCCCGAGATCAGAGAGCATGTAAGGGGAATTAGAAATGAGCATGGGGCAACTTGGGAAGCATTCAAATTAGCCTTGAAGGAAGATTATTTCATGGAGGACTCCGAAAGGGTAACAAAGAGGACTTTCTTAGAGTGGGTAGTTCGGCCAAAAGAGGGGCTCTCGCCTACCGAACTGCTAAGGGAATTCGAACGCGGTTATGATCAATTTTCAAGAACTCAAAAGGCTACCCTAAACTCGAAGAAGACAGAGCTCTTTTTGCAAGCCGTAGGTAAAGAGATTCAAGAGAAGTTACAACTACTACTTGAGGATAAGGATGCGGGTCAGGGTTGGAAGACTGATTGGAATGAGGTCGAAGACGCCATTTCACTGCTAGCTAAGCGACGATGACGAAGAGACAAGATGATAGTCAATCCTACTCAATCCCCAAGTGTTTCCGAGAGTCCTATAAAGCCTGTGATTGTGGTTCCAAAGAGTGACAAATCCATCCTAGATGATATTGTCAAACGAATGTAAGAGCTCAAGTTAAAGCTTACAAGGCTAGAAGAAAGGTGACAACCATCAGGTCAATCTACAAGGCAACGACCGCAAACCAGAGAAGGCTTTGTCAATAGATGCATATGGTGTGATAGTACTGACGATAGAAGAAGGGATTGTGAAAGTTTTAAAGACGCTTTGACAAAGAAGCTCGTTTTCTTTAAAGATGGAAAAATTCACTTAAGTGAAACAGGTAAGCTTTTGGGAACAAACTTTGGCAAAGGCGGGATGAAGAAACTAGTTGAGGACATGGCTACTAGCCATGCCATCTCAATGGTTGAGGCAGCCGCCTATGGGTTGAAGGTGGATCCTAAGAAAAAAAGGATCAGTCAAGGTTGGAGAAGAAGAATTTAATGGTATTGGAGAGCTATGGCCATGCGCTATAGAGTCTGCTATGAAGGGTAAAATGACTACAGAGGTTTTACATGAAGCTGGAGATTGCATTCAGCTTGAAACAGGTTGGAATGACCCTGTGGACTCTTTGTCAGTGCATGCATATATTGCCAAATGTCAAGCAAATGAGGCCATTGTTGAAGAGAAACGTAGGCGCGAGAATGGGGATGAAGGGCCTTCAAAGCGGGCAACAAGGAGTGGAGGTAGAAATGACACAATGCCTCCTAGATCACCTTCCCCGCCACAAATGCCTGTCCCCGAAGTACCTATGCAAGAAGCCTCTAAAGACAAGAAGAAGGATGCAGCAAAATCCAAAGCAAAGGGTCCGGCCTAAAAACTCCAATCCGATATAGAGGCACCAACGGATCTCAAAAAGGTTTTGGAAGAGAGGATTCTAAACAGTAAGCTGGAATTTACCTTGGGTGAGATCCTTGGTATAGCAAAGCGGGAATTCCACGAAGAAATAAATGATATCATAAAAAGGAAGCGGCAGTCTCTTACTGAATCTATCCATGTACAGGGTGAATAAGAGACTTTAAATGCACAGGGTGTACAGGTCTATGGCAAACAAGGTGATAAAACTATTGTTGGATGCTACAAGTCTAGGGGAGGAGTAACACACGTTTGCTTCTTGGATGATGAAGATGAAGTAGAGACCACCCACAAGAGCTACTTCTTGAATAGTCACTGGGCAAGAGAAACTACTGAGACGTTGGTAAAAGTGGGAGACTTAGAAGATCCATACATTGCGTTGATAGATCATGGGTCGGAAATTAACCTCATGTCAAAGAGTCTTTATAAAAAAGGGAAATGGCCAATTGATATAAATCATGAATGGATGATTCGTGAAGCAAACAACTCATCAGGGGAGTTGTACGGAGCTTCTCCAAATGTAAAGGTGACTATTGGGGATGTGAAAGATGACCAAAATTTCTTTGTACAGGAGATGTCTACATATCCTCTTATCCTTGGGCAGCCATACATCACTGCTACTTGCATAGAAACCATGGTGATGGATGATGGGTCAGCTTACGCAAGAATAAGGAGCAAGGATGGAAAGCGTGCAGTACAGTTCCTTACTGTTCGTGAAAGTCTTAGAGAGCAACCCTTGCTAAAGACAAACAAAGAGTTCAAGGACTACAGGGATACGAGGGGTTTTGGCCATGTACCGTTGTAGAGCGGGATTGCAGTGGTACAAGAAGATAAAGGTTCTCGCATGATGTATATGCAAAGGATACATTTTCTACAGGTTTTGTAGGATTATCAGACTATGGATATATTGCTTTTATAGAGTGTGAGGACTTAAAGCGGGGTGAACGACAACATGTAAATAGTGTACAAAGACGTTTGAAGATGAATGGTTTTCTAGAAGATGAAGAATGCATTGCAGGTGTGTTTGATGAGTGTTCTTTTGTGGATACTATGCAAGATTTGGAGTCTTTAATGGATTGCAATTTGCATATGGAAAGTGATGTTGTGAAAGTATGCTCAATAGAAATGTACAAGGTAATTGAGGATTTCAAAAATGCTCAAGGTGTTGATGTACGAGTGGAGACTAAGTATAAGTCCGTGGCAAAGAAAGTGAAACCAGTGGCATTACCTCTACCAAAAGATTGCACAAATAAGATGGAGAAAGCTGCTTTGCAACCTAGCCTTCGTAACCCAAGAAAGATTGGACACAAGTTTACATAGGATTCTTTGAAAGAGTTAAAGGTTGGTTCCGAGGACAGTTTGACAAAAGCTGAAAAGATATGCTTTGAAGACATGCTTGCCAAACATGGAAAAGCTTTTGCATTTGAGCCTTATGAGATAGGGTGTGTTGATCCATCCATTGTTGCTCTTATGGTGATCTTCACTATCCCTCATGAACCTTGGAACTTGAGACCTATTCCTGTTCCAAAGGCTCATTTGCCAAAACTCATTGAGTTGCTTAATGAAAAGATCAAGATGGGTATCTTGGAGCCTTCTTGTGCTCCGTATTCAAACAGGTGATTCACTGTTCCAAAGAAAAATGGTTCTTTACACTTTATTCAAGATATGCAACCTATAAACAAGGTGACAATCAGAAATGTGGATATAGGGCCAATTGTCGATGAGTTTGCAGAGGCATTTGCAAGAAGGTGAATATATTCTATGGGAGATTTGTACTCAGGGTATGATCAGTTCCAACTAGCAATGGAAAGCAGGGACCTGACTACCATGAGGACACCCTTGGGTTTAGTAAGGATGTGCACCTTACCTCAGGGGGTAACTAATTCAGTTGCACATATGATGAATGGTATGAACAAAGTCCTACGTGACTTCATACCGCAAACTACAATGTCTTTCCTTGATGATGTGCCAATCAAAGAATGTGATGTAAGTGATAAATATGTGGCTCTAGATTTGAGGGGGTGCCGAAGGTATGTGGCAACCCATATCAATGATTGTGATAATATATTGTCAAGGTTGAAAGAGGTGAACTTTACCTTGTCTGGCAAAAAGTCAGTGTTTGGTGTGAATGAAGTTCTTATTGTGGGACATATGTGCGGGCCATATGGTAGAAGGTCTTGTCCTGCAAAGATTGATGTAATCCACAGAATGAAAGAGAAATGTATAAATGTCACTAAGGTTCGAAGGTTCTTGGGTGCATGCGTGTTTTATGTTCTTTGGATTCCACATTATGCACATGTAGCAAAGCCTTTGTATCAACTTTTGAGAAAGAACCAAAAGTTTCAATGGGAAGAAGTGTATACACATGCCATGAGGAAATTAAAGAAGTTGCTACTTATGCCTCCAACTTTGAGGAAAGCAAACTATGAATGTGGAAGATATGTAATTGTGACAGTGGATACTAGCTCCACAGGAATTGGATGGGCGATTGGGCAAGATGATAATGATGGCTGGCGATATGTGGTGAGGTTTGGAGCAAAAGTCCTAAGTGCTCGTCAACGTAACTATCCATAGGTAAACAGAGAGTTATGGGGAGTAGTCACAGCTTTGAAATGTGACAAAGAGTATTTGATAGGAGAAAATGTAATAGTGGAGACTGATTGTCTGCCCCTTCTTGGAATGATAACAAGTTGCTCAACTCCCGACATTGCTATGTTGAGATGGGTTGCCTATATAAAGTCCTTGAATATTGCAGGGAAAGATAATGTAGTTGCATATATGCTTTCAAGAGCAAGGTATGAAAAAGAAGAAGACATGGTTGTCGAGGGCGATGATGTAGGCACACAATTCTATAGTATCTCTCATGCCTAGGGCGATCATGTTTGTCTATCAAATGCACTTGAGTCATTTACAGAGGACCTATATCAAGGTGAACGGTTGCTCATTGGACGCTATCTGAGCACTTTGACAAGGCAAGAAGGGGTGACTGATCAAGAGTTCAAAAGAATACATAGGAAGGCCTATGGATACTTTTTGAAAGATGGGTACTTATGAAAGTGTCCAAAACAAAGAAATGGAATGCCAATGAGAGTCGTGAATGATAAGGACGCTCAAAATGAGCTTATGAAAAAGTTTTAAGAGAGTCTTCATGCTGGACATAGAGGTGTATGGGCCACCTTTACTAAAATAAAAGAGAGGCATTGGTGGAAAGGTATGTATATAGATGTATCTCACTTTGTGGAGTCCCGTGAAACCTGTCAAATGTATTCAAATGTACTTCATCGTGATGGGTTGCACCCTACTTACCCATTGGCCATGTATTACAAGTGGGTAGTAGATCTCATTACGATGCCATTGGGATTATGGAAAATGAGATACATAGTGCTTGCACGAGAAGACTTAACCAATCAAGTTCAAGGTCGTGCTCTAGGAACAAAAAGCACAGAAGGGGTGTAAGTTCCTCTTAGATGATGTAATTAGCCGTTATGGTTGTGTTGGGAAAATAACAGCGGACAGGGGTGAGTTGGATGCTGACCAAGCAAGGGAGTTTTTCTCTAGGTTGGGCATTAAACTTGCTCTCACTACTGCATATAATCCTGAGGGAAATGGAAAATCAGAGCGTGGGCATCCTCCTATCATTAAAGCTTTAGCCAAGGCTTGCAAAGGTAAAATAGGAGAGAGGCCTAGGTTGTTGCCTTATGCTTTATGGGTTGATCGTACAACTTATAGCTCGGTTACTGGTTATATACCTTTTGAGTTGATGTATGGTCAGAAACCTATAATGCCAATTGAGGATGTAATTCCCACATGGAATGTATTACCTTGGGAATATGGAATGAGTAGGGAAGACCTTCTTGCTTTGCGCATACAACAATTAGAAAGAAGGCCCCAAGATATTGAGATTACAGTAGCACGATTGAAAGATGTCAGGTTAAAGAATAAGAACAGATTCGAGAAGAGGCATAGGCTCAGACCTAAAGCTATTGAGGAAGGTGATTGGGTGTTGGTGTATGACAGTACTCTTGAAAACCAACATTGAACAATAAGGAAGCTTTCAAAGAGATAGTTTGGTCCTTATGTGGTTCAACATGTACATGGGAATGCGACTTATACCTTGCATGAATTAGATGGGACAAAAATGAAGATTCCTATTGCAGGGAAAAGAATCAAGTTATTCAAAAGAAGAGGTGATATAGATCCCTTTGATTCACAGGAAGATCAAAATGAAGGCTCTGATGAAAATGGTATAGAGGTGGATGAAGAACAAGAGGATGATGCGTTAGATTTTGTTGCAAGCGATGATGAAATCGACATGTATATTGACTTAAATGAAGACTGAACCTGCAAAAGATATCTGTGGCACATGCCGGAGGATGTGCATGTTTAGAGGGGGTGGATGTCGTGCGATGGCACGTTTATAATGTGAAATTAAAGTATCTACCTCACTCTTAATGTTTATGATGTGTGGGACCAAATGATACAATGTACATAGTGTGATATATGCGAAAATGAATGTCACGGTTGCAGTCGTGTACATACCTTGCCGCGCAGGCGAGGCCCTACACGTGGCACCATGGAATGCTTTTACACATAAATATATGACTAATTTGCTTTGGGAATGTACAAATGTCAAGTGTTTCGAAGTGGCACGCTCATTTTGCCTAGAAAGTTCAATGCGGGTAATCTCGGCCAATAATAGCAGGTTTCTTGCGCTGGCGTGAAAGACGTATCCAAAGTGCTTACCAAGTGGTAAAATGAGGTTAAACATGAAATTTGAGCCAAAGGGGATTTTTTCACAATTTTAGGGATTTTTCCCGAGCTTGTTTGGGCTTTTTACGGACAAAAAGTGATATTTTTGGGCTAAAAATGGCTAAAAATGGTCAAAAATAGCCTTTAAAATTTCTCAAAATAGCTCAAAATGCCACATCAACGATACTATCATTGTTGCTCAAGTTGTGTAGGAATTTTTAGAGCCAAGAATGAGCTCATTTGGGCATATGAGCAATGAGATACAGCCATTCCTCTACAGGGTGCTAGTACAATCCTGTGCTGCTTCCACTACATGGTTGAGGCTGTGAGGCCTCCAATTAGGGTTTCACCTCCTCAAATAACTACTTGGGCTTCTCAAATGAAGTACAGAAGCTTCCATGAAATGGTCACGATGAAGAATCGAAGCGTAAATTTAGGGTTTTTAACAGTTCGAATGAGCACTACATCTGTGCAATTGGGAGTGAGGCTACACGTAATCTTCACACACACAAGAGTTTTGAGTTAGTATTGGTTCTTTTTCAAAGTGGAGATTTCATGGCTTGAGAGTTTTTCTTTTTTAGTGTGTTTTTGGCTTCAAATCGTCTACGCCTTGCTTAATATTTTTACGAATCCTCACAGTCAGAGGACCGACGCTTTCCTAGTCGCACTGCGCACTTCTTGACAACGGTTCCAAAGAAAAATGGTTCTTTATGCTTTATCCAGGATATGCAACCTGTCAACGAGGCTACAATTAGAAATGTGGGTACAGGGCCAGTTGTAGATGAATTTGCAGAGGTATTCTCAGGAAGGGCAATAAAATCTATGGGAGATTTGTACTCAGGGTATGATCAGTTCCAACTAGCAATGGAAAGCAGGGACCTGACTACCATGAGGACACCCTTGGGTTTAGTAAGGATGTGCATCTTACCTCAGGGAGAAACTAATTTAGTTGTACATATGATACGATATGAACAAAGTCCTACATGACTGCATACCGCAAACTACAATGACTTTCCTTAATCATGCGAATCAAAGGATGTGATGTAAGCGATATAGATGCTGCGAGTATGCGGAAAACCATATCAATGATTGTGATAATATCTTCTCAAGGTTGAAAGAGGTGAACCTTACCTTGTCTGGCCAAAAGTGTGTTTCGTGTGAGCTAAGTTCTTATTGTAGGACATATGTGCATTGTGCGGGCCATATGGTAAAAGGTCTTGTCCAGAAAACATTGATGTGATTCAAAGAATGAAAGAGAAATGTATTAATGTAACTAAGGTTCAAAGGTTCTAGAGTGCATGTGTGTTCTATGTTATCTGGATTCCACATGATGCGCATGTGGCAGAACCTTTGTATCAGCTTGTGAGAAAGAACCAAAAGTTTGAATGGGAAGAAATGCATACCCATGCCATGATAAAATTAAATTTGTTGCCTATGTCTCCAACTTTGAGGAGAGTAAACTATGAATGTAGAAGATATGTAATTGTGACAGTGGATACTAGCCCCACCTGAATTGGATGGGCTTGGGCAAGATGATGATGATGGCAAGCGGTATAAGGTGAGATTTGGAGCAAAGTTCCTAAGTGATCGCCAACGCAACTATCCACAGGTAAAAAGGGAGTTATGGGTAGTAGTCACAGCTTTGAAATGTGACAAAGAGTATTTGATAGGAGAAAATGTAATAGTGGAGACTGATTGTCTATCCCTTCTTGGAATAATCACAAGCTGCTCAATTCCCGACATTGCTATGTTGAGATGGATTGGCTATATAAAGTCGTTAAATTCAAAATTTAAGCATATTGCAGGGAAAGATAATCGAGTTGCGGATATGCTTTCAAGAGCAAGGTATGAAAATAAAGGAGACATGGTTGTCGAGGGCGATGATGTAGGCATAAGGTTCTATAGTATCTCTCATGCCAACGGTGATCATGTTTGCCTATCAAATACACTTGAGTCATTTACAGAGGACCTATATCAAGGTGACTAGTTGCTCATTGGACGCTATCTGAGCACTTTAACAAGGGAAGAAGGGTGGACTGATGAAGAGTTCAAAAGAATATGGAGAAAAGCCTATGGATACTTTTTGGAAGCGTCCGAAACAATGAAATGGAATGCCGTTGAGAGTCGTTGTGAGCGAGATGAAAATACACGCAGCGCCTCTATAACGACCCGACACACACTCTTGGGAAGATACACATACACACTATGGGGCACCACTCGGCTTACACAACACACGTGGCCGAGACAGGGAACACACCTCTGGAGTGAGAGGAGAGAGACTATCCACTTGCCCACTCCACACAGACACACACACGCAAACCCAAAAAACTCAGCTCAAAAGAGAAGAGCTTCTGACGTTTAGATACAAATGAGCTTGGGCCAACACCAATGGGGCAAACAGCTCACACAATATGGGTAAAAGATACCAGATACAATCACAAACTGGAGCAGAAACTTCGCTCATAGGAGAAACTTACACAGAAAAACAGCAGGAAAAGAGTGAGGAATTTGGCAAAATGGACAGCGCCATCACGTCCGGAACGGCCCAAAACCCGAGTCTACAATGACAAAGTGCTCAAATCCGACCTCGGATGAGCAATTTACGGCCAAAACAGGCTCCAAAATGAGCAAAAACACACCTGCGGCTGTTCCTCCTCTCTTCTCCACGTTTTTTATGGTCTTCTCTCTGTTTTTTCAGTTCCCACACTTAGCTTTATTATTTGGGCACCATTGGCCTTTTAGATGACCTCAAACGGACCCCGAACAGGCCAAAAACTGACCTCGCAGTCCATAGTTGTCACCTTTTTGCATCATCCGCACACCTGACTCTCAGCTTTTTTCAATAATGCATCCCGCCACCACGTGAAGTGGCCCCAAATTATGGTCCTCATGATGACCTTTCTGCATAATTATCACAAGAAAACATCCACGTTGTGTCCGTACTCATCCACTTGCAAGTACTGACCCCGTTCGCCCTCTTGACGCCACTAGATGCCATCTGACGCACCTGCTTACCTCATGTCGTCGGCCGCGGATAGCTTCCTCGAGAAGTTTTACGCGCTATAAACTCCTCATTATTATAGAAAAAACATACTGGTACTGGTGATAGTGAAAATCGATGCACTATGTACATGCTGTCCTACCTGTACACATGTGGGTCCCACATAACCACCTGGCTAAGGAAAATGGGCAATCCTTTATTTGATGCACCATGCATGTATATGTACATATGCGCAATCCCTTGCTCTAAAAAACTCCTGACATCGTGAATGATAAGGACGCTCAAATGAGCTTATGCAAAAGTTTCATGAGAGTCTTTATGCTGGACATAGAGATGTATAGGTCACCTTTACTAAAAAAAAAAAGGAGGTATTGGTGAAAAGGCATATATAAATATGTATCTCACTTTGTGGAGTCTTGTGAAACCTGTCATATGTATTCAAATGTACGTCATGGTGATGGGTTCTACCTTGCTTACGCATTGGCTATGCACTATAAGTGGGTAGTAGATCTGGTTACAATGCCATTGGGCTTATGGCAAATGAGATACATAGTGCTTGCACGAGAAGACTTACCCACCAAATTGAAGGTCGTGCTCTAAGAACAAAAAGAACAGAAGGGATATGTAATTTCCTCTTTGGATGATGTAATTAGCCGTTATGGCTGTGTTGGGAAAATAACAACGGACAGGGGTGAGTTGGATGCTGACAAAGCAACGGAGTTTTTCTCTAGGCTGGGCATTAAACTTGCTCTCACTACTACATATAATCTCGAGGGAAATGGTGAATCAGAGCATGGACATCCTCCTATTATTAAATCTTTTGCTAAGGCTTGCAAAGGTAGAATGGAAGAGTGGCCTAGGTTATTGTCTTATGCTTTATGGGTTGATCGTACAACTCACAGATCAGTTACTCGCTATATGCCTTTTGAGTTGATGTATGGTCACAAACCTAATGCCAATGGAGAATGTAATTCCCACATGGAATGTATTACCTTGAGAAGATGGAATCAGTAGGGAAAACCTTCTTTCTTTGCACATACAACAGCTAGAGAGAAGAGCCCAAGATATTGAGAATGCAATTGCACGATTGAAAGATGAAAGGCTAAAGAATAAAGACATTCGATAAGAGGCATAGGCTCAGACCTAAAGCTATTGAGGAAGATGATTGGGTGTATGGCCAGAAACCTAATGCCAATTGAGGATGTAATTGTTGAGATGTAGAGAGAAAGAGAGAGAGACGAGACAAGAGACATACCATATACGCTCTCAAAGACTGATTCATATTAAGGAAAAGATACAAATATATAGGTAAGACCAAGTTCAGTAGAGTGAGCCATATATAGCTCCAACACCCCGACTCAAACTAAGGTCTCTAACTTTGGATGAAAAAACCCTTGGGGAGTTCAAGGGAAAAACCCAAGCCCCTATACAATGTGAAAATATGAACCAACGGTGATGATGTGAAAGTGAATTGTACATCTATGTACAAATATTCAAGTGACTTTTATATCACAAGGTGAAAATGTGGAGTGTGCATAGTGCATGGTACCTAAAAGATTACAATGTCATATGTACAAAGCTATTACAATAGCAAAGAAGCTAATCTAGAAAGAGTGAGGCCGAAGCAACTCCAAGCTCCGAGCAGAAGAGGATGAAACGTGACTCATTGAGGCCTTTGGTCAAAATGTCTGCAATCATCTGGTCACTTGGACAGTGTTCAACCATAATGGTTCCTTTGCGTACTTCATACCTGACATAATGATAATGGACAACAATATGCTTTGACTTATTATGTTGAACATAGTCTGTTGCAAGACTAAAAGCACTTTGGTTGTCACACCGCAAGGGTGTGCTAGAAAGAGAAGAGTGACCGATATCAACCAGCATTTGTGGAAGCCAAATCAACTCACGAGCTGCAAGTGATGCCGCAACATATTCTGACTCAATCATAGAAACTACAACACAACGTTGTTTCTTGCTGATCCAAGAAACAAGACAACCATTTATAGAGAAGCAATTTCCACTAGTAGATCGCATAGATAAATGTGAGCTTGCCCAGTCTGCATCTGTGTAACCCAAAAGAGAAAGAGATTGCATAGAATCCGATGTGAGTTGTCGTCGATAGACTAAACCAAAATCTGTAGTGCCTTTCAAGTATTTCAATACACCCTTTGCAGCCGACCAATGCTTAAGAGAAGGACATACAAGATGTTGTCCAAGATAATTAGCAGCAAACAGAATATCAGGACGAGTGTTCATGCCAACAAACTGAAGACATCCAATCAAGTTAGCATAAGGTTGATTTAGGACAAGTTGACCGCCATTGTCAGAAGTGTTCTTCGTAGAGCTCGCAAGACAAGGTGTGTTGGCTGAATGTGCAGATTTCATACCAAATTGTTGAATAGTATCTGCAATAAACTTTGACTGTCGAAGGAATAAAATACCTTTTGTACGGTTCCGTTGGATTTGAATGCCAAGACAAGAGTGAATCTCTCCAAGATCCACCATATCAAATGCAGAAAACAATAACTTTTTCACTGTCTGAAGAAATCCCAAATCATTGGAAACAAGGATGGTATCATCCACATAAAGAGCAAGAATCACAAAACTGCTACCTTGGCGTTTTATGTATAAGTTGGGATCTGACGAGCAAGAGATGAATCGTTTAGAGATGAGAAAAAGATCAATTTTTTTATACCAGGCTCGCGAAGCTTGTTTGAGACCATATAGTGCCTTATGGAGTTGAGCAACAAGGTCTTCTTTACCTGGAATAACAAACCCTTTTGGTTGTTCCATATAATTTCCTCTTCCAAGTCAACATTAAGAAAAGCAGTTCACACATCCATTTGATAAGCTTCTAAATCAAATTGAACAACAAATACCAATAAAACTCGAACACTTGTAATGCGAACAAGTGGTGAAAAAGTCTCTTGATAATCAACACCAGCTACTTGGGAGTAACCTTTTGCAACTAAACGCTCCTTGAACTTGTCAAAAGATCTATCTGCTTTTACTTTTGTCATATACACCCACTTACATTTAATAGTTGTACGACCAGGAGGTAATTCAGTTAGTATCCATGTACCTTTAGAGATAAGAGAATCGTACTCTGCTTCCATAACCTCTTGCCATTGATCCTTTTCCGGTGAAGAGATAGCTTCATCATAAGTAAGGGATTGTAAGGTCTCTACTTTCAAATTTGCACACAAGTTCTATTACGCATTTATATTTTTTTTGAACCATCACTCCTTATTTAAGATATTCGAGTTCAAATTATGAATCGTAGGTTGAGAAAACCTAGAAAGTAAAATTTACGCTACAAAATTCTGACATTTTAACTATATGAATCACTAACTAACTTATTGCAAGACTTATTTACTGATTGTAGAAATTTCTTTTACTACTGTATAGTTAATATAAGATTGTAAAGTTTAACTTAAAAATGTAAAATAAATTATCATTAAGGAAATAAATAAAATAATTATAAAAACAAAAGAATACACAGGGATGACAAATGAAGGCACATGGATCACATAGGAGGGGACAAAGCAGGACACACTATCACATGAAAAAGGAGAGGCTACTCTTGACCAATCTTAATGAGGGGGGGCTTGTGTGGCCTTATCTTTTGATGATAATGACAAAGTGGTCAAGCTCATGGGTACCACAAGGGTACCAAAAACGCGGGTATGATTTAAAAATAAAAATAAAAATATATTTTTATTAAAAAAAATTTTAAAAAAATATTTCTTTTTGAAAAAAAAGTTAGACGTTTTTCTTTCTGCTAAAAATAGAGAATCCATGCTCACACTTTAGACATAGAGATTGCTTCTATAGCGCTCACGAAGTGCTGCCACCTCTTTTAGAGAGAAGGCGTCCACAAACCACTAAGAGAGCAAAAACTCTAGTGGACTAATAAGGTGCGTTTTAATTGAGCATTCAATTAGTTTTAAGAAGGATATACTCTAATATCTCTAATAGATTAGTAAAATTCAATTAGTTTTAAGAAGGATATGTATGTATGAGTGCTATCTCTTACTCTAATCTCTCTAATAGATTAGTAAGATTCAATTAGTTATGTGTGTGCGTGTGTGCTATCTATTACTCTAATCTCTAATGGAGTAGTAAGATTCAATTAGCTATGTGTGTGTGTGTTATCTTTTACTCTAATCTCTCTAATAGATTAGTAAAATTCAATTAGTTTTAAGAAGGATATGTGTGTATGTATGCTATTTTCTACTCTAATCTCTCTAATAAATTAGTAAGTTTCAATTAGATATGGGTGTGTGTCCTATCTATTACTCTAATCTTCTAATAAATTAGTAAGATTCAATTAGCTTTAAGAAGGATATGTGTGTGTGTGTGTGTGTGTGTTATCTTTTACTCTAATCTCTTTAATAGATTGATGAGATTCAATTAGCTTTATAAAAGTATGTGTGTGTGTTCTCTTTTACTCTAATCTTTCTAATGGATAGTAAGATTCAATTAACTTTAGAAAAGATGTGTGTATATGTTTTCTCTTACTCTAATCTCTCTAAATATACCTACTCTCTCTATTTAGTACATCTTCACTATTAACTTATATATTGTTAATTGAAAGTTAATACATAAAACAACTCATCATATTCTTATTATACATTATGAGATTCTCATTCACCAATGTTATTGTCAATTACGTTAAATAGAATTTTGAATAATACTAAAAATTGATTTAGTTGAAGTATAGAATTGAAGTTAGAATTGGATTAGAAATGTCATGCATAAAAGTAATGCATTCCTAAACTTTCACTCGTAATTTACACACTTAATTTTTAATTAATTAAGATTAGCAAATATTTGATGTATAGAAATTAGATGTAGAACAACAACACTAAGTGTGAATCCGAGTTGGGGAGGGTTCAAATTACAGACTCTCTTTGAAAACAAGGAGATTACTAGAGAAATTGACCAATTTAAATTTCTAAGTGTATAACATAAGTGTAGTACAAAAAAATGGCTCCAAAGCGTGCTCGAACCCAAGGCGCTAATGATCATGAAGTTGGTACAAGTAACTGTGGAATCCCTGCGTAAAATTCTATGTCTCCACCAATCGAACCAATCGGAGCTATGGTACAAGTTAGTATTGCAGTTTCAAGTTATGCATCATTGCATATACGAGACCATAGGAATATATTATTTACCTTATGAAAAGAAAACTTGGACCGAAACCACGAGGCTTAACCCCAAGAAACTCGTCATATGTTTGACAAGTAGGAAAGATTGTTTGGTTAAACTGGTTGCTATAGGAAAGAATGTTTGTCCATAATCTTCGGTATGGTTTCTCTCAAGTCTCTCTACTTATTAGCGCTGGTATTATGTGGAAGTTGCCGAGGCGTGAGATTACGCCCAGGATGGCACCACTGATGCTGTGATGGGAGTACACCCAGATTAGCCCAGCTGGATACTGCAGTTTTGTTTTGCCGTGGCGTGAGGATGACGCTCAAATTGACACCGTTGTTGCTGTGATGGGAGTACGTCCAGATTAGCACAACGAATACTTGTCGAGCGGTATGGGACGCTCATGAGAACAAGGGTTTTTATAACTAATGTATATACCGATCGGACATAATAGCGCTAGTAGAGATTCTTGAGTGAACTTAATCCAAGGGTTGTTGGTTTAAAATTGGACAACTTCTTGTTTGACTATTGTTTGTAATACTGTTTGAAGGGCTGTTTTAACGAACCAGTATCATAAATAAAGTGAAGGAACATGTATGTTTAAACAGTGTGGTAGTAATTAGATAACAAAAGAAGGGTGAGTGTGGTGTGGAAAGTCGGAGAATGATACCTCGACGGTATCATTCTATGGCCGGGTGGACCCAATGAGTCGGGTAACTTTCCAACGTTTGAATTTTCCTCGCAAAATTCGAGTGGAAAAAGATAAGGTACCAAGATATAAGTCTCCAATACCCTTTACTTGATAAGTAGTATCATCAGCAAGATAAACAACCCGTTGAACTGGCAATGGATGATAGTTATGTAGCAACTTAGACTGATATGTCATACTTCATGTAGCACCAGAATTGATAATAAAAAGTGATCTATCACGTACATGAAGTATTCTGTTTGGAGCAACTGAACATAGGACGCAGCTTGTTTCTGGTACAATGTTGTTTCGATGTTCAATAGCATATGCTCTATTCCGATCTATGTCGAATCGACGCTTATAGCACATATGAGTGGGATGATCAGATCGTCCATAATATTCACAAGAAGACGAAAAAAGAGTCTCTAGATAAACGTGGTTGTTTTGTGGTAATATTGTGTTCTTCATCATATTGACGTGCCCAACAATCATCTTCAGTATGGCCATTTTTGTTACAGTAAGAACATTGCTTATTAGGAAATTTGAGACGAGAGAAAATATTACCGCGACGGCCACCTCTGTGGTTTTCTCGTTGAAATGGACGCCTTCGAGCACAAAAAGCACATTCCATCTGTTGTGACTCAGTCTCCTCTTGTGAAATCATAGCTGTATCATGACCAACATTCAGACGTTCTTAACGTTGAGAGTATTCAATTAAAGACATGCAGGCTTGGTCGAAATCAAGATCATCTTTATTAGAGAGAATAGTAACAATGTTATCATAAGAAGAGTCCTTCACCGTATCAAGGAGAAGTGTAATCAGTTGCTTTTGTGGAACAGGATCACCGACAACAGCAAGTTGATTAATAATAGATTTGAAAGATTCAATATGTCCCGTCATGGCAGTACCAACTTCATATTGTAACTTGTTAAGCAACCCTCTCAAATAAAGTATTTCTGTAACAGATTTCTTCTGAAAGTTTGCAATAAGGTACTTCCATACATCGTGGGAAGTAAGCAGTTCATACATATCAAGAAAAAGGGAATCGATAAGAGAAGAAAGAATATACCGACGAGCTGCTTTATCACGTCATTGCCAATCCGTATAGGCAACATTCCAATCTTCAAATATAGGTCCTTCAGATAAGCACGTTATCATTATCCGTATCAACAGGATGAGGCGGACAAACACGATTTCCAAGAACAATATCGAAGAGTTCATCGCCTTCAAGAACTAACAACATCTTTGCTTTCCAGCGTGGAAATACTTGACCTTGGAAAGGAGGAACAGAACGTTGGCCAGAAGGAAAGCCGTTGATGAGAATATTCATAGCCATATCTTGTTGCGAGAAGACGTTGTGAAGGATTGGGAGGCTGGCCTCTACAACACCTCAAACCAACACCAAGAAAAGAGGATGAAGAGTATAGCTTTCTCAAGATAATATGGACTGATATTCTCTCACGAATTTTGATAGCCTTACTCGCACTCGGCCCCGACTAGCTTCGACTAGCTTCCCTCTACACAGCTACAACTCCCACTATACCTGGATGCACCAAAGGAAGCAAGGTATACTCACCACACCAGGCTCTCGAAAGGCAAGAGGGGCACCTCTACACCAAAACCCCCACCCTTCACCGCAGGCTGCAGCAACACATAGTTTCTTCTTCACAGTTGAATATACCTCAACACTCACGATCCAAAGCTGATAAAAGTTCAGTTTTTGCTCATATTTCTATATCACTAACTCACACTTTGAAGTCTCGACACTTCTATGTACAAAAACAGTAAAACTATGTGCCCCGCAGAACTAGCCCACATGTGTAGAGACAACTGGCACACACCGCCTTTGTACACTTTGTACAAGCATGATTTATTTACATATAAGACACCCAAAAGAATTAAAAAACATATCTCAAAGACTTTGGGGTGGTACGCACCATTTCACCAAAACACGTCACATATTGCCCCCTCAACAAGCATGGAACACTTTCAAGTGTTCCATACGCATTTCTTGCTTTATCACATGATTCTGGTCACATAAGGCCTGATTCGGATCCCATTGACTTTTGCCTTATGCATCTTTCCATCCAAGTCCTTGAGGTGATAGCTTCCATTATCATACACCTTATGCGCCACAAAAGGACCTTCCCACTTTGCCTTGAACTTTGTTTGAAAGGTATTGTCCAAAGCACTATTGTACCTCATAACCAACATGCCTTCACATAGCCCTTTTGCCTTTATCTTTTCATTGAATACATCAGCCCTTCTTCTTCCCAAGTCTTCATAGTATCTAATGGCATTTTCTCTATCCAACAAGAGGCTATGCATAGATGCCAGTCTCTCTTTTACATGCTCTTCCTCAATCAAACTAGGCTTCAAAATGAACTCCAATGAAGAAAGCATCACATTAATCGGCATAACACACTCTTCTCCATATACCAAATGAAATGGAGTGAATCCCGTGGATGATTTTTGAGTCACTCTACATGCCCACAATGCCCTCTCCAAATACATATCCCAATCTTTTGGATGTTCTTCCGCAAGCTTGAACAATATCTTCTGTAAAACTCCATTGAATGCCTCCACCAACCCATTTCATTGTGGATGATAAGGAGTAGCATACCTATGTTTGATCTCCAATTTCTCCACCAATTCAGTGATAAGATCATTCCTAAACTCTTTCCCTTGATCACTTTCAAGCTTAAACGGCACTCCAAATCTACAACATATGCAATCAAAGATAAAGCTGCATACATCTTTGCTTGTAGCCCCTCTACTAGACTTTGCTTTTGGCCATCTTGTCATATAATCCATTGCACTAAGTATGTAGTGCTTCCCATTTCTAGTGCTTGGAAGAGGAACAATTACATCCACACCCCACTTCTCAAAAGGTCCATAGCTTACAATGTGTCTCAAAGGCTCGAGCATCAGCTTTCTCTTTTGATATATTTGGCACTCGTGACAGCTTCTACACCAGTGCACAACATCCCTATTCATACTTGGCCACATAAGGTGAGCATTCAATACTTTCCTTCTTGTAATTTCCACTCCAAAATGGCCTCCACATCCTTCCTCATGACATGCTTTTAAGCAATCAAAAATTTCATCATGGTAGAGAACTCTTCTCATGACACCATCAGCCCCCTTGTGATACATTTTCTCTCCAATCAAGACATACCTCATAGCTCTTCGTGTGATTGCATGCCTTTGTTGAGAAGCCAATCCCTTTCTTGCAAAACCCATTTGCAACACATGTTCTTCCTCATGGAGGGATTCCCTTACAAGATACCTTGGCTCTCTAATTATCACCGCATGCACATGCTTTGTGAACACCTGTTCCGCCAACTCATGAGCCCTTACATTCATATTTCGTGGTACATGCCATATTTGAAAGGAAGTAAAAGACTTTAACAACTTCCTCACTTTGAAAAACCAGCCCTTCATGCCTTCTTGATTTACCTTCCAGGTACCTTGAACTTGCGGCACAATCAACATAGAATCACCTCTGATTAAAAGCCTCCTTACATGTCTTTTGACACATTCTTCCAAGCCCAAACAGAGGCTTGCATACTCAGCCTCATTATTACTCTTTACATCTACTTCTTGGCTTCTAAACCAGCACTCAATGCCATTTTTATCCACACATACATAACCAATAGTGCCCTTATTAATGCTCCTTTTGAAAGCCCCGTCAAAGTATAAGGTACCCTCTACATCCTGAAGCTCTGCATGCATAGTTTGACTTGGTGCTATCTTCTTTTCCAAATCTTTCTTCAACTCACTCCTTCCATGAATCTCTTTAAAAGTGAGCATATCCGCCATATTTGCTCTCACACTATCCTCCTTAGTAAAGCTCATGTCAAATTGTTACAAGCTAAGTATCCACTTTTGCAATTTGGGACTATCCCCAGGATACCTTAGTGCATGAGGCAATAAAATACATGATGTTAACACCACAAAAGGCTTACAAATAAGATAATATTTCAGCCTGTTTGTTGCATATACCAATGCCCAAACCAATTGCTCGATCTCATGCCAAGATTTTTGTGCATCATTCTTCACTTTGCTTATGTAGTAAACCGGCCTCATATAAGATTGCTTTTTTCCTTTTTGCATCAATACTACACCAATAGCATGCTCACCCACGCTCAAGCTCAAGTAAAACATTTCATCCCAACAAAGAGGCATCATCAAAGGTAATGTAAATAGATTTTCCTTGACATCCTCAAAAGCTTTTTGCTCATGCTCAGTCCAAAGAAAAGGGTCTTTTTGTGTTGCTTCTTGCAAAGGGTGCACATATTCAACAAGCATACAAAAAGACCTTGACAAGTACCTTAGCTTTTGTACAAAACTAATCAATTCCTTTGTAATTTTAGGACTCTCCATCATAAGCAAACATTCCACTTTTGTTGGATCTGGAGCTATCCCATTCTCACTTTTACCTCATGGCCAAGAAGTATCACTCTAGCTCTTGAAATTTTACATTTCAAAGGATTGAGTTAACCCCCATCATCATCAATCCTTTTAAAGACCGTATCAAGAATTTTCACATGAAGCATTCTATCACTGTAAACACAAAAATCATCCATAAAAACTTTTACAAAGCTTCCAAGGCAAGGTCCCAATACTTTGTCCATCCAAGTTTGGAAGCTCGCATAAGAATTCATCAAGCCAAAGGGCATCGCCCTATAGCAAAACACTCCCCATGAGGTCAAAAATATGGTCTTCTTTTTATCTTCATATGCAATCCCAATTTGAAAATACCCACTAAACCCATCACATACCGAATATCTCTCATGACTTGCAACAGTGTCTAAAATCTCATCCTGAAAGGGAAGGGGATAGTGATGCCGCTTTGTTGCCGCATTCAATGGCTTATAGTCCACACATATTCTCCATTTATTTTCCTTTTTGGGAACTATAACCACAGGGGAAACCCATTCTGCATCATCCACAAGGTAGATAAAACCAGCTTGCAAAAGATTACTCACCTCTATCTCCAATACCTTTCGTTGAATGGTGCCCAATCTCCTTAGCTTTTGAGCAAGAGACTTTGCACCTTCTTTAAGATTTATTTCATGAACAACACTCTTTGTTACCCTCATTTGAGCATAATCTTTGGCAAAAAACTTGGGATACTTATCAAACAATGCATCATATGCTTCTCTCTCTCGACTAGTCGGGTCACCTGCAAGCATATCCAATAATTCAGCTTTTGGTACATTCGGCTCATGATCAGCCCCATGGTCATTTTCTGATCTCATGGCATCACATTTATCACAATTTTCATCATATACATGTATCCCACAAAGATCTACATCAAGATCAAGAAGACTTTGATCATAAACCTCATCGTCAGTACATGTAGAGGATGCACTAGAAGAACTGTCACACATGTCATAAGTGGATGGCGATAAATCTTGATGCACAGCTGGTTCATCATCAATTTCCAGCACCTTACATGTTTTCATATCATATCTAATCCTATTCTCTTTAGGCCTGTCCACAAAGAGGTCAATACATCCCCTGTACCAGTCTTGTCGTAACCTCATAGCAATCAACCAAGGTCTACCCACTATAACTGGATATGCCCCAAGCTTTGCAAGCATTACATGAATGTCCATGATAGCCCTTTGACCCAAAACATTAAGCTCCAAGTCATGAATAACTCCCAAGAATTTCACTCTACTACTATTTGCCATCTTCACACTGAACAAGGAGTTGCCTGTGAGCTGCAATCCCAATTGCTGCATTGTTTCCTCTGTCATAACGCACACTTGGGCTCCACCATCCATATACGCGTTATTCACCCTCCTTCCATGTATCCAAGCATCAACCACAGGCAAAACATCAGTAACTTTATGAAGCTGCACTACATGTGCATCGCGTGTCTTTACCTTCACCCTTCTAACACTAGCTAGTTTATGCCAGTGCCTTCTCATATTTGAGCTCAAATACAAGAGTTTCCCATATGATATGTCGGCCCTCTTGTTCTTCAAGTCTTCTAAGAGATTGTATGCTGATTGACCCTTCCCAAGCTGAAAATCATCCATGCCTATCTTCCTTCTTCTTGCCCTTACCTTAGCCTGCTTACTACTTTCAGCCTCTTCCATAGGTGCCTTGCCTTTATCTACATCTCTCCTTGGCTTTGTCCTTGCTCTTTCCTCTTTGAAAAGGCCTTCACTCCCATATTTTTGTGCCCTTGTTCTCTTATTTTCAAAGACATCAGCCTCATCATCTTCATCTCCCTCCTCAGTTGCCTCCAAAATTCCTACGTTAAATTGTGGAGGTGCTTGAGCTTGATTTTGTCCCTATTGTTGTGCAAGTCCTTGACCTTGGAGAGGTTGCACATTTCCATTTACATTGCCTTCATTACCTATTTGTCTTTGTATGATAGGATATATACCTCCTGGCTGTCTCCTTGGTTGATTGCAATTGGGCGATATATGCCCTCTCTCCCCACAATTGTAACACATCACATTATCACCTCTATTCCTTTGAGGCCGTTCTCCTTGAGATCTTATTACTTGTTGTTGGATAGCTTGCATAGCAAGGTTGAGGTTTCCTATTTTCTCTGTCAATCTTTGAATGTCTTGGTGAAAGGATTCCTGTCCTCTATTGTCCACTCTTGGAGCTTCTACATGGATTTCCCTTTCAACATGCATATCCAAAGGCAAAGGCTCAACCACATTATTTGTTGATACATAACCATTCCTTTGATGTGCATTTGCTTCTCTTTCCCTATTTTCCATTTCATGCCTTCTCACCTTCTTTCTCCATTGCTCTCTAGCAACCTTTACTGCCTCATTGTAGGTCCCTGGGTCCTTGAGCTCCACCTGGTCTCTAATGCGTTGATGTAAGACAACCACAAACCTATCTTTCTTCAAAATATCAGGGGGCATTTGATTCTCTTCAAGTCCCTTTATGATCTTTCTCCAACAAGCTTCAAACTTGTTTATGTGCACATTGATGTCTTCATGTTCTCCTTGTTGCAGCTTGCTTAGCTCTCTCCACAAATACTCAGGATCATCCTCCTTCTCAAACTCTTCTCTCAAGGCATGAGAAAGAAGATTTCAATCTCCCTTTACACCACCTTCAAGCCTATCTTCATACCATTCACGTGCTTCACCTTCAAGTAGCAAACTCATCAAACGTACCTTGAATGCACCATCGTCCCTATTGCTCTTCAATGCAATCAATTCGATCCTTCGGATGAACTTGTCCACATCTTCTCCTTTCCCACCCTTGAAGACTTCATACCCATCTCCCGCCATAGGCCTTGAGTTGATCTTCAAATGGATGTCAATCTATAGATCAAAACCCTGTTAGAAGAATTCTCTTCTCCTCCGTGGGGGCACCAGTTTATGTGAAGGATTGGGGGGTTGGCCTCTACAACACCTCAAACCAACACCAAGAAAAGAGGATGAAGAGTATAGCTTTCTCAAGATAATATGGACTGATATTCTCTCACGAATTTTGATAGCCTCACTCGTACTCATCCCCGACTAGCTTCGATTAGCTTCCATCTACACAGCTACAACTCCCACTATACTTGGATGCACCAAAGGAAGCAAGGGAACCAAGAAAACCAAAGTAAACAAGTAAATAAAAACAATGGAAATATTTGCACTTTTCCTCATAAAACCAGGATCTTCACTTCTTTTCAAGCGCCCTTCCATGTGCTAGTAGGGACTCCACAGGCGCTCTTATATATACACATAGCTTGACCAAAACCTATCCAAATCAAGCTCACTTTGAAAGCCCACAAAGTTCAGCAAAAAAACTCATAAAAAGTGATGGAAAAATTGGGGAAAACCCTGTCCTTTTGCGTATGTACAAGCAAGGAATTGTAGCGCATAGTCTACCCTCGACTAGCTGCACCAAAGGGAGCCACAAACAACATGGCTGCCATACCTCAAACCAAGATAAAGAGAGGTCAATATGCAGAGCTAAGCACCCACTTTCATCAACCCATTGAGGAGAGACACACTCTCAACTCACCACACCAGGCTCTCGCAAGGCAAGAGGGGCACCTCTACACCAAAACCCCCACCCTTCACCGCAGGCTGCAGCAACACATAGTTTCTTCTTCACAGCTGAATATCCCTCAACACTCACGACCCCAAGCTGATAAAAGTTCAGTTTTTGCTCATATTTTTAGAGCACTAACTCACACTTTTGAAGTCTCGACACTTCTATGTACAAAAACAGCAAAACTATGTACCCCGCAGAACTAGCCCGCATACGTAGAGACAGCTGGCACATACTGCCTTTGTACACTTTGTACAAGCATGCTTTATTTACGTATAAGGCCCCCAAAAGCATTAAAAAACATATCTCAAAGACTTTGGGGTGGTACGCACCATTTCGCCAAAACACGTCACAACGTATAAGATAAGATCGCAGAATCTGCACACCATATATGGTGAAGGCCACAATAGAGAATGAGAGAGATATGAGTACTACGTTCTGTCAATGATAAACGTAAGAGGGATGCTCAAGGAACGTCCAAAGATGTGAGAGACGTCACCCAAAAAAGGTAGGGTAAAGGAGACGTTAATAATTAAGGAGTCCTCAAAATAGAGTGGCGTGAGACGCAGGATTGACGGCCACAATACGAATAGAAAAAAGATAAATCTTCTTGAAAAAGTTAACGCTAAAATAAGAAAAACGATCGCGGAGGCTTAACGAAGAAGTAGGACGAAGAAAGCTGCGTCAAGCTCAATTGCAGTAAAAACAGCATAACTTTCTGTTGCGAACTCCGATTGACGCAAACCTACAACTCAAATCGAAGAGCTCGAGCAGACAAACAAGTTTTGGATGAAAAGCGCTATTGCGCTTTTCCCGTTTCTCTAAATTTTGAGAAGAACAGCAAGAAAAATTGAGATGAAGTTCACGGTGTCATCAACAAGAAAACGTAATCAACGATTAGATTGATTAGAAATAAACGCCACATAAAACACTAATCATATTCTTCTTAACACAAAACAACCACAGTTAACAAGAATCAACGCTCAAAAATAAAATTTGTAGCAATTTTGAATCTCACATGCGAATCGCATACACATACTGTTGTGTCACCATGAATTGAATCGGCGCGTGATCGTTACCATTCTAATACCATGTTGAGATGTAGAGAGAAAGAGAGAGAGAGACGAGACAAGAGACATACCATATACGCTCCCAAAGACTGATTCATGTTGAAGACAAGATACAAATATATAGGTGAGACCAATTTCAGTAGAGTGAGCCATATATAGCTCCAACAGTAATTCCCACATGGAATGTATTACCTTGGGAAGATGGAATGAGTAGGGAAAACCTTCTTTCTTTGCACATACAACAGCTAGAGAGAAGGCCCCAAGATATTGAGAATGCAGTTGCACGATTGAAAGATGAAAGGCTAAAGAATAAAGACATTCGATAAGAGGCATAGGCTCAGACCTAAAGCTATTGAGGAAGATGATTGGGTGTTGGTGTATGATAGTAATCTTGACAACCAACATTCAACAATAAGAAAGCTTTCAAAGAGATGGTTTGGTCCTTACGTGGTTCAACATGTATATGGGAATGCAACTTACACCTTGCATGAACTAGATGGGACAAAAATGAAGATTCCCATCGTAGGGAAAAGAATCAAGTTATTAAAAGAAGAGGTGATACATATCCCTTTGATTCATAGGAAAGTCAGAATGAAGGCTCTGATGAAAATGGTGAAGAGCAAGAGGATGATGCGTTAGATTTCGTTGAAAGTGATGATGAGATCGATATGTATGTTGACTTATATGAAAACTTAACCTACAAAATATATATGTGGTACATGCCAGAAGATGTGCAGGTTTAGAGGGGGTGGATGTTGTGCCGTGGCACGTGCATAATGTGAAAACTATAATATCTACCTCACTCCCAATGCTTTTGTTATGTGGGACCAAATGCTATAATATACATAGTGTGATATATGCGAAAATAGATGCCACGGTTGCAATCGTGTACATACCTTGTGGGGTAGGCGAGGCCCTAAACGTGGCAGTATGACATGCTTTTTCACATAAATATATTCCTATATTGCTATAGAAATGTACAAATGTTAAGTGTATCAAAGTGGCACGCTTGTTTTGCCTAGAAAGTTCATTGAGGGCAATCTCGACCAAAAATAGCAGGTTTCATACGCGGGCATAAAAGATGTACCCAAAGTGCTGGAAAAACGAGTTTCAACAGAAAATTTTAGCCCAATTGATTTTCTCACAAATTTAGGGATTTTCCAAGCTCATTTGGGCTTTTTACGGACATAAAGGGTATTTTTGGGCTAAAAATGTCTAAAAATGGCCATAAAATGGTCAAAAAATGCACATTGACGACGATGCTGTCGTTGGCTAAGTAGAGAGGCAAGTTTTAGATCCAAGAATGAGCTCATTTGGGTCAATGAGCAAGGAGATACAGCCATTCCTTTACAGGGTGCTAGAGCAGTCCTATGCTGCTTCCACTACATGATTGAGGCTATGAGGCCTCCAATTAGGGATTCCCCTCCTCCAAAAACTACTTGGGCTTTTTCAATGACGTACTGAAGCTTCCATGAAATGGTCAAGATGAAGAATCCAAGCGTAAATTTAGGGTTTTTAACAGGTCGAATGACCACTGCATCTGTGCAATTGGGAGAGAGGCTACACCTAATCTTCACACACACAAGAGTTTTACTGTAATCTTAGTTCATTTTCAAAGTGGAGCTTTCATGGCTACAGTTTTGTTCTTTTTTGTGTGTTTTTGGCTTCAAATCATCTACGCCTTGCTTAAATTTGCTTACGAATCCTCACAGTCAGAGACTCGGCGCTTTCCTAGTTGCACTGTGTACTTCTTGACATCGTCCAATGAGGATTATCTCATGGAATGTTCAGGGTCTAGGTGAGACCCAGTTTCAGCATCAGAGGGGTTGCTTGCATCAAGAGCTTCAGAGATGTCTTTTGGGTGGGATGATTTATATCCTTATGCCTAAGGAGAACCATCTTAGACGATATGGTCAGATTTTGTGTGGCCGGTATGAGACCTTTTGGTCGGTTTCTTTTGGGCCTAGAGGCATCCTGGAAGGTGTATGTCTGATTGTTGTGGACTCATGGAAGCAGGCCATTGTGGGAAGAGGTGTTACTATGTGAGACAGGGCCGAATGGATTACTATGCAGGTTCATGTTTGCCTCATGGGCGTCTTGATTATTTATGTGCCCAATATGGCAAGTGCATAAGCTCAATTTTGGCTGCATATTGTAGAGTCTCTACCACATAGAGAGTAGCAATGTTTCAAGGGATACTTCAACATGTTGGAGCACCCCTAAGATAGGATTGGAGGTAGCCATGCTACTATGTACTGGGCTAAGTTGGCAACTTGGGAGCACTTATGTATGACCTTGAGGATCTCATATGTTTGGTACCATGCAAGCTTTGTGCAACCCCCAAATAGCTTTTCTTTCTTTCGCTCTGACCACAGAATACGAGGCGTGAATATATCTCGGATAGTTTGCTTCTACACCAGTGACCGCATTTGTGACATGGGAGGATCTGTTTGCATTCTAGGAGGGACTACATTTTCAAATCATGGGCGAGTGATTCTTACTGTGATAGATAGACAAAGATATGGGAGTGCGATGTTGCGCATCCCGAAGAGGATTTTTCTAGATACAGAGCTCAAAGAGCGGGGGGGGGAGGGGGGGGGGGGGGGGGTGGCACTTTGCAAAAAGAGTTTGGGCACGCAAGGCACCCCTGTTAATAGAGTGGCCACTAGAATTACTGAGCTTAGTCGCTTCTTCCTCCAAGAGTCTGCAACTTACTCAATTGCAACAAAGGAGTAGGAGAAGCATCTCCAATGAGGCATTGTTTACTTACAACAAATGCAGCAGTGCCACCTTGACAGTTCTTTATTAGAGGAGTGGATGTATCAGGCTTGACAAGAGATGACCACCATTGAGAAGAAACGTCGTCAGTTTTCCTTTCATCGGCAGGCATCTCAGTGGACCCTCGTGGGTGGGTACCAGAGTTACTAGTGAGTTCTTTGAGACTCTGGGGCCTCGCCATGGGCCTCGCCATGCACGCACCAGTGTTAGTCAATTAAGGAGACCAGATGGGTTAGTGGGTTCGGAGCCTGAGGATATGCGTGGAGTTGCTACTGACTTTTACCGTGAGTTTCTTTCTGCTGAGCCGTAGTCAGAGAATCAGGATGTATTCAAAGAGTAGGTTGGGGCACATATGCCTTGCCTAGATATTGAGGAGATGCATCAACGTCTAGAGATACCTCTCTAGCTGGAGGAGCTCCACGAGGCCCTCAGGGCACTCCTCCAAGGTAGTTGCCTAGGGGAGGATGGTTTGATTCCCAACTTCTTCTTGAGAGTACTAAATGCTGCTTGGTTTGGATCTTTCTAGCACCTACTAGCACATTCTTCACACTGGTGTGATATCTGACAGCATGAGTGAGGGTTTGATATATCTTATTCCCAAGGAGAGAGGATCCTTGGATGAGATTCAGTAGTGGCGGCCAATCACCATTCTCAGCTCAGCCTATAGAATCATAGCAAAGGCTATGAGTTGGAGGATTTAGCTACTACTTCATAGCATTATACATTAGACCTAGAAACGCTTTGTCAAGGATTGCAGTATCCTTGACAGCATTTTTATCTTTTGGGAGGCATATGCCCTCGCATGTCTCCATGGAGAGGATCTTGTGATACTTTTCAATTTTGAGAAGGCATACAACACAACTGACTGGGACTTCTTGGGGGGCACTCTGTGCAAGATGGCTTTTTTTTTTTGCTTGGATGAGAGTGTTAGCTCTCTACATATGTGCACACAATCAGCTGCTCTTGGCAAGGGAAAGAGAGGAACGCTTTGTGATCACTCGTTTGGTTAGAGAGGGTTGCTCTCTTGCCCCCTTCCTATTTCTCTTCTATGCTGGGATGATGAGCTAATTTTTTACTTTAAGAAGGTTTGGTTTTCATGGTTTAGAACTTCCCGTTAAGGGAGACAAGCTGCTTGAGGTTGAATTTGTTGAAGACTCAAGCTTGTACTTGGGAGGGCCATGAAGCCAGTCTCCACAAGTGTGAGCATGCTTGTCTGTTGAAGACTCGGGATTGTAATTGGGAGGGCCATAAAGCCAATCTGCATAGGTATGAGAAGGCTTTTGAGGTGTCTTGTTGTGCTTGTGCATCAAGAACATTGATCTAGAGGAAGACCATGCCTTTTTGGGTTGACAGTGCTCCTACGCTTGATAGGTGGCTTCAAGTAGATCACCCCAAGGACCTATGTACGTTATGTGGGCTGTCAAGTTGGCTTTGATTTGTCTCCAAAGTAGAAAATTTCTCCTCTCCTCCTCTCCATTGTAGAAAACTGCTTCATTGGAGTTCGACACAGCTCTCTTTGGTTGGCAAAGTTGTAGTGGCAAGCCAGATGCTTTTGGCTACTATGTGGTACATCACATCTTCCTCCATCTATTTGAGCTCTTGCATCAGCCAACTAGAGAGGTTGATTGGGAACTTTTTGTGTTCAGGGTCAGCCAAGGACAAAATGCCCTAGTAGGTCATCACCTTACCATGTTATTAGGGAGGGCTAGGGATCATCGATCCAGCACGACACAGCAAAGCCTTTCTTGGGAAGATTGTGGTCAAAAGACTTCTTCCAAGAGAGGATCCCTAGAAAGAACTCTTCCTACATTGGATTTGTGATCGAGTCCCTCATACAAGCGGCCCTTGGAGCCCGTCCATCAAGTGGATTTTTACAGAGATGCATTGAGTTGGTCTGAGTACGAGTTGAGAGAAGTTTTTGTTGCGAGCCTTCTTAGGTCTTGAGAGCAATTGCGGAGAGGCCTCGAGTAGCACCAACCCACTTGGATGGAGGAGCGCTTGAGGTAGCCTCTTGTTTAAAGTGTGATGGTTAGCACACAAAGACGTCACTTGGTTGGTAGCATGGCTCATATTTCTTGGGGTCCATGGCAAAGGGTCCAGCCCACACTCTCGACCATTCAGTACAATTTCTAGGCCTTCACGAGGAGAGTTACAACGCATGAGGGGGTGTAGACAATGTCAAGATATTACAAAGGCTATATGTGTTGAATGGAATACCCTTCTTCAAGTATCAGACCCCAGATGAATGGGTGCCTTCACGCATCTAGAGGTCCTCATTACAGTTAGGGCTTGCTAGGAGTCAATTCCACACATGTTTTTTGAGGTTCAAGGAGAGGTTCGTCTTCACCACGGATTGCAGAGTGTTGTTTCAAATGATCCAAGTTCTGGGCATCTGTGGGAGGACTTGTGTCATTGATCCTAACCTAGCAGATCCGCAGTCAAGACATTGGTGGCTTTGGGCTTCGGTGAGCCGCCCTTTGGTACGAGTATAGTGGGACCCAAGAGAGTGGTTCTGGCAGGATTCTTTCTCTGCATCCAATCGCCCAAGGACCCCTTTTTTCCAGTACATAGCTTGCTTGGGATGACACATACTAGAAGCACGGAGCAAGGCTTTCCACTTCACTAGAAGGAGTAGGGTCTCAGAGCCGATTTCTTGGCAGGCTTCTAGGAGCGGTTGTGGGATAGGAGGCAGCCAAGGGGAGTTACCATGTTTAAGAGGCTAGTTGCGCATTGGGCTACAATAGTTTGGAGTTGGTTGAAACAGCGGCTTCTCGACAGCATGTGCAGCCTATGGCCATCCCATGGAGAGTCAACTTCACTCTTTGTGTGATTTCCTCATGGCACAATAGGTTTGGCTTCAGGTTCTTGGGTTGATGCCAGCCCTTTCCACAATCGGACAATACACAGGGTGTTGCAGCTTGGTCCACTCTCATGGGCCCTATTCTCCATTTTAAGTTGCCTTTCACCAACAGTAGGATGATAGAGATTTAGGGGGGTTGTCCTACACTTTATCTTGCCACAGAGCTCATCCCCCAGGAGTGACGCAGTGATAGAAAGTGGTGTTGGGAGCTTGTCTGCAACTTGACACTCTAGTTCATCTGGCGAGCCCACTGCTTTCGTATCTTTGAGGCTCGCCCTGTCCCACCAATAGAGATTGTTTGTGAAATTTGGCTGGAGCTGATCCATACACTCATGGGTCAATTTGAGAGACTTCACGGTAGCTTTGACCGCATGCGAAAGCGCTGAGAGGCATTCTTGCGATTTTGCACCTAGATGGCCCTATCAGCCAATAGTGTTGCTCTTTCCTCCTCCCATCTTGTGATCTAGCCCTAATTGTACATACTTTGTTTTCTCGATAGGAGAGTCTCACCATGTTTTTGATGTAATCGGCTCTCGCAGAGGTGGTTTGTAGATTTTGGGTAGATTTTATTGAATACTAAAAGGATCTTTTTCTTGTTAAAAACAAATGTTGCAAAACCCCTGAGAAGGTCCTAGCCAACAAATCTAGCTCTAAACCACAGTTCAGAGAAATGGCAAAATTTGTCTTTGAAGCTTAGGTCAAGGCCAGCCAGGCAGATCCAGCTAGTTGGATTCGCACTACTTTGATCTACGATAAAATTTTCAGGGCAAGGCTTATTAGAGGCAAGAAACCTTGTACAATCCTCACACAAAGACTTGGAATGTGCTAACACTCTACAAGGTGGAGATGATGCTAGAGCATCGAGAGAAACTGGAGCAAGAAGCTATTTATTGCATCATCAAGAAGAAGAAAACTTATTTATTGCATCATGAAGAAAGAGAACTCTAGCTTCAATGCTCAAGCCAGGCAGGAATTCCTCAGATTCCACAATAGATGGTCAAGAAGGCCACTTTGAAGAAGGCTCCAAAAGCGCAAGGGTAAACGCTAACATGGGCACACTATCTGGAATTTTGAAATACAGAAAAATTGAAAGAAAGGTGAGAAGGATGTACATAGTGGGAATTGTCTCTATACAAGCACTTGTCTATAGTTAGATTTTTAGATACTGGTAGTAATTATGGCCAATAACTATGACAATGCATAGTCAATCAGAACCTAGTACGGGCACTATAAATAGGACTCACTACTTTCATTTTGAGCCCAGATCACTCCGACAGGCTGTCTCTAGTCCTTTTTGGTAGTTGAGCTACTACTCTAATTGTAACCAAGGTCTGTTGTAATCCAGCGTTCAGTGCTAGTTATACTTCTGATCTATTATCTGAATACATCAATTTTAATGTCTTGCGTCCAATATCTAACTTTGTACTTTCAGTTCAATTCAGTATTTGATTTCCTTATGTTCATCTGAAATGTGAATCTATTGTGCTAGGGTAGAAGCATGTTAACGTGTCAGTGAATATGTTGTCTCAAACAGTGCTAGTTACTTGTGTTGTTAGCATATATTGAAAACGGATGGGCAAGTCCTTTGAATTTCAAATATTCCATAAAAAAAATATTTTCCCTCCTCATGCGCTTCTGTTTTCAGTTACTAAAGACGACGTGGGGAGTCTCTCTCTCTCTGTCTCAGACTAGCAGGCCATTTGCTGAGTCTCTCTCTCTCTCTCTCTCTCTCTCTCTCTCTCTCTCTCTCTCTCTCTCTCTCTCTCTCTCTCTCTCTCTCTCTCTCTCTCTCTCTCTGGTTCGTTCCTTGCGTCGGGAATCCTGCCTGAGAGATTAGTTGTCAAAGCTCACCTCTTTCTCTTGTTCTGACACAGACCTACATAATGGAGAACCAACAACCAACATTATTGCCACTAGCTCCAATGCTAGAAATGGAGCCGTACTATAATCTGATGGTAAGCTATCTTATGTGTAGCCTATCCACTCCAAATGAAGTCATTGGCTTTGTTGGTCACATTTATAGTTTTGTGAGGGTATTTTTTCATAGTATGTGTGTATTACAACATCAAGTGTTGACAGCCATACATTTAAGTGATTTGAACTAAGTAACATATTATGCATGTCTACAGTTCTCAGGAAAAAGCAGAAGAGAGCCACTGCAGGCAATGAATTACAACTCCCGACATCCAGCTCTTTCTGTAATCAGCGAATATGAGAGAGTAAGAAAGAGGAAACAACGGGAGTAGAAACAAATGAAGTTTGAGCGACAACATCACTCCCTCAACGATGAGGAGAAAAAGAAAATCTCCTCCGAGATTGTGAGAGCTTTCAAGAGTAGGACTCAAGGTTTTAGTACAGAAGCAAAGTGGAAAATCTGGAATCTTTCTGCTCAACGTCTGCATGTTCAAGCAATCCATGATGAGTCTTTCGAGGAGGAGGCTGCTGTACAGACCGCAATTGTCTCCAATGTCAGCAGCACACTGGCTACTGTCAAGCAGACAGGTTCCAATAAGGAGCTATTTTTAAAGAATGCAGCATTGCAGATGATGTTGAATTCAAAGGAAAACATGTCTATTGCAAAAATTTCTAGGGTCCTAAATGTCAATCGTCGCACCTTGCACAAGGCCAGATCACGACAGGCGAAGCACGATGTTGATGGTTGATTGTTTTCATTGGTTGCATGTAAAAAGCAACACCGTCATAGCCCTATCACAGATAAAATTAAGGAATTGGTCTACACATTTTGGAAAGTGGAGACTCGCGTTACACCGAACAAGAAGGATGTTTGTCGAAAGAGAATCGGGAGGAAAAGGTACATTAGAACAGCCAGTGCACCTCCTAGACGAGCCTCGGGTGATCAATCAAATACTTGTACCATAACTTATGCATTTTATGGGGGGTATACTCACCCACACACACTCACAAACACTCTCATTGTGTGCTATGCAAAGGCAAGAGCTCCCTCTCCTTTTCCAAGCAAGTAGAGGTTGAGAGCCTACACCAACGCTCTTGGATATGGAGTGCAAATCCAACCAAGATCCATGCTTCAATGCTTAAGCTTGCCATCTCCTTCTTCTTCATTACTATGCTATTATGTATGCTAGCAACAAGAGTTATAATAAGTGAGGAACTAATTCTTTCTCCTACGAAATGTTTCTTCTTCCTCTTCCCTACCCTCATTCCCTGCTAGCTCTCTCCACCTTTGAAGGTGTTTGAGGTCTTGGGACTAGGGCTAGGGATAGTCTATCTTCAAGTTTATGTTATGTTTGTGATGCATGAAGCTTTCCATTTTCATCGCATCACGTAGGTCATAAGGAACACAAAGATTGTATTGTAACAAGTATCTCTTAATGGGAGAAATCATAATACAAATGCCTATTGGAGGGGGGACCGGCTCCACAGAAATCCGGTCCTCAAATGTTGTCATGTTCTCTAAATTCTCTCTCTTGCAAAAGTATTGTTCATGCCAAGTTAACTAATTGCTATGATTATGTTTCTATCTTCAATTATGTTCATCCGCTATGCTCACAAAGTCATTTCTCAAAAGTACTCTCATTAATTTCCGCTACTCTCAAATTAAATAGGCCAATTTCATTACATTGGTATCAGAGCATTTGGTTTCTCTTTTCTTGCTTAAGAAGAGAGGTCCTTAAGTAGCCTATAAATGGTTGATGTTGTTAATTATATTAGGGTAAGTGGAACTGGGATCTATTATCGGTTTTGCTGAGTCCACTATGTGGGGGATGGTGCACACCTCGGGAGCTTTGGACTCAATAATGGAGTGTTTTTAGACTTGCCTACGGCTTTACTACTATTGAGCCATAAGAAGTCCGAAAGCAGCTAGCCCTTGGCAACTCTGCTATGTTAGACCTACTCCTCTACTCTCTATAATTAACCACTTCGAGCCATGGGTGTAGATACTTAAGAGCCGATTTTCAAAGCCTAATAGGAGTGGAAACTAAGGTGTTGAGTTGCCAAAGCATACACTAAGTACATACATAAATTTTGTTAACATGGCTGTGACAATAATCAAGAGAGTAGAATGAACATTGATAGCTTTCATTTTGCACATGAAGGTGCTAATGATGATGCTTCCATGTTTGTGAATTATCTCGTCACTAGGTTGCAACAAGCTATGGGCAACCCTGCTTTGCAAGCCGAAGTCACTAAACAACTTCGTGCTTATGGAATTTCCCTTCCTCTCCAAGAGGAGAGAGAGCTTAGGAGGGCTCTTGAAGACATCCCCAATAGAAGACTCTCTCCCATTCGAGAGGAGGAATCCAAAGAGTAAGAAAGCAATGAAAGTTTAAGGTCCTCTGAAGATGTGGCTCCACGAAGACGGCGGTCTAGACAATCGGCCACTCTTCCCAAGAGGAAAAGATCAACACATAGTCCTTCTCCTCATCACTCTGAAAGGCAAGAGAGGAAACAAAGGAAGAAAAGGGCTAGGAAGAGGTCATCCTCTTCTCCTTCTTCTTCACCTTCCTCCTCTTCTGACGAAAGTTATGGTTATTCTCCTAGAGAATACAAGAGGGGAGCACATCGGAAATCATTTCCTACATGGCGAAGGTCACAAAAGCTAAAGAATTTCAAGGAGGGAGGAAAGAGTATCTCTTTTCTCACCTATGATGGCACCTTCGGTGCTACCGACAAAGTGTTGGCCTTCATCCAGCAATTTGATACGGCCTTTGGAGATGAGGGCTTCACAGAGTCCTCTAAGCTACGCCATGTAGCTATGCACTTCCAAAAATCAGCTCGTCAATGGTGGGCTAGCCTTGGTGGAAATGGTGAAGCCCCAAAGACATGGAAAACTCTACCAATTTCCATCATGAAGCAATTCCTTGCAAGCGATGCAAAGGACAAAGTGCTTACCGAATGGCACAACTTGAAGCTCCTCTCCCATGAGTCTATCCACAAATATGTAGACAAGTTTTGGGATTTACATCTCAAGGCTACTCTCTTTCAAAAGATAGAATTTGCCGAGCAAAGGCAACAATTCTGTGCGAGATTACCTGAAGAGATGGCCGAATACATCAACTCTCAACGGCCTGGTACTATTAGCGAAGTAATCCATCACACCATGGTTGCTTCACGCATCAATTTCCATCCAGGAGCTAGACGTAATGTCAAGCCCATGGAAAACAAAGACAAAAATGATGCAAAAGGGAAAACCAATGTTCAAAATACTTCCCAAGTCAATTCCAACAACAACAACAATCGGTCCAAGGAGAAGGGAGTTTACAAAGGTAAAAACAAACTCTCTCCTAAAGAGCTTGAAGCTTTTCGCAAGGACCATAAGTGTTTCAAGTGTGGGGAGCAAGGACATGGCTATCGTTCTTGCCCCAAGAAAAATACTCGCAATGAGACTCCTAGGGCTTCCACCATCAAAGCTCCAAAAGAGGATGCTCATTGCAAACGATCATCACTTTCCTATGCTTGGGGAAAGATAAGAGAGCATGATGCCTTCATCTTCTTTGACCCTGGCTCTACTCTTAACTTCATTTCAATGGATTTGGCCACCAAGTTGGGCATTCAAGCTTTTGAGATGGGAGATATAGTAGTGTCTGATGGAGCTTTCAAGGGACAACAAGCCTACGTTACTCCCTTGACTAGGAAGTTGAGGCTTCATGTCCAAAGTTATGTCGACAAAGAAGATTTCTTCATCTCTCCTCTCCAACATGAGGATGTTATCCTAGGGGCACCATGGTTTGATCGCATGGCTTCCAACATGAAGTTCCCTGAAAGGAGAATCTACTTCACCTTCAGGGGAAAGAGCATGTATATAGATGCTAGTGAGCGTGCTCGCACTATTCCACTTGTAAATCCTCTTGCTTTTGATAAGTCAATGAAGAGCTCAGTTTTTGCGTACATAATTTTTGTCAAAGAGTCTCTAAAAGATACTAATGTTTCATCAAATGTAAATGGTAGGAATCAAGAAGAGTTAGACTTGTCTAATTTTCTAAAAGGATTCCAAGATTTTGTTCATCGATGATATCCCTATGGACTTACCTCCAAAACGAGGGGATGATGACCATCGCATTGAGCTCCTTCCTAGAAGCTCACCACCTAACAAGCCTCCTTATCGAGTCTCACAAGCTCAACAAGAGGAGATCATGAGGCAAGTACAACAGCTGGTAGCCAAAGGGATAGTGAGGCCTAGTTCCTCTCCCTTTTGTTCTCCAGTCCTTTTAGTGCAAAAGAAAGATGGTACATACCGTATGTGTGTGGACTATCGAGCACTAAACCATATCACTATCAAAAACAGATTTCCCGTACCTCGGGTAGAAGATCTATTTGATAAGCTACAAGGCTCTACCTACTTCATTAGGATTGACCTTAAGAGTGGCTATCATCAAATAAGGATAGTAGATGAAGATATCTTAAAGACCACGTTTCGCACAACGTTTGGTCTTTATGAATATCTAGTCATGCCTTTTGGCTTGACTAATACACCAGCTATGTTCAATCGTTTGATGGAGAAAATTTTTAGACCATACCGCAAATTCACTGGAGTGTTCTTTGATGATATCATCATCTACTCCAAGTCTTTGGAGGAACATAACCGACATCTCCAAGTGATTTTTCAAGCATTGAGGGAGAACAAGCTTTTTCTCAACCAAAAGAAAAGCGAATTCTTCCTTCAAGAGATTCAATACCTAGGTCATATTATCTCTAAAGATGGTATCCAAATGGATCCATCAAAGTGAGAGGTAATGAAAGCATGGCCTAACCCAAGAAATCTACATGAGCTAAGAAGCTTTGTTGGTATGTGCGCATACTATAGACGCTTCATAGCAAAATTCTCTCAAGTAGCAGGACCACTACACGACTTAACTAAGAAGAACGTTAAGTTTGTACGGACTGCTAAGGAGCAAAATGCTTTTGAAAAGATCAAAGAGAAGCTTACTTCCCAACTAGTCCTCGTGCTTCCGGATCTCTCAAAGCCATTTGAGGTCCAATGTGATGCTTGTGGTGATTGCCTTGGAGCCGTTTTGCTTCAAGAAGGGCTCTCGTATTGATGAACCGAGTCTTGGGCATCTATGAGAAAGAACTTTTAGTTGTTCTACATGCCCTAGACACATAGAAGCACTACCTATTGGAGACTCCATTTATCCTACGAAACGACCACCAAAGTCTCAAGTATTTCATGACGCAAACCAAGCTTTCCAACAAACAAATGAGGTGGGCAAATTTTCTTTCGCGGTTTAATTTCCATATTGCTCACATAGTTGGTAAGCACAATCAAGTTGCCGATGCACTTTCACGACGACCCAAAGTTAATGCGGTGTCTATAGCTACTCACAATGATCTATCCTATATGATAGATGAGTATGCTATTGACCCTGACTTTAGAGACATAATGTGAACCCTTGCTTTGGGGAAGAAAGAGGAACCATTCACCTTCCAGGATGATTATCTTCTCCACAACAATAGGCTATGTGTTACCCATTCCCTTTGTGAGAAAGTTATGTATGAATCCCATGCTCCTCCATATGCGGGGCATAGAGGTATTCAACCTACTCTCTGAGAAGTAGAGACGTACTTCTATTGGCCTACCATGAAAGTGGGCATACAAGAGTATGTTTCAAAATGTGTAGTATGCCAAAAGACCAATTATGATGGAGGGAAGCAACCTGGATTACTCCAGCCATTGCCTATCCCAAATTCACCATGGGAGAGTATATCCATGGATTTCATCTTTGGATTACCCAAGTCTATCCATGGAAATACAGGAATATGGACAATAGTTGACAGGTTTAGAAAGCAAGCACATTTTGTTCCTATCAAAAAGACTTTTGAGGCACATCAAATGGCAACTCTCTTCATATCTTAGATTTTCAAGCACCATGGATTACCCACATCCATCGAGTCAGATAGAGATCCTACAATGACCAGTAATTTTTGGAAAGGTCTCTTTGAAAATCTAGGAACAAGATTGAATTTCTCTTCGGCCTATCACCCACAAACGGATGGCCAAAGTGAGATAGCCAATCTTACGATACTCGATCTACTCAAGACTTATGTTACCGAAGTAGATCAACTCTCACAAGGGGAAAAGTACTTACCTCTTATACAATATGCCTACAATAATACTGTATATACTTCTACGAGAAAAGCATCTTTTGAGATCATTGAGGGAAGACCTAAAACTCCCTTGCTACTCAAAGTACATGGGAAGATCTTTGCCGCCGATGAGTATAGCCGTGACCTACAAGAATCTTTTCAAAAGATTAAGGAGGCTATATCCATCTCTCAACAAAGGAAAAAATCTGTTGCTGATAAGCACAGAAGAGCCTTAATGTTCAAAGAAAATGATTGGGTCTTACTCAAGTTTCCTAAGGCTCGATTAAGGCAAACGACGGGCAAAAATCCTACGGTCCATCAAAAGTATTATGCTAAACTAGCAAAAAGATACTATGGTCCTTTCCAAATCTTAAAGCCGATCAATGAGACGTCTTATCAACTCAAGTTGCCCAACCATTGGCTCATACACAATGCCTTTCATGTAAACCTACTTAAGCCCTACAAAGGAGAGCCACCAACTGAACCAATTATTGAACACCCTCCCGAAGTTGAAGACCAAGAAGAGGTGCTACAACCCAAAGTTGTTCTTCGGCATGAACACAAGGTACTACGACATGGTAAGATTATCTGACGGTATCTTATTAACTTCAAAAATTATCCTTTTAAAGATGCTAGATGGATGCAAGAAATACAGCTTAAGGATAGTATAAACCTTGTCAATCCTTACAATGCTACATTAAAGTAAGCAAATGTGCAAATTTCTTTTAAATAACTCATGTTTTTGTCTTATAAGACTAGTCCTCTTTTTAATTGTGCACAAATTTAACTGGTATGCATGCTTAGAATCATGTTTGTGATGACGACGTCTCTCAAACACCAAGTAGAATTTGTCACTCTACTTTGGGAGAATGAAATGGACTAAAGAGCAGACATGCTTGCGACAGCTATGTCTCCCAAGCACCAAATGGATTAGTCATCCATCTTGGAAAGATGTCGTAGGGTAAAAAGGGATCCTCTACCCGCTAAGTAAAATTGACTAATGACTAAGGCTTTATCTCTTCTACCTCATAGTCGAGGACGCCTATGGTTTCAAGAGAGAAGTAATGTCATAAAATCTAATATCTAATATCTAACCAACCCAAATGATTTTCTCATATTAAATTGATCACGTAACGTGGGAGAATAAACGGAAACAAGTGTTAAGATATAGACATGTGCTTATAGATCTATCTCAACACGGGGCCCATGGTAAAGGGGCCCAAATGAGAGATGGTCTATCAAAGAGCAAGGCTAACAAATGGAGCATAAGACCTTAGGGTTAGCTTCATTAGGTCTGCTTGTCCTGCTTGTCATGCTTGATGACTAAGGTGCTTGAGGTTCTTGATGATTGAGATGCTTGAGGTTCTTAATTATCGAGATGCTTGAGGTGCTTGAGATGCTAGGGTTGCAGTTGAGGTGAGAACCCAGCTCAAGCTTAAAGTGCTTATGAGCCAAGCTTGTGGTGGGAACTGGGCCTATGCATGAAGGGCTTGAGGTGTCAAAAAGTCAAAGATTCGATCCCTACAAGGAGGGGGAGACCCCTACATGAGGGGGGATGAGAGAGAACATCCACACAGTCACACAAGGCATGCATGGTACAAAGAAAGCAAAAGGGAAACTTGTCAAGTTCCTCCTCATGTTTCCCTCATGGTGTGCCTGAAGCCTATTGGTTGGCCACCCAAGGGGTCCAATCATAATTTAGGAGATTTAATTAATTGATTTAGCATTTATCTAGCCCTCTCTCTCAAAGGGGAAAGGGGGACACTTGTCTCAAGGCTACCCTTGCTTGTGATTGGCCTGGAGGGGTCCAATGAGCTTCAAGCATGAGCTACAAGGGGGGGTCGACCCAAGCAAGCTAGGGGGTTGCTTAGGTGGTATACTCACCCACACCCACTCACAAACACTCTCATTGTGTGCTATGGAAAGGCAAGAGCTCCCTCTCCTTCTCCAAGCAAGTAGAGGTTGCGAGCCTACACCAACACTCTTGGATGTGGAGTGCAAATCCAACCAGAGCCATGCTTCAATGCTTAAGCTTGCCATCTCCTTCTTCTTCATTACTATGCTATTATGTATGCTAGCAACAAGAGTTATGATAAGTGAGGAACTAATTCTTTCTCCTACGAAATGTTTCTTCTTCCTCTTCCCTACCCTCATTCCCTGCTAGCTCTCTCCACCTTCGAAGGTGTTTGAGGACTTGGGACTGAGGCTTGGGATAGTTAAAGCTTTCTTCAAGTTTATGTTATGTTTGTGATGCATGAAGCTTTCCATCTTCATCGCATCACCTAGGTCACAAGGAACACAAAGATTGTATTGTAACAAGTATCTCTTAATGGGAGAAATCATAATACAAATGCCTATTGAAGGGGGGACCGGCTCCACATAAATCCGGTCCTCGATTGTTGTCATGTTCTCTAAATTCTCTATCTTGCAAAAGTATTGTTCATGCCAGGTTAACTAGTTGCTATGATTATGTTGCTATCTTCAATTATGTTCACCCGCTATGCTCACAAAGTCATTTCTCAAAAGTACTCTCATAATTTCCGCTACTCTGAAATTAAATAGGCCAATTTCATTACAAGTATGCTCAATTGCATGATAAGTACATTGTCTAACAGAAAGTGAATATGCTATTTAGAACATGGAGTTTGCTAGGTAGCATATGGAGTATGCTAGTTACCATGTCTTGAGTTCTAAATAGCATACAGAGTTAGTTGGTCAACACAAAAAGTATGCTAGTTAACAACTAGTATTCTCACTAGCATGATGGGTATGCTATTTAAGACAAGGGTTATGCTAGTTAGAACTAGCAGCTGGGCTGGGTATGCTAGTTAGCATGCCTTGTGCTCTACCTAGCATACAAAGTTAGTTGGTCAACACAGAAAGTATGCTATTTAACAACTAGTATGCTCACTAGCATGATGGGTATGCTATTTAAGACAAGGGTTATGCTAGTTAGAACTAGAAGTTGGGCTGGGTATGCTAGTTAGCATATGGAGTATGCTAGTTAGCATGCCTTCTGTTCTACCTAGCAAATAGAGCTAGCGAGTCAGCACAAGATGTATGCTAATTAACATAATTTCTACTAGTTAACACCTAGTATGCTCAACAGCATGATGTGTGTCCTAATGAGTATGCTAGTTAGCATATGGTCTGTGCTAGTTAGCATGCCTTGTGCTCTACTTAGCATAAGAGTTACTTGGTAAACACAAGATATATGCTAGTTAATTGTTGCATGCACTTTTTTACTTTTTACTTTTTTGGGCTAGAGCCGGCAAGCCAGCAAGGAACTGCCTTTGCTTCACGTGCACGCAAACGAGTCAAAGACAAGTTACCTTGCGGACTTGCCGACAAGGGGAAAAGCGCCTCCATGCCGTATCGTGGCATGTCACCGGGGAATGGAAGCAGGTTTCCCCCTCGGGGGAGTAAAAAGTCTTTTCATGCCATGTTAGTCAGTCCATGTTCCCTTGTTAGTCACGCCACCCGAGGGTATCGTCGGGAAATCACCAAACGAATTCAGTGATGCATTTAAGGACCAAGGCTGAGAGAGAGGGACATGTTGCATGCACATAAGGATGTTCATTATCACTATGATTTGTTTTCATGAAATTTGTGGATGTCCTAGTTAGCAATCTGAATACTGATCATTTGGATGTTGCAGGTTGAGTGAGTTCTTAGATTCAAGGAAAAAAATCCAGATTGCAAGATTGGCATGAGAATGTTTGAGATGTTGAAGACATTCTTTTCTAGGCAACTGAAGGATAGATACACATGCTGTTGCGAACACCATGTGAAAATGTCTTTTTTGAAGGACACAACTGAACCACATGCGCTCTCGTGCTTTTGGACTGCATACAACAGGTTGTGACTGTATATACAGTATTTGTGCCCTAGGTGAGAACATTAGCAAGGGTTGCTTGGCTTCACATCACACGTTCAAAGGTGTCACACATATGTGAGAGTTTGTTCTCTGTCCAAAGCCCGCAGATGCAGTTTTCCATAGAAGGGAATTCCTGATGGGAGAGTGTTTGACATGTGGAGTGAATACGTTGGAATTATGCTGCTTGGAGACAGCAAAGCAAAGTAATAGTATTAATGTGAAAGTATTTGCATATGTACAAGCTCAAGACAAGCATGGAAATAGTAACAAAAGAAAAGATCTTTTGCACAAAGAAATGCAGTGATGGGAGTTTCTTTAACTCTTGAAGACCAAGTTGGAGCTTTTTATCACTCATAACTATGTGGCTCGATGGCAAGGACAACAATTCAAGGATTTCCGTCTTCGGTTTTCGGACGTCTCGTCGTATCAGTTGTTGATTTTGCAGAGAATTATGCCTTCGAGAAACAAAATCAGATTCAGTCAATGCATTGGCACTCTAGTCAAGTAACCATTTTTGTACACATAACATACCACCGCAGGGCAGGGGAGGTAGTCAAAACCATCCACTTCTTCATATAGATGACAAGGTGCATGACACGTTGTTCGTGCAACACTGATTGATGCTACACCGTGACTGGTTACAACAAGCGGGTGTCACTCCTAAGCAACATTCGGTGTGGTCTGATGGTGCGGCCTCACAATTCAAGGGAGCCATGACTTTTTACTTAGTTGCAAGATATGGTGGACTCATAGAGATGGGTATGAGCTGGTTCTTCTTTGGATTAGGGCACGACAAGATATTAGGACTCATAGAGATGGGGATGAGCTGGTTCTTCTTTGGATTAGAGCATGATGGTGCAGGAGCAATTGCAAAAAGAACCTTGACCCATGAGCAGCTAAAACCTAATGGAGCTATTTTGCGGTGTGCAGCTGATGTGGTTGCTTATTTCCAAGCCAACCTGTCGCAGGCCGCACCTTCACACTATCCTTCAAAAGAAAGGGAATGTGACCGTATGTTCTAGGACGTTAAAGAGTGGGAAGTGAACAGAGAGGTGAAGTGGAATTGTGCCACTGTGGCAAAAACTCGCTCTCTGCATGCTTTTCATGGCCACAACCCAGGGGATCCAACTGCCCTTGTAACAAGAGCCTTGGTATGCTCTTGTGATGCATGCATAAACGGAAGATGGAATCACTGTGTCAATAATGCTCATGTACAGCCTTGGGGTTATTATACTCTATTGCCATTACCTGATGAGGCTGTGTCAGATTTGAAAGATGGAGAAGCCACCTACGATGACTTCACATACGAAGGTCATCATGATGTGTTGAGTAGCGCTCTATGTGTTGGCGACACATTCGCCGTAAATCCAGATGCTTCGACCAACGTCGAGGATGTGGATTTCTACTTAGTCAAGTGTGTTGCAAGAATGGAGAAGGTGGAGAAGGGGTACCTCGATGAGTGGGGAAATGCAATTGATAGAGGCTCATATATTGTGCAAGGTCTATATTACCAGCAATTGGATGCATACACCTTCAAGCTAGACCACAAGCAGCCCATCGTCCACGTACTTTCACATCTGGTACGATGTATCAAAATACCCATGGAGCACATCCCAAGGAGACGACAGGTGTACACAATCAACCCAGAAAGCTATAAAGCAATCTATAATAGCATGCCCTTCAGCTTTTAAGTTGTAATCACTACATCTTCAATATACTTTTTGCTCAGAGATAATGCAGTTTTATCAAAAACTTAGGTATCTTCTGTCTCTTGGGTCTCTTGTGCGCTTTATGTATACATAACTTTGGTGTCTATCACAGAGGGGTCTCAGTTTAAGAGAGATCATTTGTACAACCTCTTTCATTGTGTTCTAATTGTGTTTTGCGGGTATACTGATTAGCATAAATGGTATGCTAATTAGCATACTGTTAATGCTAGTTAGCATAAAAAATATTCTAATTAGCGTACCTTTTGCTGGTTTTCAAGGAGAAGAGATGACAGCTTCCTGTATACTGCGTATGCTAATTCTAATTAGCATACTATTTATAGTGATTAGCATAAAATTATATATGCTAGTTAGCATAAACAGTATGCTAATTAGCATAACTTTGCTGGTTTTCAAGGAGAAGAGGAGGCATCTTTCTGTATACTGTGTATGCTGATTAGTATACTATGTTGTAAGTGGAATGCTAATTAGCATACTGTTTATGCCAACTGGCATAAAAAGTATGCTAATTAGTATGTTGTTTATGCCAGTTGGCATACCCTTGCTGGTTTAGAGAAGATGAGATGGTAGCTTTCTGTATATTGTGTATACGAATTAGCATACCTTGCTGGTTTCAAGGAGAAGCGATGGCAGCTTTCAGTTCTCTGTCTATTCTAATTATCATATTGTTTATGCCGGTTGGCATAAAGAATATGCTAATTGACATACCTTTGTTGGTTTTAAGGAGAAGAGTTGAAAGCTTTCTATATACTGCGTGGTCTAATTAGCATACTATGCTGTGAGTGAAAGTTAGCACAAACAAAAATGCCCAGTATGCTAATTAAAGGTATGCTAATAAGCATACTTTGCTGGTTTTAGGGAGAAGAGATGACAAGTCTCTGCATCTTGTGTATGCTAATTAGCATATTGTTTATGCCAATTCACATTCTGTGGGTATGCTAATTAGCATAGTTAACTGGCATAAATAGTATGCTAATTAGCATAGGTTCACTCGTTTCAAGGAGAAGAGGTAATAGCTCTCTATATACTATGTATTCCAATAAGCATATCATGTATGCTAATTAGCATACTGTATGTTGGTTTCAAGAAGGGATGACAACTTTCTATATATTGTGTATGCTAATTAGCATACTAAGCTGCGAGTGGAAGTGAGCAAAAATAAAAATCCATAGTATGCTAATTGAAGGAATGCTAATTAGCATACCATGCATGCTGATTAGCATACCATTGCTGGTTTCAAGAACAAAACATGACAGCTTCCTCTATACTGTATATGCTAATTAGCATACTATGATATATTGTGAGTGGAAGTTGGCACAAACAAAAATGCTCAGTATGCTAATTAGAATGTATTCTAATTAACCACTGTGAGTATGCTAATTAGCATACATGGTATGCTAATTAGCATATTGTTTTGGCTGTGTTAGCATATACAACCTGCTAACTAGAATAAACATTATGCTAATTAGCATACCTTTGCTGATTTCCAACGAGAATGTATACAAATTCAATGTTTACAAGACGCCAACAATACACATAGTATTGTCTTCAAAAAAAGAATAGTAAAGGATTTGATCATTACTATCTGAAGTGAATGTAGGAATAGTTACAAACATTGGAAAGGCAATTTACAAGTTTCCCTCATAATGTTACAAAACTGTAGAGAGCCTCCTACTCTGGATAAGATCGTGGTTTAGCACGCTTCTACACTCGCTTTTGTGTTTAGATGTAGAGAGAAAGAGAGAGAGAGAGAGAGAGAGAGAGAGAGAGAGAGAGAGAGACGACACAAGAGACACACCATATACGCTCCCAAAGACTGATTCACATTGAGGACAAGATACACATATATAGGTGAGACCAAGTTGAGTAGAGTAAGCCATATATAGCTCCAACACCCCCACTCAAACAAAGATCTCTAGCTTTGGATGAAAAAACCCTTGGGGAATTCAAGGGAAAAACCCAAGCCCCTATACAATGTGAAAACATGAACCAGCGATGATGCTGTGAAAGTGAATTGTGCATCTATGTACAAATATTCAAGTCACACAAAGATCACAATGTGCAAATGTGGAGTGTGCATAGTGCATGGTACCTAAAAGATTACAATGTCAAATGTACAAAGCTATTACGATAGCAAAGAAGCTAATCTAGAAAGAGTGAGGCCGAAGCAACTCCAAGCTCCGAGCACAAGAGGATGAAACGTGACTCGCCTTTGGTCAAAATGTCTGCAATCATCTGGTCACTTGGACAGTGTTCAACCATAATGGTTCCTTTGCGTACTTCATACCTGACATAATGATAATGGACAGCAATGTGCTTTGCCTTATTATGTTGAACATAGTCTTTTGCAAGACTAATAGCACTTTGGTTGTCACACCGCAAGGGTGTGCTAGAAAGAGGAGAGTGACCAATATCAACCAGCATTTGTCGAGGCCAAATCAACTCAAGAGCTGCAAGTGATGCCGCAACATATTCTGACTCAGTCGTAGAAACTGCAACACAACGCTGTTTCTTGTTGCTCCAAGAAACAATACAACCATTTATAAAGAAGCAATTTCATCTAGTAGATCGCATAGATAGATGTGAGCTTGCCCAATCTGCATCTGTGTAACCCACTAGAGAAACAGATTGCATAGAATCCGATGTGAGTTGTCGTCGATAGACAACCAAAATCTGTAGTTCCTTTCAAGTATTTCAATACACGCTTTGCAGCAGACCAATGCTTAAGAGAAGGACATGCAAGATGTTGTCCAAGATAATTAGCAGCAAACAAAATATCGGGACGAGTGTTCATGCCAACAAACTGAAGACATCCAATCAAGTTAGCATAAGGTTGATTTGTGACAAGTTGACCGTCATTGTCAGAAGTGTTCTTCGTAGAGCTCACAAGACAAGGTGTGTTGACTGAATGTGCAGATTCCATACAAAATTTTTGAATACTATCTGCAATAAAATTTGACTATCAAAGGAATAAAATACCTTTTGTACGGTTCCGTTGGATTTGAATGCCAAGACACGAGTGAATCTCTCCAAGATCCACCATATCAAATGCAGAAGACAATAACTTTTTCACTTGTACAGTTCCGTTGGATTTGAATGCCAAGACACGAGTGAATCTCTCCAAGATCCACCATATCAAATGCAGAAGACAATAACTTTTTCACTTGTTGAAGAAATCCCAAATCATTAGAAATAAGGATGGTATCATCCACATAAAGAGCAAGCATCACCAAATTGCTACCTTGGCATTTTATGTATAAGTTGGGGTCTCAAGAGCAAGAGATGAATCCTTTAGAGGTGAGAAAAAGATCAAATTTTGTATACCAAGCTTGCGAAGCTTGTTTGAGACCATATAGTGCCTTGTGGAGTTGAGCAACAAGGTCTTCTTTACCTAGAATAACAAACCCTTCTGGTTGTTCCATATAAATTTCCTCTTCCAAGTCACCATTAAGAAAAGCAAACAAGTGGTGAAAAAGTCTCTTGATAATAAACACTTGCTACTTGGGAGTAACCTTTTGCAACTAAAGGCTCCTTAAACTTGTCAAAAGATCCATCTGCTTTTACTTTGTCTTATACACCCACTTACATTTAATAGCTGTACGACCAGGAGGTAATTCAGTTAGTATGCATGTACCTTTAGAGATAAGAGAATCGTACTCTGCTTTCATAGCCTCTTGCCATTGATCATTTTGTGTTGAAGAGATAGCTTCATCATAAGTAATGAGATCTTCAGAAGTAGAAAAAGCATTATCAGCAATATCGTCATCATAAACATGACATGAGCCATGTTCAAAATCAATAGGCAGATCAACAAAAATATCAATATCATCATTGACACATTCGGAATGGATGGTTGTGAAGAGAAAAGTTTCTCTATAGGAACAATTTCATCATATGAAAGAAATGGAAAAGCCTGAAGCAATGATTTAGCATCATTAGAATCATCCATGGACCGTGAGCCTCCCATAAGCTGTTCGTTAAAAGTAGCATCACCATTCACAATTAATTTCTTGGAGGAGGGGTCATAGAATTTATAGCCTTTGGAAGTGTTATAATATCCAATAAAAATCACTTTAACACCAGGAGCATCAAGCTTTGTTCGTGTTTCTTTGAGAACATGAATATAAGCAATACATCCAAAGGTTCGAGAGTGAGATACAGAAGGAATATCACCTGTCCATACTGCGATGGGTATCTTACCATATCGTGCAGTAGTAGGAAGATGATTCTGAATTGTTGGAGCTATATATATGGTTCACTCTACTGCACTTAGTCTCACCTATATATTTGTATCTTGTCCTCAATATGAATCAGTCTTTGGGAGCGTATATGGTGTATCTCTTGTCTCGTCTCTCTCTCTTTCTCTCTACATCTCAACATGGTATCAGAGCAGTAACGATCAGGCGCTGATTCAATTCATGGTGACAAAACAGTATATGTATGCGATTTGCATGTAAGATAAAAAATGCTATAAATTTTATTTTTGAGCGTTGATTCTTGTTAACTATGGTTGTTTTGTGTTAAGAAGAATATGATTAGTGTTTTGTGTGGTGTTTATTGCTCATCAATCTAATCGTTGATTACGTTTTCTTGTTGATGACACCCTGAACTTCATCTGAATTTTTCTTGCTGTTCTGCTCAAAATTTGGAGAAACGGGAAGAGCGCAATCGAACGTAGCGCAATGACACTTTTCATCCAAAACTTGTTCGTCTCCTCGAGCTCTCCGATTTGAGTTCTAGGTTTGCGTCAATCGGAGTTCGCAGCAGAAAGTTATATTGTTTTTTCTGCAATTGAGCTTGACGCAGCTTTCTTCGTCCTACTTCTTCGTGAAGCGTCTGCGGTCGTTTTTCTTATTTTGGCGTTAACTTTTTCGACAAGATTTAGCTTTTTGCTATTCGTATTGTGGCCGTCAATCTTGCGTCTCACGCCACTCTATTTTGAGGACTCGTTTATTATTAACGTCGCCTTTTTTGGGTGACGTCTCACATGTTTGGACGTTCCTTCAGCATCCTTCTTACGTTTATCGTTGACAAAATGCAGTACTCATATCTCTCTCATTCTCAATTGCGGCCTTGACCATATATGGTGTGCAGATTCTGCGATCTTATCTTATACGTCTTCTCGCAACAAGATATGGCTATGAATATTCTCGTCAACGGCTTTCCTTCTGGCCAACGTTCTGTTCCTCCTTTCCAACGTCAAGGATTTCCAGGCTGGAAAGCAAAGATGTTGTTAATTCTTGAAGGCGATGAACTCTCCGATGTTGTTCTTGGAAATCGTGTTTGTCCGCCTCAACCTGTTGATACGGATAATGATAACGTATTTATATCTGAAGGACCTATATTTGAAGATTGGAATGTTGCCTATACGGATTGGCAACGATGTGATAAAGCAACTCGTCGGTATATTCTTTTTGCTCTTACTGATTCCGTTTTGCTTGATATGTATGAACTGCCTACTTCCCACGACGTATGAAAGTACCTTATTGCAAACTTTCAGAAGAAATCTATTACAGAAATACTTTATTTGAGAGGGTTGCTTAACAAGTTACAATATGAAGTTGGTACTACCAGGACGGGACATATTGAATCTTTCAAATCTATTATTAATCAACTTGCTGCTGCCGGTGATCCTGTTCTGCAAAAGCAACTGATTACACTTCTCCTTGATACGGTGAAGGACTCTTCTTATGATAACATTGTTACTATTCTCTCTAATAAAGTAGTCTTGATTTCGACCAAGCTTGCATGTATTTAATTGAATACTCTCAACGTCAAGAACATCGGAATGTTGGTCACGATATAGCTATGATTTAACAAGAGGAGACTGAGTCACAACAGATGGAACGTGCTTTTAATGCTCGAAGGCGTCCATTTCAACGAGGAAACCGCAGAGGTGACCGTCACGATAATATTTTCTCTCGTCTCAAATTTCCTAATAAGCAATGTTCTTACTGCAACAGAAATGGCCATACTGAAGATGATTGTTGGGCACGTCAATATGATGAGGAACACAATATTATCACAACACAACCACGTTTATCTAGAGACTCTTCTTCTTCTTCTTGTGAATATTGTGGACGATCTAATCATCCCACTCATATGTGCTATAAGCGTCGATTCGACATAGATCGGAATAGAGCATGATCACCTGGCATCACCGTTTTGTTCATGCTAATTTCTCAAAACTCCTTGATCTTCAACGTCGTGATCTTGTTCATGGCATGGATCTTAAAGCCCATCTCCATATGGGAATTTGTGAATTTGGTGCTCTTGGGAAATACAATCGTAAACCCTTTCCGCTTTCAAATACAACTCATTCTCATGACATATTGGATCTTGTTCATATTGATATATGTGGACCTCTACCTTCTTCGAGATCACAATATCGCTACTTCATTACTTTCATTGATGACTTCTCAAGGTATACGACTGTATTTCTACTTAGACAAAAATCTGAAGCCTTATCTGTTTTCAAACAATGCCACAAGGCTGCGGATCTTCAAACTGGTCGTCGCCTTAAGAAGCTTCGTAGTGACAATGGAGGCGAATATGTTTCTCGAGAGTTTGTGAGTTACTGTGCTGACAGTGGAATTCATCATGAACACACTATTCCATATTCGCCTCAACAGAACGGTGTTGCTGAACGAAAGAATCGCACTATTCTCAATACTGTAAGATGTGTGCTGATTCATTCTGGCTTATCTCGTGTTTTCTGGGTTGAAGCTACTTTGACAGCAGCATTTATTCAGAATCATCTTCCTACTACTGCACCCTCTGGTAAGATACCCATCACAGCATGGACATGTGACATTCCTTCTGTATCTCATTTTCGAACCTTTGGATGTATTGCTTATATTCATGTTCCCAAAGAAACACGAACAAAGCTTGATGCTCCTAGTCTTAAAGTTATTTTTATTGGATCTTCTGACACTTCCAAAGGCTACAAATTCTATGACCCTTCCTCCAAGAAAGTAATTGTGAATCGTGATGCTACTTTTAACGAACAACTTATGGGAGGCTCATGGTCCATGGATGATTCTGATGATACTAAATCATTGCTTCAGGCTTTTCCATTTCTTTCAAAAGATGAAATCTTATGGAAGACTCATGGTCCATGGATGATTCTGATGATACTAAATCATTGCTTCAGGCTTTTCCATTTCTTTCCATTTATTTTTGTTGATCTGCCTATTGATTTTGAACATGGCTCATGTCATGTTTATGATGACAATATTGCTGATAATGTTTTTTCTACTTCTGAAGATCCCATTACTTATGATCAAGCTGTCTCTTCACCAGAGAAGGATCAATGGCAAGAGGCTATGGAAGCAGAGTACGATTCTCTTATCTCTAAAGGTACATGGATACTAATTGAATTACCTCCTGGTCGTACAACTATTAAATGTAAGTGGATGCATAAGACAAAAGAAAAAGCAGATGAATCTTTTCACAAGTTCAAAGCACGTTTAGTTACAAAAGGTTACTCCCAAGTAGCTGGTGTTGATTATCAAGAGACTTTTTCACTAGTTGTTTGCATTACAAGTGTTCGAGTTTTATTGGTTTTTGCTTTTCAATTTGATTTAGAAGCTCATCAAATGGATGTGCAAACTGCTTTTCTTCATGGTGACTTGGAAGAGGAAATTTATATGGGACAACCAGAAGGGTTTTTTATTCCAGGTAAAGAAGACCTTGTTGCTCAACTCCGTAAGCCACTATATGGTCTCAAACAATCTTCGCGAGCCTAGTATACAAAATTTGATCTTTTTCTCACCTCTAAAGGATTCATCTCTTTCTCGTCAGACCCCAACTTATACATAAAACGCCAAGGTAGCAGTTTTGTGATTCTTGTTGTTTATGTGGATGATACCATCCTTGTTTCCAATGATTTGGGATTCACTCTTGTATTGGCATTCAAATCCAACGGAACCGTACAAAAGATATTTTATTCCTTCGACAGTCAAAGTTTAATGCAGATACTATTCAAAAATTCGGTATGGAATCTGCACATTCAGCCAACACACCTTGTCTTGCGAGCTCTACGAAGAATACTTCTGACAATGGCGGTCAACTTCTCACAAATCAACCTTATGCTAACTTGATTGGATGTCTTCAATTTGTTGGCATAAACACTCGTCTTGATATTCTGTTTGCTGCTAATTATCTTGGACAACATCCTGCATGTCCTTCTCTTAAGCATTGGTCTGCTGCAAAGCGTGTATTGAAATACTTGAAAGGCACTACAGATTTTGGTTTAGTCTATCGATGACGACTCACATCGGATTCTATGCAATCTCTTTCTCTTTTGGGTTATACAGATGCAGACTAGGCAAGCTCACATTTATCTATGCGATCTAATAGATGAAATTGCTTCTTTATAAATGGTTGTCTTGTTTCTTTGCCCTGCAAGAAACAACGTTGTGTTGCAGTTTCTACGACTGAGTCAGAATATCTTGCGGCATCACTTGCAGCTCGTGAGTTGATTTGGCTTCGACAAATGCTGGTTGATATTGGTCACTCTCCTCTTTCTAGCACACCCTTGCGGTGTGACAATCAAAGTGCTATTATTCTTGCAAAAGACTATGTTCAACATAATAAGTCAAAGCACATTGCTGTCCATTATCATTATGTCAGGTATGAAGTACGCAAAGGAACCATTATGGTTGAACACTGTCCAAGTGACCAAATGATTGCAGACATTTTGACCAAAGGCCTCAATGAGTCACGTTTCATCCTCTTGCGCTCGGAGCTTGGAGTTGCTTCGGCCTCACTCTTTCTAGATTAGCTTCTGTGCTATTGTAATAGCTTTGTACATATGACATTGTAATCTTTTAGGTACCATGCACTATGCACACTCCACATTTGCACCTTGTGATATTTAAGTCACTTGAATATTTGTACATAGATGCAAAATTCACTTTCACATCATCACCGTTGGTTCATATTTCACATTGTATAGGATCTTGGGTTTTTCCCTTGAACTCCCCATGGGTTTTTTCATCCAATGCTAGAGACCTTTCTTTGAGTGGGGGTGTTGGAGCTATATATGGTTCACTCTAGTGAACTTGGTCTCACCTATATATTTGTATCTTGTTCTCAATATGAATCAGTCTTTGGGAGCGCATATGGTGTGTCTCTTGTCTCGTCTCTCTCTCTCTTTCTCTCTACATCTCAACATGAATAAAGCCCAGAAAACACGAGATAAGCCAGAATGAATCAACATACATCTTACAACATTGAGAATAGTACGATTCTTTCCTTAAGCAACGCCGTTCTTTTGAGGCGAATACGAAATAGTGTGTTCATGAAAAATTCCAATGTCTGCACAGTAACTCACAAACTCTCGAGAAACATATTCGCCTCCATTATCACTACCAAGCTTCTTAAGGCGAAGACCAGTTTCAAGTTCCGCAGCCTTGTGGCATTGTTTGAAAACAGATAAAGCTTCATATTTTTGTCTAAGTAGAAATACAATCGTATACCTTGAGAAATCATCAATGAAAGTAATGAAGTAGAGATATTGTGATTTCGAAGAAGGTAGAAGTCCACATATATCAGTATGAACAATATCCAATATGTCATGAGAATGAGTTGTATTTGAAAGAGGTAAGGGTTTACGATTGTGTTTCCCAAGAACACAAAATTCACAAATTCCTATATGGGGATGGGCTTTAGGATCCATGCCATGAACAAGATCACGACGTTGAAGATCAAGGAGTTTTAAGAAATAAGCATGAACAAAACGGTGATGCCATACTTTGCAATCATGATCACCTGGAGCAGTGACAACATTTCACGCTACAGCATCGTTGAGAGAGAGTTGAAACAAATTACCGTTTCGAGGAGCAGTGGCTATAGTATGTCCATCTTTCTCAATTCGGCATTTGGTATGATCAAATCCAACAAACAGACCAAGATCAATAATTCTAGCAACTGAAATAAGATTACGTTGAAGATCTGGTACATGTAATACTCCTCGCAAAATTCGAGTGGAAGAAGATATGGTACTAAGATATAAGTCTCCAATACCCTTTACTTGAGAAGTAGTATCATCAGCAAGATAAACAACACGTTGAACTGATAGTGGATGATAGTTATGGAGTCTTTTAGACTGATATGTCATATTTCCTGTAGCACCAGAATTGACAATAAAAAGTGATCCATCACGTACATGAAGTATTCTGTCTGGAGCAATTGAACATAGGAAGCAGCTTGTTTCTGGTACAATGTTGTTTCGATGTTTAGTAGCATATGCTCTATTACGTAGCACATATGAGTGGGATGATCAAATCGTCCACAATATTCACAAGAAGAAGAAGAAGAGACTCTAAATAAACGTGGTTGTTTCGTGGTAATATTGTGTTCTTCATCATATTGACATGCCCAACAATCATCTTCAGTATGACCATTTCTGTTGCAATAAGAACATTGCTTATTAGGAAATTTGAGACGAGAGAAAATATTACCGCGACGGCCACCTCTGCGGGGTTTCCTCATTGAAATGGACGCCTTCAAGCATAAAAATCACGTTCCATCTGTTGTGACTCAGTCTCCTCTTATGAAATCATAGCTGTATCATGACTAGCATTACGACGTTCTTGACGTTGAGAGTATTCAATTAAAGACATGCAGGCTTGGTCGAAATCAAGACCATCTTTATTAGAGAGAATAGTAACAATGTTATCATAATAAGAGTCCTTCACCGTATCAAGGAGAAGTGCAATCGGTTTCTTTTATGGAACAGGATCACCGGCAGCAGTAAGTCGATTAATAATAGATTTGAAAGATTCAGTATGTCCCGTCATGGCAGTACCAACTTCATATTGTAATTTGTTAAGAAACCCTCTCAAATAAAGTATTTTTGTAACAAATTTCTTCTGAAAGTTTACAATAAGATATTTCCATACGTCGTGGGAAGTAGGCAGTTCATACATATCAAGAAAAAGGGAATCAGTAAGAGCAGAAAGAGTATACCGACAAGCTTCTTTATCACGTCATTGCCAATTCATATAAGAAACATTCCAATCTTCAAATATAGGTCCTTCAGTGATAAGCACGTTATTATTATCCGTATCAACAGGCTGAGACGGATAAACACGATTTCCAAGAACAACATCACAGAGTTCATCGCCTTGAAGAAATAACATCATCTTTGCTTTCCAGCCTGGAAATCCTTGGCCTTGGAAAGGAGGAACAGAACGTTGGCCAGAAGGAAAGCCGTTGAGGAGAATAGTCATAACCATAGCTTGTTGCAAGAAGACGTATAAGATAAGATCGGAGAATCTGCACACCATATATAGTGAAGACCACAATTGAGAATGAGAGAAATATGAGGATTGCGTTTTGTCAACGATAAACGCAAGAAGGATGCTCAAGGACCGTCCAAATATGTGAGAGACGTCCCCAAAAAAGACAGGATAAAAGAGACATTAATAATAAAAGAGTCCTCACAATAGAGTGGCGTGAGACGCAAGATTGACAGCCACAATACGAATAGCAAAAAGCTTAAAAAATTTTGAAAAAGTTAACACCAAAATTAGAAATACGATCGCGGACACTTCACGAAGAATCACGACGAAGAAAGCTGCGTCAAGCTCAATTGCAATAAAAACAGTATAACTTTCTGCTGCGAACTCCGATTGACGCAAACCTAGAACTCAAATCGAAGAGCTCGAAGAGACAAACAAGTTTTGGATGAAAAGTGTCATTTTGCTACGCTCCATTACACTTTGTCCGTTTCTCCAAATTTTCAGCAGAAGACCCAAAAATTGAGATGAAGTTCAAGGTGTCATCAACAAGAAAACGTAATCAACGATTAGATTGATGAGCAATAAACACCACACAAAACACTAATCATATTCTTCTTAACACAAAACAACCATAGTTAACAAGAATCAACGCTCAAAAATAAAATTTATAGCATTTTTTATCTTACATGCAAATCGCATACATATACTGTTTTGTCACCATGAATTGAATCAGCGCCTGATCGTTACTGCTCTGATACCATGTTGAGATGTAGAGAGAAAGAGAGAGAGACGAGACAAGAGACACACCATATACGCTCCCAAAGACTGATTCATATTGAGGACAAGATACAAATATATATGTGAGACCAAGTTGAGTAGAGTGAGCCATATATAGCTCGAACATTCACCTTAGTGTCCGTTTGCTTCTTTGTTTGCTAAGCTTTTGGGTCTTGCTCTCTTTCTTCTTCTTGATGAGCTTTTGGTTCTTGCAACTCTCTTTCTTCTTCTTCTTGTTGCTGCTTCTCTAATTTTTCCCACTGTAGCCTCTCTCTCTTATGTCTTTCAGCTTCTTCATCAGCCTTCCTTTGTCTCCTATGCATGGCTTCATTACGTTGGACCTCGTTGCACCGATACATTTCTTATTCTAGCTTCCTGATCACTTGATGTGAAAAAAAATATGAGACAGTATCAAACGCATGCTCAGCTGTATACGCTACACGATCCTCTGATTGCAGCCATAGGAACAACCAAGTGCTCAAAGTATCTATCAGGAAGTTTTGCCACTGTTCTTTGGTCTGGTCCTCTATCTTAGGAGTAACAAGCCAACTTCCTTCAAGATTCTCGCACACTTTGTACATACTATTATCAATAATTAAATTGTTTTGGGGCCCAAAGTTGCAGTTCTTCCAAAACAATCTCAAATCCTTCAAGATTACAAGCTTATTGTATATCTACCAAGGCTGGCCACTACAATGACTTTGTGTAAAAACACCTCTCAGCTTATCCTGTTGCTCTTTGAATATTGTTTCTAATATTGCATTCACTTTAGGTGCCATGCTGTTGCTCCATATATACACATGGAGAAATCGGAGGCACCAATCCAAAAATTTATGGCTGTCTTTGTGACAAAATACCAACCTCCTATCTTGCACATTGTACTTTATCATTTCCCCTGCATGCTTAGGGGGAATGTCACCGTGCATTGGCTCTACAACTTGAACAAGCAGGCTATTTAAACCAAGTACGAAAGGGCGCCCCTCGACTGGCAATGGCTTTGGCACACATATTGGGTTTGGCAGTGCATACCACTCAGCAAAAGTAACTTCCCCCAAGGGATGAACATAACTGAAGTACTCATTTATTTTTGTTAAGAGTTTAAGATAGCTAGCCAAGCGCTTCTCAATCTCGGCTTTTACTTTTTGTTGCTATCTAGCCTTGGCAATACGCCACTTTCGTATGGTTTTGCATGCAATGGCATAATTCAAATCATGCAGGGCAACTAACTGCAATTTCTCTTACCTTGTGACACAGAAATGGTATCGAATAAAGACATCATAAAGGACAAGCAAAAACTACTGAACTATTGCACAGTAAGATAATATTGAAAAGAGTTTTTTCATTATAAATATCTAGAGAGATACATGCCACAGAGTGTGGACCTTGCTAACTCTACATAACTCGGACACAATAGGGAATAGATTCAACCTAATTTCTTGCAAGCACGCTAGCGAATGGCTTTCTTTTCACCTCTGCTACGTTCGTTTATGTCATCCAAAGTGCTCGGAGGGACAACACATTTCTCGTCCCCAAGTTCTTACAGAATCTGTTCTAGGCCACCTTTTCTCTTTAATTTCACTTTGTTTACAAAAACTTATAGGGGGCTGTCATCACCGACGTCTTGCACACTCAGCCCACTGTCAGTCCGGAAACCTTCCTCTTGAGCACTCCTACCTTCCTCTTGCACACTCCTAACTGTTTCCTCTGAGATGCTTGTTTGATCATTTATAGAGGACTTGGGTTTGTGATGAGTAATTATGATAAAATCTTTATCATCATCATCTATTTCTTTACCATCTGCAGCAGCCTCGTGTGATGTCACATGCTGTGGCATTACATCTACCCTTTCATGCTGTCTATCCAGCTGATCAGATTCATCATTATAGAGCTTCTCTTCTTTCCTTTCATTGACATGTGTCTTGTCGGGTTTGCATCCTGCATCATTGATACCTGTGTATTCCATTTACCCGTTAATTTTCATCGATACCATTATGATTGCTTGTATGCATAGTGTGACAAGTAGCATTCCATGTATGGTAGGCATCTATATCCTGTAGACATTCATATTGTCTATGCTAACTATGCTAACTAGTATACAAAGTGTGCTAACCACCATGATCAATATGATAACTAGCATACAAAATATGCTAACAAGGAAGTGTGAATATAGTGTGTATGGTAACTAGCAGAGAATGTATGCTAATTAGCATATATAAAATGTTAATAGGGAAAATTGTGTGTATGTTAATGGTATGCTTATTATTGATGGTGTTCCAATTAGCATACATGCTATGTTAATTAGCATAAATGGTATGCTAATTAGCATACAATGTATGCTAGCATAGATGGTATGTTAACTAGAGGATAAGTTATGCTAATAAACATAACGTCTCTGCTAATTAGCATACCATTTTTCCTCGTTAGCATATTGTGAATGCTAACTAAAATACACATTACGATAACTAGCAAAGAGGTATGCTAACTAGCATACAAATTATGCTAGTTAGCTCAAAATGTATGCTAACTAGCATAGAGGTATGCTAACAAGCATACACATTATACTAACTAGCAAAGAAGGTATGCTAACTAAACTTTGAATGCTTGTTAGCATGCACCAAATGCTAGCTAGCATACAAGGTATGCTAGTTAGCATACTGAGTATGCTAATTATCATACCTTTTTTTATAGTTATCATACTTGCATGCTAGCTATCATACAAAATGGTCGAATTAGCATAGAAAGTATGCTAATTAGCATAGCTTGTTAGATAGTTAGCACACATGGCTAACAAGGTATGCTAATTATCATACATGATATGCTAATTAGCATAGATTGTTAGCTAGTTAGCACACATGGCTAACAAGGTATGCTAGTTAGCATATATGATATGCTAATTAGCATACTTTTTATGCTAATTAGAACATTGTGTTTAGCCAAGTGTGCTAACTAGCTAACAAGGTATGCTAATTACCATATATAATATGCTAATTAGCATACTTTTTATGCTGATTAGAACATTGTACGATGGCTAGCATGCAAGTATGATAACTATAAGAAAAGATATGCTTATGCATCCTAATTAGCATACATTTTTCCTTATTAGCATACTTGCATGCTAGCCATCATACAATGTTCTAATTAGCATAAAATGAGACTAACATATTAAATATGAAAATTAGCATACCTTGTTGCTAGTTACCACACTATGCACTAATTAGCTTATTTAACATGCTGGTTAGCATACTTTGTGTCTAACTGGGAAACTCTCTATGCTAGTTAGCATGCATAGTTTGTTAACTAGCATAGCATTAGCATACACAGTATGCTAACTACCATACAAAAAATGCCAACTAGTATCCACAATATGTTACCTAGGATAACTATATGTGCTAGCTAGCATACACAGTATGCTTACCACCATGACAATGTATCCTAGCTATATCTAATAGTATACTAACTAGCATAACTATGTTTAACAACTACCATACACAATATGCTAGACACCATACCCACTAAGCTAACTAGCATACCTTCTATGCTAACTAGCATAACTAGGTTTGACAACTACCATACACATTATGCTAGACAACTAGCATACCTTATATGCTAGTTAGCATACCTTATATGCTAACTAGCATACACAAGGCTAGTGTATGAATCAAGGCTAGATAAATGTTTCTTAACATTATCTTACCAGAACTCTCTGTGATTGGAGATCCTTGCCCTGTGACCTTGCCACACCATTCAGATGGTATCCTCTGCTGGCAGGTGAAAGCTCTACATCCGGTCCCCACGGAGCATGCAACAACCAAGCAGATTAGGTGATAGGTATGCTCACATGGCATTTTGACCGTTGCACTGATTTTCTGTACTTCTAGTGGCAGACCATACCCAGTACACACGTTGCTTGTTATCCCATCACGTACCCCTCCTATACACTCTGTAAAAGTGTCAATAGTTATCTTGCATAGGGAAGTGGGAACGAGGGAGCCTTGTATCATCCTATTTATCTACACGAGCAGCTACAATTGACTATCACAGCCATGCACTCTCGCTTCCTGCACCTCCACATTAATCTACAAACCAATCAAAACAGAGGCATGGTAAGTACATAGGATAGTTGTGCACATATTCAAAACATATGGTTCAATCACAAAAACCATCGGCACTTACATGAAGACAGGTTATGTCAATATCAACAGCAGTGGGGTGTCCTCACTGTGAGGAAACCCCAAACCATCCAGTGTCTCCTTCAGTGTCTCAATCTTTACCTTGAGCTCTATTTCTCTCCTTGCATCCACATTGTCAGTGAGGCCTAAACACCGCAATTCATTCTCAGCATCATGAAGCTTATGTCTCATAGCAAGTACTAAAGGGCTGACCATATCATGGCTTGCTTTCAAAACCCTCGCAGCTTCAAGCTCCCGACCCGCATTCTTGAGTTGATGTTTAGCATCATGCAATCGATTTCTGAGATGGTCATTTGCACTCATGATGTGCTGCAAATTAGAGAGCCCGAAATATGACAGGATTGCTGTCACTTTGTGAGAGCTGTTAATAGAGAGGGGTGTTGCCCTGGCAGCAGAAACAACATTCGGAGCTACTTGGCCAGCGCAATTGTCCTTTGTTTCTGCAGAGCCCTCCTCTGTTTTTTGACTTGAGGGGTGGGTATTACGCACCCTCCACTTATCAACATGGGCATCGTAGTATGCTTGTTCTCAAAGGTCCTACAAATGCTCGACAGCACACTCTGGACAATTGAATTGCATGATTGAGCCACTTGCAATTGCATTTGGACAGAATTGTTTTACAAAACCCTTCGCAAAAGCCGAATTAATTTCCATGTTGTTGGGAGGCTTCTGGTACACCCTATAGTGCAACTGAAGTACTTGGTCGTACATGTCGCTATGAATGCTATTGCATTTGAAGTGATATTTGTTGCAATTATTCGCCTCTCCGAATACAGTGAACCACTCCAAATCTGTAATCTGCTCCCACTTCACCAATTTGGGGTCGTCACCGTCCATGCTGAGGCCATGGCCAACATTAAACTCTTCTTCTGTTACACAAAACTTTTCCTGCAGTGGGATGTTCATCTTGGGAGCTTTCCATCGACCTGCACACCACACAAGATTATAAGATCAAAACCTTACAAAACCCCACTAGAATAGGGCTGTCAAGTAATTTCTACATAGGAAATTGCACGGGCTCTTCCTAGATGCAATTATCTAAGCATGCACCTTGAATGCCTAAGTCAATGCACAAGCACCTGATCAGTGTGAGAGAATCCACAACTAGATTGCAACCAGGGGCTGCGGCAAAAACAAGCATATAAGGTGAATGCATAGTCCTCTGTGTTGATTGCAGCATATGCTTAGCAGCACAATTTTCTCATGGGTGAGAGGATTCACTAACAAATTACCAATCGGGGCATGCTGGAGAAATTTGTTATGATTTGCTTGATCTATAACTTCCAAATGTGGCCCCCTCATTGAAGAGAGAGAGAGAGAGAGAGAGAGAGAGTACCTGAGTCCTCCTTCCCCTTCCCTGCATGTATGTACTTTGACATTGGGGATCCTTGGGAATTAGAAGCATTCAATCTTTTGAAGGGAGGAGAAGAAGCAACAGAACATTTGCCCCTCGACTTCCTTCTCGATGGAGTACTGTCAAGATGGCTGGCTCCAATGGTGAGCTATCCTCCACTCGGGCTGGCTGCTGGCTTCTGACTACAGACCTGCTTGCAGCTCGCAATCTCTTTCCTCCCTCTCTCTGACCTTTGACCCCTGCGCTGTTCTTCCGTCCATGCTTCATGACTACACTACCTCAACGCAACGATTGAGCTTAACTATTAGAGAGTTTAAAAATATTATGATTCATTTTCTTCGAAGTCCAAGTATTACACTTTGTATAGTTCATGATAGTGGCCCACACACCTGAAAAAACATGACTGTCCTATCCATGTGTTATGCTTACAAGATGTGCTTGTTGGCCTATGTTAACTAGCACAAAAAGCACGACACGTTAACATGCTTTCACCTGCTACTCAATTTGATCTAACATCTGACTCTAAGTCTCCACCCTTGAATAGTCGTCACAGTGGCCAACTCATTCCAAGTGCAATGGCTTTAACTTTGAGGGCACAACCACTCCTGAACATCTAATAAATGCTACCCAAACTAGCCTTGGCAAGAAGCCATGAAGTTTTGAAAGGAAAATCTTTGAAACGGATTTTAGAGGTTTTAGAATGTTTGGTCGTAATTACTACTAGAATCACGAAGTCTGAAATGCCATCCTAGAGGTTCTTGAGAAACTTCAACAAAAAAATTGGCATATATGTATATATACAGATTCTAACTAACAATGCACATTGTAAGAGTAATGTAAGCCTTAAGACATGAACTAAGTAGGCGTGGGAGACTTCATGGCTTATATAAAACTTAAAATTTCAAATAGAATAGGCACTAGGTGGGAAGCACATAAGAAAATAATATGGTTTACAAAGAAATCTGATTTTCAAAAGCAAAATGTTTTCCCCAAGAACTTATGTTCAAGAAATGGGTTTTGTGACAACTATGGTTGTACCCTTCATAGCATCTTCAGCTTTTTGGAGGCCATTACTCTAGCTTCCATGCATAGTGAAAGTTTTTTACATCCCTTCACTTTTAAAAAGTGGAGGGTATCCACACTTGTAACATAGATTGCATACGAAACCACCCATATCCTCTCAATCCAAGATAAGTGACCCAAAGACTACCTACCCATGCAACCTACACAACTGTAGCTTCCAAGAGATGACAATTGTTTCAATCCTAACTTGACATAGGTGATGCAACCTCAAGATCAAGCCTACAAATGCACATTCTTCAATTCCTAGAGTCAAATTACTACTCAAGCAACTCTACATTGAATATATACACAAGAAAATGTTGGAGAATCGCTTACGCAACAAGAATAATAGATTAAGCACTTCAACAAAAGCCTAAGAAAATCATTCACAAATCAGCATGCATTCTCAATGTATGAAGAGAGAGAAGAATAGCAAAGAGAGAAACACGATTTCCATGTTCGAAACCACCATCCTTCAAGACGTGCCAAGGGGGAAACCTAATTTTGTTGTGAGTTTCATGTCTACACATGCATAGAATCCTTTATTGGGCTTAGCATTTGGTCACACAATACACAAGAAAACCAGAATAATGAGTGACAAGAGGTAATATTGAGGTTTTGAAACCAATACTCCAACGTGCCTAATCTCATGGTACAAAAATATTAAGATAAAATTGTCCATCACACACTAAATTTCTATTAAGGAACCATGGAAACATATATCACACACACTAATTGCGATTGATAAATAAATAAGCACCATACTAAGTGCATGCACCACTACAAAATATTTTTGAGTAAACATTGCGTTGTCCACTTCACTTTTTATAGTTTCAAGAATTGCGTAAGCTAATGTGCATCACGAGACTACATAACTCTCTCCTATTATGTTTATATCTCATCCTTAGGCACCAATCACCATCTGGATGTCTTCATGGGAGGGTCATCGATGAAGAGGTATCTAAGGTGGCATTGCTAAGTTGCGAGCCCACCTTGCCCTAAAGGCTTCCCCCTATGCTAGTATGGCATGTAAGGTGGTCAAGCTCTTATAATGGACCCAAAGTTGTATACTTATTTCATTACTGATTTTCTTCATCTCCCTAATATCCTCATGCATGTTCTTCATTAAGTGTGGCTAACTCTTTGTACTTGTTTGCATTGTCCCATGAACTCTGGGCTAGGAAAGCGTCGGGCCTCTCACTGTGAGGATTCGTAGCAAAATCAAGCAAGGCGTAGACGATTTGAAGCCAAAAACACACTAAAAAAGGAAAAAACTCCAGCCATGAAAGCTCCTCTTTGAAAAAGAACCAATACTAACTCAAAAATTTTGTGTGTCTGAAGATTAGGTGTAGCCTCGCTCCCAATTGCACAGATGCAGTGCTCATTCGACCTGTTAAAAACCTCACATTTACGCTTCGATTCTTCGTTGTGACCATTTCATAGAAGCTTCAGTACTTCATTGGAGAAGCCCAAGTAGTTATTTGAGGAGGGGAACCCGTAATTGGAGGCCTCACAGCCTCAACAATGTAGTGGAAGCAGCACAGGACTGCACTAGCACCCTGTAGAGGAATGGCTGTATCTCCTTGCTCATGTGCCCAAATGAGCTCATTCTTGGCTCCAAAAATTCCCACACAACTTGAGCAACAATGCCAGTGTCGTTGATGTGGCATTTTGAGCTATTTTGGGAATTTATAAGGCTATTTTTTGCCATTTTTAGCCCAAAAATGTCACTTTTTGTCCGTAAAAAGCCCAAACGAGCTCGGAAAAAATCCCTAAAATTGTGGGAAAATCCCAATGGGCTTAAATTTCATGTTGAACCTCATTTTCCCACTTGGTAAGCACTTTAGACACGTCTTTTACGCCAGCGCACGAAACCTGCTATTTTTGGCCGAGATTGCCCGCATTGAACTTTCTAGGCAAAACGAGCGTGCCACTTCGAAACACTTGAAACTTTTCGTGTATGTGTATGCACTTCTTCCCATTGAAACTTTTCGTTCTTTCTCAAAAGTTGATACAAAGGTTCTGCTACATGTTCATAATGCGGAATCCAGATAACATAAAACACGCATGCACCCAAGAAGCTTCTAACCTCAGTGACATTTATACATTTCTCTTTCATTCTGTGGATTACATCAATCTTTGCAGAACAAGGCCTTCTACCATATGGCCCGCACACATGTCCCGCAATAAGAACTTCATTTACACCAAACACTGACTTTTGGCCAGACAAGGTAAGGTTCACCTCTTCCAACCTTGACAAGATGTTATCACAATCATTGATATGGTTTGCCACATACCTTCGGCACCCCCTCAAATCTAGAGCCACATATTTATCACTTACATCACATTCTTTGATTGGCACATCATCAAGGAAAGGCATTGTAGTTTGCGGTATAAAGTCACGTAGGACTTTGTTCATACCATTCATCATATGTGCAACTGAATTAGTTACCCCCTGAGGTAAGGTGCACATCCTTACTAAACCCAAGGGTGTCCTCATGGTAGTCAGGTCCCTGCTTTCCATTGCTAGTTGGAACTGATCATACCCTGAGTACAAATCTCCCATAGAATATATTGCCCCTCTTGCAAATGCCTTTGCAAACTCATCGACAATTGGCCCTATACCCACATTTCTGATTGTCACCTTATTTACAGGTTGCATATCCTGAATAAAGCGTAAAGAACCATTTTTCTTTGGAATAGGTGTAGCCTCGCTCCCAATTGCACAGATGCAATGCTCATTCGACCTGTTAAAAACCCTAAATTTACGCTTCGATCCTTCGTTGTGACCATTTCATGGAAGCTTCAATACTTCATTGGAGAAGCCCAAGTAGTTATTTGAGGAGCGGAAACCCTAATTGCAGGCCTCACAGCCTCAACCATGTAGTGGAAGCAGCACGGGACTGCACTAGCACCCTATAGAGAAATGGTTGTATCTCCTTGCTCATGTGCCCAAATGAGCTCATTCTTGGCTCCAAAAATTCCCACACAACTTGAGCAACAACGCCAGCATCGTTGATGTGGCATTTTGAGCTATTTTGGGCATTTTTAAGGCTATTTTTGACCATTTTTAGCCCAAAAATGTCACTTTTTGTCTGTAAAAAGCCCAAACGCGTTGGGAATAATCCCTAAAATTGTGGGAAAATCCCAATGGGCTTAAATTTCATGTTGAACCTCATTTTCCCACTTGGTAAGAACTTTGGACACGTCTTTTACACCAACGCACGAAACCTGCTATTTTTGGTCGAGATTGCCCGCATTGAACTTTCTAGCCAAAACGAGCGGCCACTTCGAAACACTTGACATTTGTGCATTCCCAAAGAAAATTAAGGATATATTTCTGTATAAAAGCATTCCATGGTGCCACGTCGAGGGCCTCGCTGTCCCCGCAAGGTATATACAGAGCTGCAACTGTGGCATCTATTTTCGCATATATCACACTCTGTACATAATAGCATTTGGTCACACACATCATAAACATTAAGAGTGAGGTAGATACTTTAATTTCACATTATGAACGTGCCATGGCACGACAACGTGCATGTGCCTTGGTGATCTGTAGCCAACATACTTGGCATTCTGGTGCTCAAGTACGGTGCTTCTTGAGACAATTGTTTATCAATTTAGCATAGAACCCCAGGATCTCTCTTGCATATCAATGCTTCTTGTTGGAGTTAGCTTGAATATGGCCTCTGAACCTACAGGTTGTGGGTTCAAATGCCCCGTTGGGTCACACTCTAGAGGGACACCTTGTGCTCACTTGGTCTTCACCTTGCTAGTTATCTTGCCCTTGGACACTCAAATGCTTCCTCCTCCTGAGTGGGTCACCCGAGGAGAAGGTTCCTAAATAGTTTCTACGAGTTCTCTCCCTCGTTCCCAGCACGTGGTGCATCAATTAGGTGGCCATGGTGATGTTTGCGCGTGGCTCTTGCCCGATAGTACACGGCCCTTGCTCAACCATGTAACATGGCTAATATTTGGATGGGATAAGCACCTCCCCCTTTGGGCCCTCTGGTGTGTCAAAAAAAAAGATATGGGTAAGACAAAGCAGTCTTACCACTTGCAAAATCTTTAAGAGAAATGTCTGTCTTCTCAGAGCTAGATATAATTAGATCGTCCCTGTAAATGAGAGCAACTACATACATTGCAAAAAATTGTGCCTTGGGATATAAGAATGTAGCTTTGAATTACAAGGTTTTTAGAGAGAAAGATTATTTGAAGCTTTTCTTTCTTTTGTTTTTTGCCTTTGGGCTTGCCTTGAGTCTTTGAGGCTTGATTGAAGAGACCTTTTTGAACTACCTTTGATGCTTACTTGTGATGCTCTCGAATGCCTCCTTTTGAAGATGCTTGTTGAAGCCTTGACTAGCTTGTATGAAGCTATGTGTCCTTCTGAACCTGGACCTTTTTGTTCTTTTGAGGTCTCTCCAAGCTAGAACTTATTTTTGCTCTCTCTATTGTGGGAGTAAACCCTTGACAAGGGTAGCACCAAGTGCCAAACGTGATAAAAGGTGTGCCTTTGCTGTAGGAAAGGGCCCTTAAGAAGGAAAAGGGACTTTTGGGCCTTTTTGGACTATTCAATACAAGGCAAATGTGTGGGAAGTGAAGCTTGCTAGGGACGGACAATTGGGTAGATCTTCAAGTAGACAGGGGTAACCATGGTCAGTCAGAGGCAAAAGCATTTGATCCTGTAGTCAACGCAAGTCTGGGTGGTGGCCAAAAGCTCTTAGCATGAGACCTTCCTCTTGCCAACCTGCTCGCCTCCAAAACATTTGAATCGAATGCCAACTTTGCATCAACATGCCCATTTGGATTGCCCAATTCTAGTTCAAGACCACGTCTCTCCCCAAAAATAGGGTCAACACACTAACCAACAAGCCCTTGTGTCTTTTCTTGTTATGGACTCCCAAAAATTAAAATGTAGATCTTATCACCTGTGGGATTCCCCCTGAAGCTCACACACACACACACCTAATTTTAAGTGTTGATTAGAGCTTCTAATAGGACCTTAACGAAGACAATTTGCAAAACTATGTAGCTTAAAATGAAGGTTGCAATGAGGGCAAAAAATGTAGTGATTGAATACTTTCAGTGAAATTAATTTGGAGTGGAAAAGTATGCAAAATTGACACAAAATGCACACTTTAAAATTCAATTGAATGGGGTAGGAGTGTCGGATGGGGGAGCCTGAGATCTCTATAGATATATCTCATGGAGTACTATTCCCACACAAGGACTCGTTTCAAATAACAAGCAAAGGGATGGATTAATTGAAGGGGAAATAAGGAGCATTGGCTAATATTGGGTAAATGAGATTAGGATTGGAATCTAGAACTAAATGCATCCAAACATGACTTGGATACTAAGTTTTGAGATACAAAATTGTTCAAGAATCGTTTCATCGTGTGTGCCTTATAAATACAGAGAGAAAAACCAAATAAAAGTATGTATTGGTGGTACCAAAAGATGATCTCTTGGACAATCCTTTGCCAACACTTTCAAAACCCCATTTTCATGTTCTACATGTAAAATAAACTAGTATGTTATATATCAATGGAAAGCCTTTCAAAAGAAAACTCTAAAACTATAAAATTCCCACCAAAATTAGAATTTTTTGTAAACTTTCACCAATCTAGACTTTTTGTAAATGGTACCACCAAAACACAATGTAACCGCAAAACACATTTTAGCAGGCCTAAAACGCGAAACTTGTGAAATGACCGAAATGTTTTACCTTGTACATCAAATTCTTGGAGTAAAACACGTAAAAACAAATTCTCCTTAGAGAAATTTCCCATAAAAAAGTTATCTATTTATTATGTGTATGCTATTTCAAGGTTAACATTGCATGTATCTCTACTTAGCTACCATTCTTGGTCTTTTTCTTCCTTGCTCGTTCTCTTCTGTGCACACATCACATGCAGTCATCTATACACTTGTCAAATGATTAACGGAAGTATTTCTTGTGTCTATCATATCTCCTCCTTCTCTTCTTCTTATTCTTCTTCTTCTTCTTCTTCTTCTCTCTCTCTCTCTCTCTCTCTCTCTCTCTCTCTCTCTCTCTCATCATAGTGACAAGAGACTCGGAGAGCCCTGCTGAATTGTAGCTAAAATTTATGTACAACTATATCATATATCTTTATGAAGGTTTATCATTAGGAAAAAATGTGTGCACATATACACTGCGTTATGAACACCTTATTTTATCTATACATACACAATATTGGCGTTTTCGTCAGATTTCGCAGTGAGGCTTTAGCCTAGGGGGAAACGTTTCACGGTTACGCTGCCAATACATGCTTTCACCAAGATCAAGGAATAAAATACCTCTACTCAATTACCTAATGAAAAGTAAATATTATGGTCCTTTTATGTGGAGTTAGGAAGCCTGCTAGCCTTATGCCAAATGAAATATATAAGCATGACCCAATAAAGGGATTGGTAGGAGTAGGTAAGATTATTTTTACTTTCCGAACTCTAGGGATGCATTTATACTTATGGAAGCATGGTTGAACGAGATTATGACCATATAACTTTCCCTCATGGGAATGTTGCTAGCGTTCATTTTATTACTAGAAAATGAGCCAAAATTATAGCAAAGTGGGCCAAGGAAACTTCTCAATGTTAAAAAACTCTGTTGTTATAATTCCTAAAAGACGATTTTACTAAAGATTTAGGCACATCAGTGCCACCCCACCCAATGATTTTTAAGGCCTTATCTGCAAAGGAATAGAGATTTTCTATTCTCTGACAACATCATAAAAGGTTCAAGAAGGCCTTATATAGATTCAATTTTATATAGTATGTTTTGAGCTTAAATGTGTTTAGACAACTCAACAATGATAAGCTTCTCTGAGTAAAGTTGGTAAATAGATATCCATGCTTTATCTATGTAGTTGATCACAAAGTAAAACATTAGTTCAAAAACATTATTTCATGGAATCTATGTAGTTGATCACAAAGTAAAACATTAGTTCAAAATGATTCCATGAAATAATGTATCACAACCAAATGCTCAATAAGTGGTAGCTACAATTAATTTCACCTAGCAAGATATATTCCAAATATCAAAGGATATGGAATAAACACTTATACATCAAATTTAAAAGTAAGTTAGGTATGTAGCCAAGATGACAACTGTTGTTTCTCAATTGGCACATAGGTGACATAGATGAGAAATAGGTAAAGAACCCTCGCACGATCAATTTCAAAATTTGAATACATCCATGTGGATCATCAAAATACAATAGAAAATGTAGAGAGGTGCTTATTCAAGTAAGAAACCAAACAAGACATTAGGATAGAAAGTAAATCATTGAACACTCCATTAGGAAAAAAATCAAGTCTCAAAAGGACCCTCCAGAGAGATCAATGTCATCAAATCCCCTCCAATATTGGGCATCTAGTAAAAATTATATGAACAAGCTCCAAAAATTCCACATTTTTCAGGTTAAGTTCTACTTTCTGTGAGCTATCAGACAATATATGGGCAGATAGGGTGTAAAAGTGAAAAATTCTACATGAAATGTCTTGTTTAGACCAAGAATAGCATTCCTTATGTACCCATATCTTATCAAATAGCTTTTGAACTTTACAGTTAAGATCTTTACACCCCACAAGTTTTGGAGCTTGGTTGTAAAAATTTTATTGGACTAGAAATTTTGAAGGGGGTTGATGATCTCCATAGAGGACCCTTTTGAGACCCCAAATTTCCTTCAATGAAGGGGGTTGATGACATTGATTGAGACCCCAAATTTTCCTCAATGAAATAAAAGGAATCAATTTCAGTTATTATGACACAAGCACCAACATAATTCATTGTTGGAAACGAAGTACTTGTCAATGGAGAAGGTTAAAGGGTAAGTGGTATTAGAGTGACAAGGATCCCTTTTGCGCAACAGAAGAAAGGCTTGAAGCTAGATCATCACTAGGATTATAATATAGAGCCAAATTTTCTCAAAACCAATTGCTAAAGGTGGTCCTTCTTATGAACTTGGGGGATCTGATACTCACTGAAGCAAAGAATATGTAGGAAAATCTTAACTTCTATTATACAAGAGCAAAGGTAGGAAGTATACATAGATTACAGCCTTGAAGTGAAAATCCGTGTAAATTTTAAATAAACTCAACCCCTCTAGCTTGAGAGCATATCATAAGAGCTGGTCAAAGTCAGAAAATCCAAGAGGAATGCAAACTAGTTAGTTTATTATGGGCAAAAAGCATATGCCAAAGATTTAATCAGTACACAACGTAGGGAATAAGAGTCACATGACAACGCATTCCATTTCCTTGAAAAGAAAATCAAACGCAAAAACCCAAAACCTTTTAAAACAAAGAAGAAAGTGGGAACAAAACACATTTTGGAAAGGGAAAAACCATTCAATTTGCAACTTATCAGAGTCTTGTTTTTCTCTATTTCAGTATAATTACACTTTTCTCAAACTCCCAATTTCTCACTTTTTACCAGTTTTGGTAGCCCCCAATTCTCTCAATTCTTCTAATTATCCCACAATTAACACAATTCTTCAAAGTTTCTCAATTCTTATCATGCTTGAAAAATCTTATTCTTGTGGAGTTGCATTCGGAACTTGTAATCGGATTGAGCTTCTATCCAAGTGGTAAATAGCAACAAAAAACAAAATTTAGCACAAGGGAGAGGGTGAAAGAAGTATTTTCTTGATAGAGAAAGTATAATAGATGGATAATTCAGAAGCAATCCTCCCTCTCATACTTTTCCTTGAATAGGCATCCTTAGAGGTATTTATTTATTCCATTCATACTCAGCTGAGTATATCAAACCCTTCACAAAGATAGTGCCAAAAATGAAGGGCTCTACTACAACTATCATTTCAACCCTTCAAAGCCATTTTTGGTTAGCCTAAAGTAAATGTGCCATGTGCTAGATGGTCACCCATCCCATGCAACTGGACCACTTGTCCAAACATGCCTCCTACAAATCACGAGTTTTGAGATCACTTGGCCATGTGCATACTTCTGTGCTCTCTTGCAAAGCATAGAGCTTTAGTGTTCTACCTACCGTGTATCAACGAATTGCATGCCACTCAGTGTCGATCATTAAAAAAAATGTGTATCATATCATGTGAGTTAACCAAAGAAGATATGTATATGTATGGTCATCTACTATGCATGTACGACCACATAAGCTCTAGGATTGGGAACTATAGGTTGGGATGTTGATTGAGTGTCCTGAATAGGTGGTGGAAAGACCTATTTGAAGATGTTTATAGATGTTTGATGGAATCCAAGAAGAATGTTTGCTTTTGTAATAATCAAATTTTACTTCATCTGACTTGCGACGTGAGCATTCCAAAAATGAAAATCACAATGTGTATACTTCGGAGTCTCATTATACTCATTGATGCCTTGAGCCTTGACCACTAATTATAATCCAACAAGGATTAAACTTTTTGTATAGAATTTACCCACAATCACTATAAAAAATCCCTATGTGGAGGTCAAAAACTAAGTGTTTCAGTCTACCCACTGTGAAAAAGTTTACTTTACTATTTTGTAGACTTCGATGTTCTTTCTCTTTTCTAATAATTTATACTCAATTTGACCACCCTTTAATAACTGTATCGTCACCGAGGCAATTTCAGTATTTTCTATGGCTTCAACCCAATATCTCACAATCTGTCAGCTCAAATTAATCAAAAAATCCCTGCAGAGTCATTAAAAGGCCTCCCAACTCTCAAAGTACACCTGAGTATGTCGAACTCCAAAACTCATCAGTTTTGTGAACCACAATTTTGGAATTTTGACATGTCACCTAGGTTATATTGCGTTGAAAAGTTTTCCTAAACATATGGCATCCTTTAGACTTTATAAACCCAAAGAAGTCTAGTTTACCAATATCAAACTTTCATCTCAAGTTTGCACCTTATTATGAAGTTTCAATGGTTCCAATCAACCAGTATTATCTATATGATGCCTTCCAAAAATCACCCCTTTATACATAAACCCAACAATCTCATAAGACTGTGATTTTTGGAACACCAAAGGTTTGTGTTAGTGCTACTTTACCAACTCCAGATATCACCTTATAAATAAGCCTTTTTATGGGTCTAAAAAGCATTTTGTATATTTTCACAAACTTAGATCCAATGCAAGGTTTTTGTGTATCTTTTCTATCATTTGTGGTCCAAATTTTATTAGTTTTGACCCACACTCCCCATTTCACATGTACACACAAGCTATATATTCAAGGATGTGTGTAAATGTCGAGCCCCAGATTGTGATAAGTGTTTTTGGGGGAGCTTATGGAATTCACAAGCAAAGGTCAATGTATACAAAATCAATACTAAAATCAACTACACTAAATGATGAGTATTTTTTTAAATCCCTACTGTAAGGATAAGTGGTCCAAAAGTGCACATAATCTGAGTTTTCTCATGTTTTTGTGAGAAAAATGTTATGAAAATTTTGGCAGAGTACACTACATGTAACATAGGAGGGTTGTGACTGAGAAATGACAAACATTGTAAAGAGTCCCTCAAAAAACAATTTTAAGCTCTTATTTTTTTGTAAAATTAAAAATCCCAAAGCTAACTATTTATCCTTTTTTTGCTAGATTCCTTTTGGTTTGGATTCTTTGCATGAGAGCCTAAAGCCGGAGTCAACAGTAAGGCTCATGAGCTCTTCAAGGTTGAAATCAGAGAATGGAAGGATCTGGTAGAGAATGGGCAGCTCAAATCTCTTTAGACTCTTCAAAGGGAATGCACCATTTCAGCTACAGATGCTCTATGTTGTCCTCAAAGAGCCAAACAATGTATGGAAAAGATAAGGGTCCCTGCCAAAGCAGTCCAAGCCACTAGCAAGGCCTCCTTCATAGCCTCTCAGATCTTTAAACACTTTAAACCCAAAGGAATTGTGGAGATTTTTCTCAAACAAAAGCTTAACATGATCTGAAAGCTAAGCTGGAGCTGTAAGCGATCGACCTATTTTTTTAAATAACGGTATAGAGTTGTGCCTTTGTTTTTGTTGAGATGTAGAGACAAAGAGAGAGAGACGAGACAAGAGACACACCATATACGCTCCCAAACACTGATTCATATTGAGGACAAGATACAAATATATAGGTGAAACCAAGTTCACTAGAGTGAGCCATATATAGCTCCAATACCCCCATTCAAATAAAGGTCTCTAGCTTTGAATGAAAAAACCCATGGGGAGTTCAAGGGAAAAACCCAAGCCCCTATACAATGTGAAAATATGAACCAGTGACGATGATGTGATAGTGAATTGTGCATCTATGTACAAATATTCAAATGACTCAGAGATCACAATGTGCAAATGTGGACTGTGCATAGTGCATGGTACCTAAAAGATTATAATGTCATATGTACAAAGCTATTACAATAGCACAGAAGCTAATCTAGAAAGAGTGAGGCCGAAGCAACTCCAAGCTCCGAGCACAAGAGGATCAAACGAGACTCGTTGAGGCCTTTGGTCAAAATGTCTGCAATCATCAGGTCACTTGGACAGTGTTCAACCATAATGGTTTCTTTGCGTACTTCATACCTGACATAATGATAATGGACAACAATGTGCTTTGACTTATTATATTGAACATAGTCTTTTGCAAGACTAATAGCACTTTGGTTGTCACACCGCAAGGGTGTGCTAGAAAGAGGAGAGTGACCAATATCAACCAGCATTTGTCGAAGCCAAATCAACTCACGACCAGCAAGTGACGCCGCAAGATATTCTGACTCAGTCGTAGAAACTGCAACACAACGTTGTTTCTTGCTGGTCCAAGAAACAAAACAACCATTTATAAAGAAGCAATTTCCACTAGTAGATCGCATAGATAAATGTGAGCTTTCCCAGTTTTTATCTGTGTAACCCAAAAGAGAAAGAGATTGTATAGAATCCGATGTGAGTTGTCGTCGATAGACTAAACCAAAATCTGTAGTTCCTTTCAAGTATTTCAATACAAGCTTTGCAGCAGACCAATGCTTAAAAGAAGAACATGCAAGATGGTGTCCAAAATAATTAGCATTAAACAGAATATCAGGAAGAGTGTTCATGTCAACAAACTGAAGACATCCAATCAAGTTAGCATAAGGTTGATTTGTGACAAGTTGACCACCATTGTCAGAAGTGTTCTTCATAGAGCTCGCAAGACAAGGTGTATTGGCTGAATGTACAGATTCCATACCAAATTTTTGAACAATATCTGCAATAAATTTTGATTGTCGAAGGAATAAAATACCTTTTATACGGTTCCGTTAGACTTGAATGCCAAGACACGACTGAATCTCTCCAAGATTCACCATATCAAATACAGAAGACAATAACTTTCTCACTTGCTGAAGAAATCCCAAATAATTGGAAACAAGGATGGTATCATCCACACAAAGAGCAAGAATCACAAAACTGTTCCCTTGGCGTTTTATGTATAAGTTGGGGTCTGAAGAGCAAGAGATGAATCCTTTAGAGGTGAGAAAAAGATCAAATTTTGTATACCACGCTCGCGAAGCTTGTTTGAAACCATATAGTGCCTTATGGAGTTGAGCAACAAGGTCTTCTTTACCTGGAATAACAAACCCTTCTGGTTGTTCCATATAAATTTCCTCTTCCAAGTCACCATGAAGAAAAGCAGTTCGCACATCCATTTGATGAGCTTCTAAATCAAATTGAACAACAAATGCCAATAAAACTCGAACACTTGTAATGCGAAAAACTCGTGAAAAACTCGAACACTTGTAATGCGAACTGGTGAAAAAGTCTCTTGATAATCAACACCAGCTACTTGGGAGTAACCTTTTGCAACTAAACGTGCTTTGAACTTGTCAAAAGATCCATCTGCTTTTACTTTTGTCTTATGCACCCACTTACATTTAATAGCTGTACGACCAAGAGGTAATTCAGTTAGTATCCATGTACCTTTAGAGATAAGAGAATCGTACTCGGCTTCCATAGCCTCTTGCCATTGATCCTTTTGTGGTGAAGAGATAGCTTCATCATAAGTGACCGGATCTTCAGAAGTAGAAAAAGCATTATCAACAATATCGTCATCATAAACATGACATGAGCCATGTTCAAACTCAATAGACAGATCAACAAAAATATAAATTTTATCATTGGCAACATTCGGAATGGATGGTTGTGAAGAGAAAAGTTGCTCTATAGAAAGAGTTTCATCATCTGAAAGAAATGGAAAAGCCTGAAGCAATAATTTAGTATCATCAGAATCATCCATGGACCATGAGCCTCCCATAAGCTGTTCGTTAAAAGTAGCATCACGATTCACAATTACTTTCTTGGAGGAAGGGTCATAGAATTTGTAGCCTTTGGAAGTGTCAAAATATACAATAAAAATAACTTTAAGACCAAGAGCATCAAGCTTTGTTCGTGTTTCTTTGGGAACATCAATATAAGCAATACATCCAAAGGTTCGAAAATGAGATACAGAAGGAATGTCACATGTCCATGCTGTGATGGATATCTTACCAGAGGGTGCAGTAGTAGGAAGATGATTCTGAATAAATATTGTTCTCAAAGTAGCTTCAGCCCAGAAAACACGAGATGAGCCAGAATGAATCATCATACATCTTACAACATTGAGAATAGTACGATTCTTTCGTTCAGCAACGCCGTTCTGTTGAGGCGAATATGGAATAGTGTGTTCTTAATGAATTCCACTGTCAGCAAAGTAACTCACAAACTCTCGAGAAACATAGTTCTATTGTCACTACAAAGCTTCTTAAGGCGACGATCAGTTTGAAGTTCCGCAGCCTTGTGGAATTGTTGGAAAACAGATAAGGCTTCAGATTTTTGTCTAAGTAGAAATATAGTCGTATACCTTGAGAAATCATCAATGAAAGTAATGAAGTAGCGATATTGTGATTTCGAAGAAGATAGAGGTCCACATATATCAGTATGAACAAGATCCAATATGTCATGAGAATGAGTTGTATTTGAAAGAGGAAAGGGTTTACGATTGTGTTTCCCAAGAGCACAAAATTCACAAATTCCCATATGGAGATGGACGTTGAACAAGATCACGACATTGAAGATCAAGGAGTTTTGAGAAATAAGCATGAACAAAACGGTGATGCCATACTTTGCAATCATGATCACCTGGAGCAGTGACAACATTTGGCGCTACAGCATCGTTGAGAGAGAGTTCAAACAAATTACCGTTCCGAGGAGCAGTGACTGAGGTGGACAAACACGATTTCCAAGAACAACATCAGAGAGTTCATCGCCTTCAAGAATTAACAACATCTTTGCTTTCCAACCTGGAAATCCTTGGCCTTGGAAAGGAGGAACAGAACGTTGTCCAGAAGAAAAGTTGTTGACGACAATAGTCATAGCCATATCTTGTTGCGAGAAGACGTATAAGTTAAGATCGCAGAATTTGCACACGATATATGGTAAAGGCCGCAATTGAGAAGGATAGAAATATGAGGACTGCGTTCTGTCAACGATAAACGCAAGAAGAATGCTCAAGGAACGTACAAAGATGTGAGAGACGTCACCCAAAAAGGTAGGATAAAGGAGACGTTAATAATAAAAGAGTCCTCAAAATAAAGTGACGTGAAACGCAAGATTGACGGCCACAATACTAATAGCAAAAAGCTAAATTTTCTCGAAAAAGTTAACGCCAAAATTAGAAAAACGATCGCGGACGCTTCACGAAGGAGTAAAGAAAATTGCGTGAAGCTCAATTGCAGTAAAAAAGCATAACTTTCTACTGCGAACTCCGATTGACGCAAACCTAAAACTCAAATCAAAGAGCTCGAGGAAACGAACAAGTTTTGGATAAAAAGTGCCATGCGCTATGCTCTATTGCGCTTTTCCCATTTCTTCAATTTTTGAGCAGAAGACCCCCAACAATTGAGATGAAGTTCAGGGTATCATCAACAAGAAAACGTAATGAACGATTACATTGATTAGCAATAAACACCACAAAACACTAATCATATTCTTCTTAACACAAAACAACCACAGTTAACAAGAATCAACGCTTAAAAAATAAAATTTGTAGCAATTTTGAATCTTACGTGCGAATCGCATACACATACTGTTTTGTCACCATGAATTGAATCGACGCGTGATCGTTACCGCTTTAATACCATGTTGAGATGTAGAGAGAAAGAGAGAGAGAGAGAGGAAACAAGAGACACACCATATACGCTCGCAAAGAATGATTCGTATTAAGGACAAAATACAAATATATAGGTGAGACCAAGTTGAGTAGAGTGAACCATATATAGCTCCAACAGTTTTTTCAATCCAACAGACTCAGAATAAAAGAGGTTATGTCTCTTAATCTATGTATTCGAGATAACTTACCCCCTGTATGTGAATTCCATGTATTACTTTCTTTCTCTGTGAAGTCAAATTCTACTTTTCTCAAAAATAAAAGTATAAAAGGGCCTTTCAAAAACAAATGAATATTATAACTTTAGTTCTTTGGCCAAAATTTAGTGACTACAATTTAAGTACTATTTTGCTATTTTTAGCCAAAAGGTGATTTTGATGTGTTTTTCGTAAGAGTTTTTTATTACTTACCTTCTCCTAATAGGGTTGAAATAAAAGAAAAACAAACTATAACATTGTAAGCAAAGATAATATTTGTGTTCTTCAAATCAAAGACACAAAAATTATACTTTTATAATGCAAAAGATCCAAAAACAACTCTAATGTAGTAGCTTAAGGTAAAGAAGGAAAGGACTTTAGATTGATACCTAAAGCAAAAATCTTAGTTTAATGGTTCACTTATAAGCAAGAAAAGAAGTCTCTCTAGGTTTACCCCCTCTCCCTCCAAAACCAACAACAACGGCACCAATTTTGAGAGAGTTGTTGCCACAAATGTTGTAGCATAGCTATTTGTGCTTAGGCATGTTCACACTTAGAGAGTACCTATTTGAGTCCCCTTGTTATGGAAATGGACTCTTCCACATGTCTATTCTTTTAACACTATCTAGGTTGGTAATTGGACACTTACATGTCCTCGTACACTTTTACGTCCTGTTAAGTGACCATTTTTCATGTATTATTTGTAGAGATTCAAAACAAGACTTTTAGTGCTATATATCCATAAAGTTAGCTTATGAGCTAATTTATTTTTTTTTGGCTACTAATCCCACCTTTAACTCTAGTCTTGTAAAAAAAAATAGCCACGTTTGTGGCTTTCATAGGGTTTTGTAAAAAAATATTTTAATAGCTATTAAGATATATAAACAAAAACCCCTCTCAGGGAAATACGCCCAACACATAGTATGAGTTGATAAAAAATGTGAACAAAATGATCAAGGGTTGAAGTTGTCTTTGCATTGCTATCTAAAGGACTAATTTGGTAAAATGCGTATAGTTTAATAAACTGACTCAATGGTAGACCATTTTTTTTCTAAAACAGACTCATCTACTTAAAAGAGTCCATCAACAGGTATATAATAAGTTTATCACACTTCTATATCAATTTCATAAAGACTTGCAACATTTACTACTTGCCCAACTTAAGTAGTAAACTATAATTTTTCTCAAAAAAGGCTCTTTTTGAAAAAGCAAAAAAAAAATCACATTTTTATGAGTCTAAGACACATCCTAACAAGATGCTCAAGAAGTTTCGTGATGTTTTTATGCCATATGCAAAAGTTATGCTTAAAATACTAGACTCTAGGCGTCAACCACTTTAGTGGTTCTAGCCACTTTTGTGACCCATTACGAAACTAGTGTCTTATTCTTGCAAAGCATTTCTCAACATAAGCTGTGTAAAAAATGTGTGCTATTTGTGGCCTTTTTTCAAACAATTATACCTACAACACATGAAAACATTTATTGGTTACTGTGAAAGTTATGACCTAAATACAAGAATTTTTAATCCAAATTTTTTACCAAATCTTAAAACTTCATGATTTTTTCAGTGACTTTAATAAAATCCAAAGAGAATGTTGATTATACATGTTTACTTGATAACATAAAACTATTCTTCCTTGAGTTTTGGGACATCCAATATGACATATAGCAAACTATACAACCATGGTTGACTTTATCCAATTCACCAAGAATGAGAGAAATTCTACATTAACAGCTTTAATCTTCATAGTATTGCTAATTTTAGTGGCCAACTATGCAAACTATATAGCTTATATCCATATCTAGTCATCATCTCCAAAGTTACCTATAAACTGAGCATTATCTAAGAGATTGAAAAGATCAAAACTTGGATCCAAGTTTTTTCATGTTTGCTACTTTAGTACTTCTGTATTATGCACAAAAGTATCAATGGTGAAACCTTTTTTAATTTTTTTTGAAGTGCTCATGGCTAGTTACAAATGTAACTTAGATGTATGGGGACCTAAGAAAACATGCACTTAGCAACACCAACAAGCATGGCTATATACTCTTTGATGAGATGTCGACAGAATGGAAAAAATACAACTTTTTTGAACCTTATTCCTTGTCCTCCCCAAAAAATTTGGTGAGACTAAAAGAACGGCATTGTATGATCATTAACTCGTTGAAGTTTATAAGAATACTTATGATATGGTCTAAAAAAATAGTTAGCATTCTTGTTATACGATTCATTACAAGAAATGCTATTTTGGGTAAAATGCTATGGTGCATCAACTTTGGAGGCTTACCATGACCAAATAGTGAGAATTTTTCACACTTGCTCATTTTTCCCTGCAAAAGTCATGTTCAAGGATTGAGATTATGTTGCCAGCTTATTAGTGGATACATAATTGCTACGTATAAGGTATGGTCATTATTATGGTCTAAGTTGCATGGTACGCTAGTCACAAAACGTTCAAAGTGCAAATAATGACCGTAAAACACATTTAGTCATTTTATTTAAATGGTATAATATGGTGACTCATCACTGTCTTTTAAAATCTCATATTTGTTCTTACATATTGATTGATTATTTAATCGATTGATAACAAACCCAATCGAATAAAATGGATATAAATACTATCAATTTTACCCGATTTAGATTGCTCACCTTCTCTAAGCTGCAAGATTAATATCCTTCATAAGTTCAAAATACTTGGTACAAAACAAAACTAGATAAAACAAACCATTATTTATTTAGAAATGTTAAAGACATACGCAAAATAAGGTGAAGCAACTTCCTTTGCCAAAACTTGAAACAAGTACTCAACTTTAAATGAAAAAGGATAAGAAAAGCAAAAAAGCTACAAGGTTAAAACTAAAATTTCTCGAAGCTGCAAGGTTAATCCAAGCAGTGATAGAGTTTTGCTATTAAAAATTCATTAAATTGACTTAAAAAAGAGACCGCAAATTTGCTACTTAAATAACATAGAATACTTTAGTTTGCCTTTTGAAGAAATAAAATATTGAAAATAGATGAGCTTTAGCAAAAATTTTAGCTCCATATCATTTTTACTTAAAAATAGGTAACGTTATTGGATAACATTTACCGTTGCTATCGTTAGTGTGGCATTCCCAATCCCCTGCATAGTAATAATTAAAGCTTTTGAGTCATGTGTTAAGTTTGGAGGTCAACACGTCATATAGGTTTCAAGTTTTGAGGGTTAGTATAAGAAATGGGGGCTACATTTATCGATTATGGTAGAATTTTAGTTAACCCATTGAGAACCATTTTTGAATATCAATGTAGTATTGGTCTTTTGGTTGTTTGAGCACTTACTTTTACTTTCAAAATTGATTTGGAATGAAGAGTTCTCTTGGTTAATATGAACCTTCGTTCTTACTTCCAAGTTAGCAAGTGCATCGCAAGAAACAAACCTCTTGGTTGTTATAAGAGGACACTCTTACCTCCAAGTAGACTCTATTTGTAATTAGGGCATAAAATAGGGATTAACACTAGACTTGTAATGAGCCACAAAACTGGCTGAAGCCACAAAAATAGCTCACATCAAGATTCTCGTAAATGAAACATAACTTTGCATATGACATCAAAATTTCATGAAACTTCTTAGCTATGGGTTCAAGATATGAAAAAGGTTTCTAAATACACAGATTACATGAAAATCTCAAAAATAAAAAAATTGATTTTCTAAAATTAATAAATTTTACGTAAAACTCCACTTCAACACTTAAATTAAAGAGGTAAAAAGTGTTGGTAGTCTTTGTATATGGGTTAAAAAAGCTTGGTACATCTATCACATACCTATTGAGGGATTCTTCAAAGAAGTTTGGGCTTGCTTAACAATGAATTCATTTACTTTAAAAAAGAAAAAATAGAAAATATTTGTCCATCCGAACAAATTAGTTGTAGAAGATGGCAATGGAAAGACACCTTTAAACCTTCAATTAGCTCTATACTATTTTTTATCAGCTCATATTGAGTGTTAGTCATAATTCCCTGAAATGATTTTCTATTTAGATAACTAACATAGTATTGATAATTTTTTTACAAAAGTCTCAAAAGCCACAAAAGTGGCTGATTTTTTACAAGACTAGTGTTAAGGTTTTTGAGCAAACACTCTTACCTCTAAGTGAACATGTATGTTATCTTACTTAGAATTCACTAGTTGTGTTTGAGCCATTTGCTCTAACCTTTTAGTAAAGAGAAGGTCATTCGTGAATTTAGGTGTAACTTGGTTGTATTTGAGCTTTCTTTCTTACCTCGATATCTACGCAAAATTATGTTTTAGGGTCTACTAGTGTTTTCAACTTACACATTTACTTTCAAGAGACATAGATAGTGGATTGTGAGTTGGTGTTACTTGGTTGTTAATGAGCTAGCTCTCTTCTACCTCCAAAGAAGGCTAGGAGGCTTACACGTCAATGCCCATTGGTGAGTGTTGTTTACACTCTAAACCCTATTGTCCCTAAATTGCATTTTACTCTTACCTTACCCTAGAAACACATCAAACAAGCATATAGGTACATGTAGTTCGAGAACATTTTAAAAATTATATTTTTATAGTTTAAAGTGTAATTAATCACTTGCGTATAATTAGAGAGAGGATATGTGATTGGAAGCTAGAGTGAGTGTGATCGCAAGCTAGAGAGTGTGAGACTGTAAGTAGGTCGAGAGAGAGTGTGTATCTATAAGTGACAATAGAGAGAGGAAGAGAGCTATGTAGTATTGATCGATAGCATAATAGATCGGTGTTTTTTTCATTTTAAAACTGTAGTTAATCAATCACTTGCATGTAACTAGAGAGAGGATATGTGACTCAAAGCTAGAGTAAGAGTATAATCGCAAGCTAAAGTGTGTGACTATAAGTAGGTAGAGAGTGTATGTTCCTGTAAGTGACAATATAGAGAGGGGGAGAGCTATGCCATGTCAATTGATAGTATAATCGATCGATTTTTTTTGCCATTTTAAATTACAAGTAATCGATCGATATGTTTACTTATCAATAAGTCTATCAATTGATAAGGGTATCGATCAATTAATATGTGATTTACTTGTTTACTCTTGTATAATTCAAGAATACATGACTTTACAATTTTGTTTTCATTTATCTTGTACAAAAACATTGCAACATGGTACTCCACAATCTGATATGTCATACCTTTGAAGGGAGTTAGAGAAAGTTTACTTGTATGTTCGTCCTTCAATGGATGAGAAAGCGCCGAATCAGTATGAAAATTTACTTTTACACATATGTAATAGCACGGGCATGCTCATTGCCGATGGTATATCTTTGTGGACTGGAACCAATGGATTTACATGTACGAAACATCATGGGGATAGTATAATTGACTATATGCTACTCTCAGAAGCCATCATGTATCGCATAAAGAGTTTTATATTTGACGTATGGACCCCGAAAACTCACCATCGGCCCTTATGTATTGCCCTTTCATGAGAAGTAACTAAGTATGACAATCTCAACTAAAGGGAAGAGAAATTATCACTATGTATCAATTTCAAACGGACACCAATGTACATGGAAATGGTTGAGAAAAAGTTATGAAGGAAAAAGCTTCAAATTGAAGAATCATTGGAAACTAAATGGAAAGCTTTCAAGAAATCTATTTATTTTTGTGCCGAAGAATGTTTTGTCATAAAGCGTCTCCATGATTCATTTATGGAGAAGGATAAAAGAACTCCAAGTGCAAAGTGAGTTTATGCTTACGGTTTGTCATATTATGAGAAGGTGATTTATCAATTGTGCATGAAAAGAGAAATATTGAAACTTTTTGGAAGCACAATTGGGGTTAAACAAGGATGTTTGTTGTGACCAACTCTCTTTAGTTTATGCATCGATTAATTGGAACAAATGGTACTTGACTTTATGCAAGAATAAAGCATTGAAGAGGTCACTATATGTAATGCGATAATCATGTTTTTGTTGTATGCGGATGATGTAGTGCTTCTATCACACACTTTAAAAGATGCACAAAAATTTATGGTTATCATTGAGAACTTTTGCTTGCATAATGGACTGATTCTGAATGAATATTCCAAAACAAAGGTTATGCTTGTGAAAACAACCATAAGGAGAAGCCATGCATTGTGTAAAGCAATGAGACACTTCCAGATGTTCAGAGCTTTAAGTACCTTAACCTTGAGGTTCTATCCAATCACAAGTGGCATGAATGTGCTATGTCTCGTTTGGAAGCGCAATAGAGATCATATTATACGTTTGAGAGCATAATGCGGAAAACCTGAAGTGTTGGGTTCTCAAGAAGTAACTTTTTGATTTATTGGTGACACATTCTTTATGGAGTTGAAGTGTGGAGTGGGAACATCTCAAAGTCTACTTGGAGAGAGTTTGAAAATGTCCAAATGCATTTTTCTTACAAACTTTCTTCAAATTAAGACACAAACACTCTGCATATATGCTCCTACTTCTTAAGTTGAGATATCTTCCAATAGAGCTTATGAACATGGAAAGGGTTGTAGAGTACATTATAAAGATGCATCAAAACCTCTCACATCAACATCCTACAATTGCATGAGAAGCAAGAAAAAAAGTTCAAAAGACACATGAAAGGAAGATCTCAAGCACGGGATGGATGCAATACATAAAGAAGTGGTTTTGGAGATGGGATGCATTACACTTGCTACATGATGCTTCAATTGACTCTCAAGTGAGTGAAGCTTTTCAACAACGTCAATGTATTACGGCTTGGGAGAAATCCGATGGGTCACGCTTCATACATTACACCACCCATATTGCCCCCAACCACAAAACTATGCTCTTCCCTAAGAGAGAAAACCATATACACTTACATGCTTGAGTCTATCCCCTTGTCAAAAATACGAACTATCACAGCCATTCGGCTTAGCTCCCATTTCCTTCGATGCGAGGCAGGGCTTTTGGACAATGAAGAACAGTGAAATTCATTATCCTCACCTGCAAGTTCGAGTGTCTGAGTACCACACACTACTAGAGTGCTCAGGTTTTGGTCACATCCGAACTTGCTCCACACACATTTTCAGCCATGACTTAATCCTACACACTTTCCTCTCTCAACCACGGTGTAGGCTCTCCATTGCGACTCTCATCACCACATTTTGGAGCATTGAGAGTCTCTCATCAACCATATACATACTAAATCACATGTAGCATTCGTCCCATAGGTCATATTTGACCTCCGAGGACGATAATAAAATCTCTCTCTCTCTCTCTCTCTCTCTCTCTCTCTCTATATATATATATATATATATATATATATATATATATATATATATATATATATATATATATATATCGACAAGTCCAACCTCTAAAATGGATCATGGATTTCAATCAGAATGCTTTCCATAGCTAAGATCACCATGCCAAGAGGTCATTCATGTGAGTAGCGCTTGCATGCTTCCGTGTCTTCATAGATGTTCACGATCCAATGTGTAGAGATGATGAATGTTGAGGAAATTCTTTATCCTACAGAGAATATGCTAGAAAAGTCCTTGACAAAGGACTATTCACTTGACCCAATTTTAGGACGAAGGTAGCATGAGAAAACTGTTTTGTATCAGAATTACAGTTATGTGATGATGATATATGATGAATGACATATCAAAGGATCTGCCTATTGCCACTTCGAGCTTCCAGCCCTGCATGGGTCAGTGTCCAATAGGACCCAACCTGACTGCTTAAAGTATTTTTTTCCAAAATTCTAATAGACCTACTTATAAAAAGTGTAAGTGGTAAATTGATTAAAATTTAAGCCCTTTACACTAAATATATTTCAATTTATAGGTTGTGAGACTACACTAAAACTAGATTTTCTTCGAGCAGTGTCTGGCTCTCCCTCACGTTGCTCCCTCTAACAGACATATAGGCAAGGACTCTTATCTCCCTCTTAGACATATACCGAGAAGGATCTCTCTCTTCTCTCTCTCTCTCTCTCTCTCTCTCTCTCTCTCCAAATTAACCGATATGTATCTCTCTAAATTCTTCACACACACGCGCGCACTTGTGGGCGAAGGGCAAGATTGAGAAGAAATTGTGATGCCACAACGTGCGGCTTGCTCTTTTCCTAATCATCTACACCCATTATGGTATACTCTCTCTCTCTCTCTCTCTCTCTCTCTCTCTCTCTCTCTCTCTCTCTCTCTCGACAACATCAGCCTCTACAATGGATCATGGATTTCTTTAACAATGTTTTCTATAGGCAAGCTCACCATGCCAAAACGTCATCCATGTGAGTAACGCTCGCATGCTTCCACAAATGTGCACGATCCAACGCGTGGAGATATTGAATGTTCAAGAAATTATTTACCCTGCAGAGAATATGCTAGTATACGCTTGCCTCAATTTCCGGATGGACGTAGTATTAGGGGTTTGTTTTGTATCTTAATTAAAGTTATGTGATGATGTTATATGATGCATGAGATATGAGAGGATTTGCCTATTGCCACTGATAGCTTTCAACCCTACTTGTGCAAGTGTCCAACAGCACCTGGCTTGACTGCTCGAATGTTTTTTCCAAAATCTAACAGACCTACTTATGAAAAATAGAAGAGGTAAATTGACTAAAATTCAATCCTTTTAGACTAAATTTCTTTCAAATTTGTAGGTTTTTTCAACTTCAAATTCAAAATTTAAAGGTCGTGGGACTACACTAAACCTGGATTTTCTTTGAGCACTGCCTAGCTATCCCTGTCTAACATACATATAGGCAAGTACTCTTATCTCCCTATCTAAGACATATAGCGGGAAGGATCTCTCTCTCTCTCTCTCTCTCTCTCTCTCTCTCTCTCTCTCTCCCCCCAAAGTTAACCCATGTGTATCTCTCTACTCCACACACACGCGGACCTGTGGGCGAAGCACGAGATTGAGAGGAAATCATGCTACGACAACGTGCGGCTCGCTCTTTCGTTAATCCTCTGCACCCACTAAGGGTGCCGTCTCTCTCTCTCTCTCTCTCTCTCTCTCTCTCTCTCTCTCTCTCTCTCTCTCTCTCAACAAGCCCAGCCTCTACAATAGATCATGGCTTTCTCTAACAATGCTTCCCATAGGCAAGCTCACCATGCCAAGAGGTCATCCATGTGAGTAGCGCTCGCATGCTTTCCTGTATTCATAGATTTGCAAGATCCAACACATGGAGATATTGAGTGTTCAAAAAATTATTTACCTTGCAGAGAATATGATGTAAAGTTCCGTAACAAAGGACTATACACTTGACTTAATTTTGGGATGGAGGTAGCATGAGGGGGCTGTTTTGTATCATAATTAAAGTTATGTGATGGTTATATGACACAAGAGATATAAGAGGATTTGCCTATTACCAATGACGACTTCGAGGCCTACATGCGCAAATGTCCAACAGCACCATGCTTGATTGCTCGCATGGCTTTTTTTCAAAAATCTAAGAGACCTCCTACTTATGAGAAAAAGAAGAGGTAAATTGACTAAAATTGAAGCCTTTTACACTATAATTGTTTCAATTTTGTAGGTTTTCTCACCTTCAATTAGAAAATGTAGAGGTCGTGGAACTACACTAAACATAGATTTTCTTCGAGCATTGTAAGCTCTCCCACACCTAGCTCCCTCTAACATACATATAGGCAAGGACTCTTATCTCCCTCTCCAAAACATATAGCGGGGAGGATCTCTCTCTCTCTCTCTCTCACACACACACACACACAAAATGAACACTCATGTACGAACACACACTGTCGCGCACACACAGTGCAGGGGACGTTGGAGAAGCACTCGACCCCAACCCTGGATTCTCTCTCTCTCTCTCTCTCTCTCTCTCTCTCTCTCTAAACTCTTCCATGTGCTTACAGGTGTGTGAAGGGAGTTGTTGAAAGGAAAATGAGATGCCGCAATGTGCGGCTTGCACTTTTATTAATCCTTTGCACCCATTAAAGGTACTCTCTCTCTCTCTCTTTCTTGGCAAGCCCAACCTCTAGAATGGATCATTGCTTTAATGCTTCCCATAGGCAAGCCCACGATGCCAAGAGGTCATCCATATGAGTAGCGCTCGCATACTTCCATGTGTTTACAGATGTGCACGATTGCAACGCATGTAGATGTTGAAAGTCGAGGAAATTTTTTACCCTGTAGAGAATATGCTTGAAAAATACGTAACAAAGGACCCTTGACCCGATTTTGGGACGGAGGTAGCATGAGGGAGCTGTTTTGTAACATAATTAACGTTATGTGATAATGTTAGATAACGCATGAGATATCAGAGGATCTGCATATTGCCACTGATGGTTTCCAACCCTCCATGCACGAGTGTCAAAAAGCACTTGGCTTGACTGCTCAAATGTTTTTTTTCCAAAAATTTAAAAGAGAACTACCTAATCAAAAAAAGAAGATGTAAAGCAACTAAAATTAAAGGCTTTTACTCTTCAATTTTGAAGGTTCTCTCACCTCCAAATTTAAAATTTAGAGATAGTCGGACTACATATAAGGGAAAATTTGGACTCACAAAAGGGCTTTATAAGGAGTTTGACTTCTTTTCTCATGTCCAAAACGGACATGGATAATTTTTTTAGAAATCAACTCTAAACTTGGCGGAGATTTGACAGTTGGCATCTACTTTTCAAACTCTTTCTATTGATATATAACACGCCACGAGATTCCTCATATTTTGAAATATACTATTTTTTATTCTTTAGATTTTAAACGGAGTTGTCACATCGCAAGAGAATCAAAAATAAAATCTTTCAAAATATGAAGAATCTCATGGCATGCTATATATCAATAAAAAGTGCTTGAAAACTAGATTATAACTGTCAAATCTCCGCCAAGTTGTGAGTTGATTTGCAAAAATTTTACCACACACCCATTTTGGACATGAGACAGAGTCAAACTCCTTATAAGGCTCCTTTGTGAGTCCAAATTTACCCTAATGCTAAACCTAGATTTTCTTCGAGTACAGACTAGCTCTCCCTCACCTAGCTCCCTCTCATAAAAATATAGGCAAGGACTCTTATCTCCCTCTCTGAGACATTATTGGGAAGGCTCCTCTCTCTCTCTCTCTCTCTCTCTCTCTCTCTCTCTCACACACACACACACACACACACACACACACAC